>NW_024589907.1:349510-699020 GCF_018446385.1 Zingiber officinale | reverse complement strand
CTTTGTTCTTTTCTACTGGTCGGTGGAAGTCTTCTTGAGGTCCAGGAATCCCTGTGGCTTCTAGCGCTTGATCTCAGTTAACATGGTTGCAATCGTTTTGTTAAATCGTCGTATTTTCTGTATTGCCGTTTTTTAATGCAGTCGTTTCAACTTCCCACATTTGAACTCAGATTACAGTGTCAGTTTCATGGCTAGTGCCTTGTTTTCATCTTTTTAGAATCTAATTAATCGAGTATGGTTTCTATGGTTCTAAAATAAAATATGTAAAGTTCTTTCACATACGGCTAGCATCCAAAAGAACCCGAACTGTTGATACAAAGATTGTCTGGTAAGTACAGAAATCTCCTCTTTGTTATTCTATGTTGCAAAGGCGGGTCCCGCTGCCCAGCGGCCCCCTCACCCCTGCCCCACGAGTATGAGAGGGAGTAAATCACGGTGAATACGGGCCCGGCGATGACATGTCCTCTTTGTTATTCTAGATTAGAGTGGAAGTTGTAAATATTTTCAGTACAAGGATGAAGGAACCCCTTTAGGGGACATTTTTGGGTTTTGTTTTTTGGATTTTTCAAAGTTTTCCAGTGATTTGAGATAACTTGATATGCTTTTCGTTTTATTAAGTTCTTGAACGTGCATCCATTTTATTGCAGCGAGGATATCCCCATGGCTACTGTGACTGCATCACACTTCATTGCTAAAACCCCATGTTCCAGCTACAATAGAGCTGGTGTTTCTGAGGCTCTGGCCTTCCGAATCAGAACGATCCCCTATCTGAGTAATCATGCCAGTAGTTTTGGAGGACTGAGATCTTGGAACCGGATGGATTCACGTTTGATGCAATGCGCAAAGGCAACCCCTAGTCCAGCAAGGAAGGGGATCCGACATGTTGGTTTAAGACACTTTGTTGTCTGTGCAAGTGGAATGAACTTGGTCTTTGTTGGTGCTGAGGTGGCTCCATGGAGCAAAACCGGAGGGCTCGGAGATGTTCTTGGAGGACTGCCGCCAGCCATGGCTGTAATCTTTATATGCTTTATCTCTTTGTGCCTAAGTCTCCTTGCAACAGATTGACTAATGCTTTTTAGCTTTTTATGCGCAGGCAAACGGACACAGGGTGATGACTGTGGCTCCGCGATATGACCAATACAAAGATGCATGGGATACGAGTGTCACAGTTGAGGTATCAGACTACCTTGTTAAACTTAGATGGCCTTTCTTCAATTTCTTTAATCTCTCGTTAAATCATGGTCCCTGCATGCAGTTGAAAGTTGGTGATAGAATTGAAACTGTTCGCTTCTTCCACTGCTACAAAAGAGGAGTTGATCGGGTGTTTGTGGATCACCCTTTCTTCCTTGAGAAGGTTTTATTACATGACCATGATTTTTTTGTTGTTAATACTGTCAAGTTCCTCCAATTAATAATGAACTGGCACAAAGCGTTACTGCAAATCTGCATTCTGAAGGTTTTGGGAAAAACTGGAGGAAAGATATACGGTCCTGACACAGGAACTGATTATGAAGATAACCAGCTAAGATTCAGCCTTTTGTGTCTAGTAAGTCTTCTTTATATACTTCACTAGGAATAGATTTCTTTTGGAAGCTCTTAGTTTTATTGATGAGAAATTGCTCCCGCTGAGTTATTTTTGTGTGCCAACCTCTGAAAGATACCAATTAGCTTCTGGTGATATATAACCAATCAGTAATTGCAGAACCATTTAGTTACATGAAAGTGCAAAAATATTAAGCGTGCACTTTCCCATTCAATGATCTTTTCCTATCATTAGGCATAAATTTCAGTTCAAATTTCTTGCTATTAAGATTCTCACAAAGGTGTGGATTGACTCTTCCAGGCAGCTCTGGAAGCTCCAAGAGTTCTGAATATCAACAACAGCAAATATTTTTCTGGACCATATGGTATTCGCTAATACTTTCAGCCAATGTGCTTTTGAACTGATGATACCTAACAGTTTTTTGATCTTTGACAATCACTTATTCATCCAGGGGAGGATGTTGTATTCATTGCTAATGATTGGCACACTGCTCCGTTGCCTTGCTACTTAAAAGCCTTGTATCAAGCCTATGGAGTCTACAAGAATGCTAAAGTAAGTCTGCCAAGAACTCCCATTCTGTTCTTGCTTTTCAAAGCTTTATTACTGATATAGGTGACTGATTGTTTGGCAATTTTTTTCTTTGTTTCAGGTTGCTTTCTGCATTCATAATATTGCATATCAGGGTCGGTTTGCCTTGGCAGATTTTTCACGTCTCAATCTCCCTGAAACATTTGAATCTTCTTTTAATTTCATCGACGGGTATGCTCCTTGATCATGCACCGTTATTTAATAATCTCGAGTTGTAAGCCAAAACCATGTGGCTTCAGTTTTTTGAGAATGGAGAAAATCAGATATATTTGTTTTGCAGCTATAGCAAACCAGTGAAAGGGAGGAAAATTAACTGGATGAAGGCTGGAATTATAGAATCAACTCGAGTGTTGACTGTGAGCCCATACTATGCCCAGGAGCTTGTTTCAGGGATCGAAAAGGGAGGCGAGTTGGACAATGAACTGCGCATGAAAACCATCGCGGCGGATCGTAAACGGAATGGATATCACCGAGTGAACCTGCTGATGACAAACATGTATCAATAAAACTACGACGCAGACGGCTTGGTTCATGCCTATTTTTCGACTTTATTTTTAGCCTAATTATGAAGCTCACAATTGATGTTTCAGGTAATGGATGCAAAACCTTCCTCAACAAGGAGGCTTTGCAAGCCAAGGTTGGTCTACCTGTCAACAAAACCATGCCTGTGATAGCCTTCATTGGAAGACTAGAAGAACAGAAGGGTTCAGACATTTTAGCGGAAGCAATTCCAGAGTTTATTAGTGAGGGTGTTCAAGTTATAGTGCTCGTAAGAAGGCTATCTTTTCCTCTCTCGTCTACCATACACAATTAGGCATCACCATGCTAATTGCGAATGATAATAGGGTACGGGTAAAAAGAAGTTAGAGCGTCAACTTGCATTGCTGGAGGACAAGTTTCCGGACAAATTCAAAGCACATATGAAGTTCAATGTTCCTTTGGCTCATGGAATCATGGCAGGTGCTGATATGCTTATTGTTCCAAGTAGATTTGAGCCATGCGGTCTCATTCAGCTCCAGAGCATGAGATATGGAATTGTATGTTGCCTCTTCTTATTCACCATTAATCTTTGAACTTGAGCACCTCAAAAGTGAACTGAGAAATTATTTTATGTATTTGACATTCGACCCTTTCTGAAATTTGATGCAGCCTCCCATATGTACCACCACTGGCGGACTCGTTGACACGGTAAAGGATGGCATCACTGGTTTCCATATGGGCCCCTTCAGTGTAGAGGTATAGACATGCTTCCTAAATCTAGATGCATCACGAATCACAATATATATTAGATGCATCAACAAGATTCTGATAAGCTCTGCTACTTGTTCAGTGCGATGCCGTGGATAAATCAGACGTGGAAAAGATTGTAAAAACGGTGAAGAAGGCCCTCAAAGTGTATGGGACACCAGCCTTTGCGGAGATGATACAGAACTGCATGGCTCAAGATCTCTCCTGGAAGGTACATCTTCTAATCATCAATTCCAACTATTCATTTATTGTGTAAGGCCTTGCCTCTTAAAGGTTACTAAACGTTTGGGTATCCTTAATGTCCCTTTTGGCAGGGCCCTGCGAAGGAATGGGAGAAGTTCTTGCTGAGCCTTGGTGTTGAAGGTAGTGAAGCTGGAATAGATGGGGAGGAAATAGCTCCTCTTGCCAAGGAAAACGTAGCTACTCCATGAAACTGATCGGGCTAGGTGTTCCTCTCGTTCGCACAAAAGTAGTTTAACTGACACTCCTCACCTTACGTAACGTCCACAAGTCATCATAATGCACCATCAGTTGTTGCTTAATGTGAATTGTTGCTTGCGTACGCTGATTCAAATTTTGAGAAAAGTAGCACCTTGGTTTTCAGAAAAGTGCTGACTCTTAACGTGCAAAAAATATACGTAACGTGCTGAAAATTACAAGTATAAATATAAACTCAATTACATATTTAAAATAATAATTTTCATGATTAAAATTAATTGAACCAACAGTATGTACCTACCATAATTGCCTATTTATAAAAATAATTTAATTCCTCCGATGAGCAAAGAGGCTAATAGAATTGTTTGGCTTCCAAAAACACATGAATTAGCTTTTATATCAAACTCTACTAGATAACACTTATACTTGCTGTGCAATGGATATTTAGTACACTATCAGAAGCATGAATAAAAATCTACAAGTTCGAGAGATCAAATGAAAAAAAAAAAAACCGAAGCAAGCATTCAAGTTTGAGAGATCAAACAGCTCCTAAAGAAAGAAGAGAAGCTTCTGAACTACAAATTGTGGCATAATAATCTAGCCGATAGATGGTATTCATGTACGTGCCAATTTATAGTAAATAAGAGAAGGCAAATGGCCTTGAAATTGGATTTAACAGACTAGGCTCATGATTCTGCAATTGTCACTTCAACCTCAACACCAGGCTCAATTGTAATGGAGGTGATCTGCTTCACTACTTCAGGAGAGCTGCAAAGATCAATTACCCTCTTGTGTACCCGGAGCTCAAACCGATCCCATGTATTGGTTCCTAGAATAATGAGTTTCTGGTCAAGTTCCTCTTCCAAAAGGCAAGTGTTTTACAAAAAATTGCAGAAATATCAAACAACAAAATACATGGGCTACCAATAATGAAACTAGGATAGTAATTTGTTTGTTATTGATCATCGTTTTCACAATCATATAGTAAGATTGCAGACTCTGACAGAAAGTCAATAAGCAGTTTAGCCTGACTCAATCCATCTGTTACAGGTATCCCGTAGCCATCCTAATGGCATTCTGGTGAAATAAGTATCCACAAAACTTCATGTCCAAACAGTTAAGACTCAAATAGCAAACAAATTAATGATGATAATTCAAATATAAACCTGAACCAATACTTCAATATGAGTTTTTGAGAGCTTGGTTTTTTTTTTTCTGGTGAAATAAGGAACATCTAACTACACAGAATTTCCATGATACGTACGAAGATAATTAAATCCAAAGTGACTCAATATTACTGTTGAAAATTTTAAGAAGGCTTGCTGATTTCTAGGGTAAAGTGGCCATGTTTTCCTACAAATCTCTTATGAAAAAAGAAAAACTAAAATTTCGTATTTGAAAGAAATGAAGTGATATAGATACATGTATTAATGAAGAATGCAAGTCTTCTTAACCACTATCAGAATACTGTATTATCATAGCCACACAGAAACAAATATACTATAAATGATTAGGGCAAACTCGAACTAGAAGAGAGGTTGCAGTACCTTCACCGCACGGAGATTTCCGGGTGGTAATGTTAAGCACCTTGGTGGGCATCCTCACGGGTCCCTTAACAGTCAGCGCCTTGTCCTTGGCGCCCTTTACCAGATCCGCACACACTAAAACATCGAACTCGATCAAAATAAATAAATAAAATAAAATGGAAAAACAAACACCAAAAATAGAGTGCACGAACGTATCCGAGATCACAAAGCCTCACCTTTCTCCAGATTCTTGACGTTCTTGGAGGAGAGGGTGATCCGGATCCGGTTCAGCTCCTCACGAGGCTCCTCCAGCCCTATCTTAGTTGGTTTCGCTGCTGCGTACGCTGTCGCCATTGCTTCGAATCTGAAGGAAATGATCGAATCTCCAACACCGACCTTGCACTGGCTGCCACACGCGTTGAAGAAGCAAAAGAAGGACCGAGGAGGTATTAGGGTTTCGCTCTCTTCGGCTACGGTAGATTTTATATACTCGTACGGACCGAGTCAAACCGGGCCTTAACGAACTATGTGGGCCTTTAGAATTGGACCCAACTCACACTTCTTGGCCCAACAAATTCATGTGAAAGTTAAGAAACTCAATTTTTTCCCCATAATAATAAAATAATAAAAAAAGAATGAACTTAATTGCTGTCAAAATCTCAAGAACACCCGTTAATTCGCATTCTCTATTTGCTACAGATGCATATTTAAGATACAAGTGATTAGTGAAAAATTAATCTTCAGTGATGACTAGGAACAAACAACTATTTACAATGTCGATGAACTTGTATTCTGTTTTCTTCTCCAAAGATATGAATTTTTGCCTCCACTGAAAACTCCAAGTAGCCATTCCTGGTGCCTTGTCGCATAACTTCCCCCGCGACTGATGCAACATGACACAATTCACAATCGATCGAACCACCTGATCAACACACAGCCACACATTATGTCTTAAAATTCAATACACAATCGCCTCAGCTCGGATTGGAATACGGGGCTTGAGATGAGAGTCCTGTGGGCGAGCAGACGAATATCTTCTCGTGAGCAGTCACGAGATATACGGACGAGCTCCCACAATGCTCCCTCGCCGATCATGTCCTTTGCGTTGATTTCTGCATTGCAAAGGTAAGGGAAAACGACGGTAAGGTTTTGTGTTACTGATGGTGTTTAGGATATGTTGAAGTTTACCGTGCTGAGACAAGTGGCATAACGCGAGCTCAATGTGGCGTCTGATAGGCGAAGCTTCATGATTGGCATTTTTCACAATCCAAGGGAGAGCTCCATCCTCTATCAAAAGAGATCGCCTGCCTTATCACCTGAAGGAAGGAAATTAACATGAAGTGTGAGCGATTGTTAAGCAAAGCGACTATGTGCACGAACTATAAATTTGGAGGACTTCCGAGTGCAAGAAATGAAACACAGCATTTGTAATAACTTACTCGTATAAGAGGGAAGATATAAAGAGAATACCGTGATCACTAGACAAGACATTGGTAAAATCTACCGACTGTAAGTGCAAATGCACTAAAAAGAAAACAAAATAACGGAACACGTCCTTGACTCTTGAGCAAAAATCAAGGAGCATGTTTTTCACCTTGAGTAGAAGCTCTAGACTCGCACTTTGCGAAGTTGGCAATGCCTCGAGCAACTTGTGCAAGAACATCAGGGTGTCCACATCTAACCATACCTAGTAAAGCTTTGATGCCACCTTCCCTACTAAGCCTTCTTTGTAGCTTATCTGCAGGAAACAATAAGAATCTCATTTATCAATGGCTAGCTAAAAAGATCAGTGACTAGTAGAGAAGTGTCATAAGATGTTGATAGGAAAAAAAAAAAAAAGTAATCTTTGTTTGAGCTCCAAAGTGAATAATTAGAAGAGAAAATTGATTGTATCTGCTCAGATGAGATCCCTGTTGCATTTGATCATGATAGTTGAGAACCAAATGAATATTTTGCGATGATCATAGGTACCCACAGTGTAATTATTTATTAATTTCCAGGTAATTAAAACAGATATCAATTCATAAAGAGAATACAAATTTGAGAAAAAAATTGAAGGGAAAAAAATCTATATGTAGAAGGAAACATTGCCCCATTATTCAGTGAACATACGGAGATGAGCAAACAATAGTTCTGTCGACCTGGTCCGTAATTATCATTCTTGTTATCTCAAGTGGATTGACTATATATATTGGAAGTACAAGAAGACGACAGTTCAGATGAATGATCCAAATGAAATATAAAAGAGTTCCAAGAGGATTACTTGTACCCTTTGATAATGCATTCTGATTCAGTTGACACTCAGAGGCAGAAAATAGAATATTCGAGAAAGGTACTATAATCTCCTGTTTCTTAAGTACAATTCTACAGATATATTTAAGATCTTAATTGACATTAACAATAGATACAACCTAACACTAGATCCCCACTAATGAGGATATGAAAAGAGAAAATAAATATAACATTTGAATTAGGATTGTAAATGAATAAAATGTTTGTTAAAAAGCTTGATAAGAACCAATTTATGTTTGTTTGATGTTAATAAAATATAAAATGAACTAGCTTAAAGAATAGCGAGGCATGATTAATTATATGTTCATGGACGAAGCTCTTGAAAAATCCATTAAATTACAAACTTAAACAAGGCTCCCTTATGATTGATTACTTCAGTTTTTCATTTGATTGCATAATATATATTACATGGATACATTATGATGTTAGTTATATTTATTCTTTGTGATATCTTACAAAATTTATAGTTCGAATCATCTATATTATGTTAAAATGAGAAAACAATATTAATTTCATTCAAGGGACAATGGTTTAATATTACTGATTTTATATTTCTTTGGACAACCTTGTCTCTAGTTGAGCATGGTAAAAGTTCCAGCTCAGCTCAAGTTGGATATTTTTTTAAGCATAATAAGATAGCAAGTAAGTTTGGACAACCAAATGTGATTTGGATTAGAAAAGTGTGCTCTATCTATTTTGTTATCGCACATGGTAAATCCAACTTACAACTACAAGCCAATGTTGAAGTAGGGTGGGTTGTAGCATTAGCATCTTGAACAAGGATATTAAAAAAGGGTTCAGTCTTACCATTCCCACATAAATTAGCAATGGCTCCAGCAACCATTCTAAGCGTCTGAGGCTCCTCAGCATCAGCAGCAGTCACAGATAACAAGCCAATGCCGCCTTGAGCCATGATAAGCTCTTGGTTGGTTTCTGTGGTGATAAAATGAGTAGAGAGCAGAAATTAGAAAGTCAGAAAAGGAGTCTGTTCTTAAGAGCGAAAAACTATGGTTCTTGTTGGTACAGACGCAAGAATGCATGACAAAAGCATAGGAGAACTATATAATATACTTGCCATTCATTGCGAGGTTAGCAATTGCACCAGCTGCTACCCTACGTATAGTTTCATCCTCTGAGCTTCTTAGAAGCATTAGTAATGATGTAAGCCCGCCAGCCTCTACAATCTTCTCTTGGTTTGCTTCTGGTAACCAAGACATATTAACATTATACAATAACTAATTAGTATACAGAAAATTAAATGCTAAATGCCATGATGCACTCATAGTAAAAGAATCAGACTGTAGACGGCAAAGATGCGTAAGTTAAAGGCCACCTTCAGCTGCTAGATTTGCTACAACTTTCACCGCGTGAACTCGAACATCAAGATCTTCAGATTCAAGCAATGACAGTATCTTGTGCAAACCCACTGACAAAGGAAGAACCATTTAAAAATTTCAAAAATCAAGCTCAATAAATTTTCATTAACCATTACTATCACCAAGTTGTATAATTTATCGGTAAATTTGGACAGATGATTCATTGAAAGATCTGAACTAGCACCTTGCTCAAATAGTTTAGCAATTGAAGCCTTAGGTCCATATGCTGAATCTCTAAGTTGAGAATGTCTAGCTTGAGAAACAAGGGAGTCAAATTCTGTTGATAATTTTGAGGGCACACCTCTGTCAAGGCTTCTCTTAGTCTAAATCAGAAATAAACTCAATCAGATGATAAACTCAGTCAAGCTGGACATATATAATTTTTAGTCATGTACCTCGTCTGCCTGGAAACTTAATTGCAATAATTGACTTTTCAGCATTGCTATTTCTTCTTCAAGTTTCTGCTTCTGACTAGCTTCACTCTCCAGCATCTTGCGAAGTTTCAGAATTTCAGCATTTCCAACTTCCTAACACCAAAAAAGTATAGATCATACAGAATATGAACCCATGTCAGTCAGATTCTAGATACTGATAGGCATTCCGAATTATATCCAAAGTATCACATACCTCTAAATGTTTCCAATGTGACACTTCACTTTTAAGTTTGTTAACTTCATCCTCAATAGACTGCCGTGACAACTTATCATTCTGATGCAACTGTCTAACCTCGCTAACATCAACTGAGGTAGATGTTGATGGATCCTTTGTGCCAGAAATTAGTAATTTGGAATTGTTAGACTATCCAGAAAAGGAGCAAAAGAAAATATGCATTTCATCAAAGAAAAATCACACGACTGGCAATCTGAAAGTTTTGCTAAATGTTTGAAGTTTGTATGAAAGGTATTGCGCAGGAAGCCATCAACGTGTTAGCATTTCAGTCATTTACTGTGGCATGCTTAGCTTCATATTTCTATACCTGAAGGGCACCATAGAGACCTCTAAATATCAGCAAAAATATATCAAGATTGGCACATCTACTTACTAACTATGTTGTGCATCCAAGTACGTTACTAAAAAAAGCATTTGCATTCTACAATGGTGATGACTGATGAAATCAGATAACATGAATAGGCATCTGAAAAGGAAAATTTCTACAGTATCCTAAAAACCAGTGAAGATGCAACAGAATAAAGTTAGCACAAAAAGAAAACTTCTGCAAGAGAGTAATTTGAATTATACTTATTAAGAAGTTCTAATGGTCATTAGTTACTTTATTTTATGTATGAATATTGCATCTCCATAGCATTTTATGGGCAGGAAAGCCAACGGAATTTGCTTTCTTTAGTGCTAGTATTCTGCTTAAGAATCCACTGAAAGAAAATGCAATCACAACTATATTTGCGCCATATTCATCTAGCAGATTATTTATTCATATATGTTCATCTATAAATTATCTGATATCTCATGACAAGGCCTAGAAGCAAGGAAATAGTTTCCTGAAATATTTTATGGACAGACTTCACTATATACCTCTACATTATGTGCCTTTTCAAGACAAAGATTCTGATGTTCTATTCGAGCTTTCTCAACATCGCATTTCCACTTCTCCTCAAGATTCTTTATTGAGTCCAAATAATCTTGCTGGTACGTCAGTCTTTCATTCTATGTAAAAAGGGAGGAATTAAACAAATCAATGAGATGTACTGACTAAATCACGTTCAATAATAATGTTAAAGCTGGAGCCAGCAATTGATATCAAACAATCTATACAGATTCCAGATACAAAAAGTAGCTGCTATATGAGATCAAATCAGACAATGGC
This sequence comes from Zingiber officinale, assembly GCF_018446385.1. Classification (NCBI taxonomy): domain Eukaryota; kingdom Viridiplantae; phylum Streptophyta; class Magnoliopsida; order Zingiberales; family Zingiberaceae; genus Zingiber; species Zingiber officinale. The sequence goes on along the minus strand of NW_024589907.1, from coordinate 688,187 downwards.
CAAAGTAAAGAAGCACACAGGTAAGAATGAGGCTATAATAATCTAGTCCAAGCTTTCAATTCCAATGAAAATGGATTTTTGTAGGGAAGCGTGATTTCTAACGATTAGCATTTACAATTCTCATGTTGATGTTACCCTGAACATGGTAAAACTTCAACATGGACGCATGGATCTAAACAACATTTTTGAACGTCACTTGCTAAATAAGTGCACAATTTGATTCGACCAAGATGGTCAAGAACTGAAGATCACTCAACACAGAGTCATTGACATAAATCTCGACAAGGAGGCATGAACATAAAATTCATTTTTAAGCTTACTTACCCAAATAATGGATAATTAACATAGGAAAGTCAGATTATTTTGTAGTTACATACAGCAGGTTGCTATCTTGTGAGAATTGACAAAAAAGTAGAAAATTTTATTTACCAAAAAAGCATATTATATTGTATCTCAAAGCAAGAAAAGTTGGAGTGTCAGGAGCAGATGGACCCTCATGTGCACTTTATGAATTTTGAAATGAATTGAGGAGCTACATGAAGCTTATAAAAACCTTTAAGTTTCAAACTCATCAACCAAACCAAATAATACTTTAGATATTAACACAGTGAAGTACAGGAGACTATTAGTTTAGATGTAATCATAATTTGTTAAATCATACGTCCAAACAATTTAAGAAACTTCAAGAAATTGCCTATAAATGAGATGCAGAATTAAATTTAAACACGCCTTGAGAGAATCTATGTAGATTCTTTCTGCTTCAGCAATTCGGCTCTCTGATTCCATATTAATTCTCTCAATTTCATCTTCAAAATCTTTCCGTTGCCTTTCATTTTCCGCAATTAATTTATCAAGCTCAATGTCAAGCCTCCTGCATAAACTTTTATAATCAAATTCCTCCTTTAGTTTGACCATGTTCTCTACCTTCATTGCCTGCAATTCACAAATTCAATTGAAAACGCCTCTTAGAGTGAGGCACTCTGTGCAAGTTACTATGCCGATCTTAGATAGAAAACATCAGACAAGCAAAAAGGGCATGAAAACTAATTCATTTATGGCAAGGGGGAAATCAATATAGAATAACCATACCCTCTGTCCAAACATTATGGTGCTTGCAGTCTCTCCTCTATGGCGAGGTGATGGGCCAATTGTGATCACCAATGAAGTTCTTGCACTGCCTGTAAAATATTTGCATTTAATAAAACATTAGGACAAAGATAGAGCTACTTGTGTCTGTATCAGGCAAAGAATATTTGAAGATTCACATATGATTTAACAGAAGCTATAGGAGATTAAGACACAGATATAAATAAACATCGGAGCCCACAAATCAAGCATGCAATCAAAACAGTATGCAAATAAAAAGGGCATAGTAATTTAAATCAAGAAGCAGAGATTAGGCAGGATTCAGTTTGATATTCTCCAATTTTACCAGTATCAGGCCTTTTTTTTCAAGATTTTCAAATGCAACCGTGGCAGTGTTCATAAAAACTATTCATTAAGTTAAATCATCCGAGTTACGGGATCGTCCAAGTGAAAATTTCAGGTATATAATGAACAAGTAAATGGTGATCCAAGAGGTTCCACATCATACCTCCAAATGAATCTCGAAGAAGTCTTGTAAGCTTTGAATCGCGAACTGGAACATGAGGACTATTTTCAGCAAGTGCATTGATGCATTTACCTAAAGCACTCAGTGATAGATTTATTGACTTTGCTTCTTCTAGAGTATGCCCCTCACTTCCTATAAGGAATAGTAGTGCAGAAAAGCATTAGATATATTCTATAAAATGCATTACCATATAGAAGAGTATATGTTCTTTAGAGCAATAACTACAAGAAGTCCAATGAGTCAGGTACAGAAGAAGAGTATATGTTCTTTAGAGCAATAACTACAAGAAGTCCAAGGAGTCAGATACAGAAGAAGAGTATATGTTCTTTATAGCTACAAGAAGACCAAGCAGTCAGATATAGAAGGATCAAGATAATTATGTAAAAATTGTATAGAATATATATGCACTTTCTGTCTGGTAGAAGAAAGAAACAAATTTGAGTGAAGGCGTTCATATCATCATTGCAAAGGGCCTAATATAACATGATTCAGGATATAAAAGTTCAGAATGCTGGAGGGTGTAAATGTTGGACATCAGGGAGGGAAATCCTAATGTTTTATTCTTGGTTGATAAGAAAGGCAAATACTACAAGACTTTTGCAACTAAATTTTGGCCAAATATCTGGATATAAATGCACAAGTACCTGACTTGTCAATCCTTTCAGAACCAGCAAGATCCACAACAACTAATTTACTTTTTCTAACAATTGGCGGCTTGAAGGATGATACCAAATTGGAGGCCATGCCATTTTCACCATGAAAATTTTGGTCAGCATCAAGTCTTCCTTTCACTGACCTCTTGACATGTACCTATGATGATACAGCAAAAGTTATTTTCAAGGTTCAGGTTATCACAAAAAAATTGATAATTTTTTTGCTCACAATCAGAATAGCATGACTCCTAGATGATTCTGTGTTGAGCTTTGTATTAGCAGCAAAACGGTGTGCTTCTCCTACTCTTAGGAGCTCCATAAAGCTTTTTTGATCTCTAATTTCTACACTCGTTGCACCTGGAAGTGAAACATCCCCAGTCTTTGGGTCTTCTACAATGTTAATATTGTCATTTGCAGGAGTGAGAAGATCTTGTATGCTTTCCATATAAAGCTATTCCAAAAACATACAAAATCAAATGTTAGTCAACATCTAAAAAACAACTATTCCAAAGCATGTGTCCTAGTAAGCTGGCAGATTACATATAAAATTCTATCAATTCAGATGCTTTATAAGTCAAATTATATGGCATATGGGAATATCACATTTTAAACAGCAACAAACCTGCAGATATGATACTGAAACAAAATCAATCTCTGGAGATGTATCTGCAAGAATGTCTTCCATTGCACGGACCATGATGCCTCGGGCAGCTGTATCTTCTTCTCCAAGTCTTCCAAGAGTAAAAGTCTTGCCAGTGCCTGTCTGTCCATAGGCCATAACTGTTCCATTATACCCTTCCAAAACACTCTGCAAAAGAAACTCTTAGCCAGTGGTTGCAAAACCAGAATAACATGGAAGGTAATGATAGCGAACTCTATAATGTTAGAATTCGAATCCAATAGGACCACAATTACTTCATCAAGCCAGAACAAGAAACAAAAGTACAATAGACTGACATATTTGGGATAAAGATCAAAGAATCTCAAATTTGCCAGTCTAAGAATGGGGAGATTAAATGGAAAATAACAGATTCAAAAATTAAAAAATTACTTGAGCAAGCTTCAGGGCAATTTAAAATGGATGTTTAGTCATTTGTTTTTAACATCTTCAAAGAGTAACGTGAACATCTAAAAGTATAACTGTAGTATCAAGCATTATTATGTAGAACTGTCTGTAAGGACACAGATGTGTATGCATCTCATGGAGAAAGGAAAATTTTGGCTGTGCACAAAAAAAAATTGATCCAAGAATTAGAAAATGACATAAAACTTTGAAACAATAAACACATCTACAAATAGAGAAACAAATTTTACAGTTTGCCATTGAGATTGTGCTAATACGTTGCACACAGATTAAAGGGGGATTTAAAATAGCAAACAAGGGTAATTGGAAAGTAATCAAGTTATGATGTGCATCATGCATTCACATACCTCTACAACTGGTTTTGAAACAACTTCATATACACGTTTTTGTGAGGCAGATTCTGTCAGCACCTCATCAAACTCATAAGTTTCTGAATCCCAATTATTCTTACGGAGCTTTAACCTTTTGAGCTGCAACCCATCGTTAAATGTTGATTAATAGCGCTGTCAGTAAACTTCAAATTTTGCACTGAAGCAGTCAAACTTATATCTCAGACTGATGAAGATATAGAATTTTTTCATTTAACATAAAAGCAGACAAAGACCTCTGGCTGCAACTCCACGCAGTCAGCAAAATCAGCATCTGCTATCATCTCCTCTGCGTTTTGAGGCCGAAGTCTTACAGCCACACGAACTCTTCCAGGAACTATGAATTGTGAAGGGCATGGAAGACTATTAAGTCTTGAAATATGAGAACAATCCAGAAAGAGCCAACATTGAAAAAGTCTACCAATTACCTAGTGACAAATTGGCAAGTAAGAACATTACACTATTATTCTAGGGCCATTCTTCTACTCAGGCATACAACAAATATGATATTAACTGAGGATCATGTTTGTTTCATGCTGTGCTATACATCAATGCACCTACACAACCTAATGACTAATCCAGACTAGTATGCTTTCCAACAATAATTAATAAGTTGAAATATTTGAAGCAAACCATTCTTCGAACAGATGCCCCTCTTTCTGCTTAGGACAAACACACATCATTTGAAGAGGAATGCTGGCAATACAATTATCTTGTGGAGTATATTGTCATCAATTCTACTTTTATATGAAATATTACCTTTAAAGAAATCTTTCTTAATACTTGTGTAAATTTTAAACTTCAAACAAGCAACTAAAGAGCCATTATTTCTGAACTACATGAAAAGTTTCGAAATGCAAGATAATGAACCTGATAGTCTTATGCAAAGAATGTGAAAACACTGCATCAGAAAAATCCATTTCAGAATAATAGGAACACGAGATAAATTACAGAAGATCATCGAGTAGAAATGACAAAAAGGGAATGTCAAGACAAACAGAAAAACAAAAGAGAGAACAAGAAAAAAGTGTGAGTCGGTTTCCTCAGTTCATCAAGGATTTTATGGATTAATTCAGCTCAAACTTGAATGTGATGCTAGTTCACTTACCTCCTCCCATTTCGCACAGAACCTAGAAAAAAAGTCCAATCTCTACCCAACCAGGAAATTGATCAAACAGCTGGGGTAATTATTCCTTTGGGTCATCACTTTCCGAGCCACTTCCTTCATAACTGCAGCATAACTACTCTGAAACTTCTTTAACACGCTAAAAAATGAACTTCCATCGAGAAGTGGCTTCATAAAGTTCTACAAATAGAAATGTAACTGTTGGCCAGTTATAAAAGTTTAATAGCGTCTGCAACTTTCTTGAATCAATTAACTTCTGGTACGATCTCTCTCAAAATCATACGCCAGAGGCAAGTCATTGCCTTTATTAAGTTATTCATTAAGTTATACTAGAGGATGCCGTGCTTCATACTTACTACACTCAGTTGCACGTCAGACACGATCATAAAAACTCTGAGACAGTGTTTTCACCAGCATTTCCCCGACTTAATTGTTCAGATGCCCCATACACTTGTAAGTTATCTTAAACCAATCATACAATCCCATCCTCATCTCTAATCTCCACGCTACGATACGATCGCTGCAAAGTTGATAGTGTAACATCAATTTCCGTGCAGCATTGCATTTTTCAACTACACTGTCTCAAGTACCAGCCAGAGCGCAGAAAACTAATCGATAGCTTAGATAATGATATTTTACTATTTTAAGGGTAAACAAAAAAGGATAAACCCACAAAACAGAATCACGCATTCCACTGGATATAAAAATTGTTTTTTTTAGCCCTATTCAAGTCCTGAGATCCAATTAGCCCACAGATCGGTGCAAAATGCTGGCGATCTAGACCAGATCCCAGCGGAGTGGAGAGGAAGAGGGGGAAGAAGGACACGAACCTCCGGGATCTCCACCAGCCCTACTGGCGGGAGGAGCCATAGAAACGCCGCGGCGGGAGGCGGCTGCGGCAGCTGAAGGCCTGGACTTGGCAGAAGGCTTAGGCGTGGCGTAGCCAGCGGAGGACGGCGGCAATCGGTCGAGCTTGGAGGCCACCTTGACGCCTCCATTCCGGTAGCTCCCCGATGCCATATCCCCGAGAAAAATAAGAAGAAACCAGAAATGTACCTCCTTTCCCCCTTTCGCCTGCGCCTTCCCCGACTCTGCTACTTCGACAGCACAGCAAAGCGCTTCTCCCTGATCGATCGCGTCGCAGAGAGTAGACTAGAGACGAGATGGAAGCAGGAAGGAGGCGATTGCAGATGAAGGATGCAAAAAGAGTGAGAGAAGGCGAAGAGTTCAAATCAAACGACGTCAGAAAGGGCAAGCGCAGTTGGCGTCCGCTGGCTGCCGATGGGTCAATGGTGTCGGGGAGCAGCGCCGGGCCCCACTAACGTGGGACAGAGAAGGATGAAGACAGGGCTCTGCGGTGTCGGTGAACAACGGGTGGACAAACACCGGGTAAGGGAAGATTATCGCTTTTGTTCTTGGTGTTATTATTTAATTATTTTCAATTTATTTTTACAGTTCTTTTCTTGAATAACAAAAAATAAATTACGACAAAATATTTGAAATTGTGACAAATTTTATTAGGAATGAGTTTAAACTATGCTAATAAATGTTATACAAAATTAAATTCGAATCAATTAAATTATTATTTTTATATCATGAATAATCAATTATATTATGTCCATCTGATTTAAGAAATGGCTACCTACTACATGCACATTTCAAACGTCATAAATAGCGACAAATATCTATTTATGATGTAATAAATAATATGAAAATTCCCCATGTGTAGTAATAGTTATTTCTAATTTAAAAAATGTTAAATTGTGAGATGTGATTTATTAACTATTAACGGGAAGGAGACACTAGTACATTTCACTGTTAGAATTTTTATATGGAATTTTTAAAATTTTTCTCGATATAAAAAAGTTTGTAAATTTTATAAATTTTGAGATTTTAGTATTCCATTTATTATGATAAAAATAAATCCGAAAATGGTCAAATATCATATTTATATATTTTTTAATTACGATGGAATAAAAAATATAATGGATTTCTTTAATTAATTTATTATAATGATTTAACTTTTCGTAACGCTGGCCACTCACTTTCCTCACGGCCTTAACCACGAAATACTACACCTACCCATGGATACCAACCCATCTACACCAACCAGATTCCTCGATCAAATGAAAGAATAATCACGGACACAATCTCTGGGCCCCGCTCTGACTTTCCAATAAGAGAACCTCATTAATTGATTTTTGGTGGGAAAAAGCAAACCCAAACACCATGCGACCGTTACATGGGTTGTCGGTAAAATAATGATAATTATAATAATAATAATTTTTGATTAAGAAGGTGTTTGGCTAAACTTATTAAAAATAATTTATAAGTTCGTATAATTTATAAGTTGTTTTTATGAGCTTATAAGTTGTTAGGTTTTATTTTAAAAATAAGTTGTTAAAGTGTTTAGGTAAACTTATTACAATCAATAGAGGGTTTTGAGATTTTTATTAATAGAAGGTTTTGGGCAAATTTCTGCGCAGGGAGAGAAAATTAGAAAGAGACGTTGGCGGAGAAGATGACACAACGTTAGAAGAAAAGTCGGCGGAGATAAAAAGATATTAGGCTTATAAAAATTTATGAAGGATAAGATGGGGATTTATGAAATTATATAAGGATATTTTAGAGAAATACAAATTTATGAAGGATAAGATGGGGATTTATGAAATTATATAAGGATATTTTAGAGAAATAAGTTATTAAAATAAGATCTTTTTTTAAAAAGTAGGGTCTACCATATTTTTTTAAAAACGGCTTATAAGCTCTAAAACAACTTATTTTGACAACTTATAAGTTATTTGAAAACAAATTTACCAAACAAATTTGAAGAGTTTATAAGCTCCAAAACAACTTATAAGTTATTTTAGAGAGCTTATAAGCTTAGCCAAACACCCTCTAAATACATACTTTAACATTAATCCAATTTCATCATGTTCACTTTATATGTTTTTTTTTTAAACTAAAAAGTATGATGTGAAAAGAAAAATGATATATTCGAAAAAGAATCTTAATAAAATATTCAAGGATAGATATATAAAATGATGGAGCTCATAAAAAGTGAAATGATCGATCATAAATTTATATGTCTATCCTTAAGTATTTCATTGAGATTTTTTGTGTATTCTAAATAGTGGTATATATTTTTATTTACCAAAGAAACATCCTAATTTTAAAATTACCAAAAAGAATATTAAAAATAGTATTATTTCCTTACTATCCCCTCGTCAACCTCCTAAATCTCCCTTCTCTCGTCATTTTTCAATGCATCCCCTCTCTCCAGGATTAAAAATGATCTAATATTTTCTTATATCAGGCTCAACGGTATGATTCCATATCAGAGTCACGATGGATTTGATATTTCCCATATTAAGGCCTACTCTAGGGTAGACCTGACCACGGTTCGGAACCGACGGTTCGACGGTTCGGAACCGCCGGTTCGACGGTTCCAAGCAGGTCGACCCTTAACTTTAACCGCCCAAGACGGTTACGGTTCACAGTTCAGAACTACGAATTCACGATTTGCCACAGTTCAATATTAATATATTAAAAAATTTTAAAACTTAAAATTTATTTTAAAAAGAGGGTTGCACTTATTTAAGTTGCCTATGTATCCCCTTAGGGTATAGGAGAATTAAAGCTCACGTAGTTCTTTTATATTTTTACTCTTTTATATTAGGAAGTGATGTTATTCACCATTCTCGTTGTATTGGTTCCTTCAATATTAAATTCTTCGACTTCGTCATCAGAAAGTTGCATTCCTTGGATTCTTTTCTTGGCTCTGGTCCAATCGTCAAGTAATACTTGTATTGGAAATGTGAATGGAACAAAGAGGTGGAGACAAAGAGACTCTATTGTGTATGAGTTGTTAGTCCCACATTAGAAATTTCTTTGCTTTATTGTGAATTTAAGTTATGACACATCATTGAAGTTTAAACAAAAGCATAGAATAATTCTCAAGTTCTGTGTGGAACTTGAGGACGTCAGGATTATCCGTTCTTTTAATAAAGTTGTGCTTTTGTAAGTTTTAAATTACTACTAGTAGTTTGTTGAATTTCAGAAATATTAATTTGTGTTCCATATTTTGCATAATATTGATTATAAATATCATATAAATAAATTCTAACATTATATATAATATTAATTGGATCGGGGAAGAAGAATCTTTAATTGGAATTAAAACATCATAATATAAAGTTAACATTTCTTGTAAAACTTCTAATTTAAATCTAGGATCTAAAGCAAATGCAATTAAATAAATTTCAGAAATTAAATAAAATATTTTTCCCATTTAGTTTTCATAGCTAAGATGCGAGGAGATAAAGATTCATTATTAATATGTTCATTTAAAACTAATACTATATTAGAAAATTTTTCTAAAACTAATTGAGCAATAAGATAATAAACACCAGAAAGTTGTTCGATTGCATCATTAAATACTTTTAAAATTTCACAAATACTACTACAAATATTCCATTGTTGTGAAAATAAATATATATTAGCATTAGTGTTTTGTGCAAAAAATGAACATAATAATTCTTTATATTGAAATGAATCTTGTAATAATTGGTATGTTGAATTCGAATGTGTTTGTACATCACGTGGAAATTATTTAGGTCTTATTCCATTAATTTTACAAAACCTACCCCATTGTTTCATTATAGATGAAGGAGACCATAAATAAGAAATTACAATTCTAATTGGTTTAATATAACTTTCTAAAAATTTTAAACCATCTTGAACACATAAATTTAAAACATGGCATACAAAAAAAAATAAACCTCCAATAATAGGTTGACAAACAAATTTTAGATCATCTATACAAGCGGTATTAGAACTAGCATTATCTAATGATATTGAAAATATTTTATGAGTTAAACCATATTCTTCTAAAATTAAACATAATAATTGTGTGATATTATGAGCATTATGTGATTCATCAAAAACTCTATAAGCTAATAATCTTTTTTGGAGGTTCCAAGAGTTATCGATCCAGTGACAAGTCACACCCATATACGAATGTGTTTGCCAATGATCACTCCAAATATCAGAACATAAAGAAACTTTATTATCTAATTTACTAAATTCATCAATTAAATTCTTTTTTCCTTGTTTTACTAATTTTTTAATTGTACGAGTAAGTGTAGTCCTAGGAACACGTTTAGCACATGGATTAAGAGATTCTTTACAAAAATCTTCAAATGTGCATTTAGATCCAAAACTAAAAGAAAGATGTTCTACGGAAACAAATTTAGCTAATGATTCTCTTAATTTATTATCCGAATATAAAAATAAACCTGAATCGGTACTACCGCTAGTTGAAGAAAATCTTGATAATTGTGTTTGAGAGCGGTCGAGTCCATATTCCGTCGGGTTTCGTTTCTACATGTCGTTTCAACGACCCATAGCCGCCTTGGAATTTGTAGGTTTACATTTTGCACGCATTTCTCCCAAGAGTGACCTTCTCAAAATGTTTAGTAAAAAGAAGATTTTAGAGGAGGAAGTTCCGAACCTTAGAAGTAATTGCATCGGTACTTCCTTGTGTGTCGGGTATCGATTCGGAAGATGCTCGATCTCATCATCGGTGGATTGAATGTTGGGGTCCTCCTCCTTATTTGCTTTCCCTTCCGAGCTCGAGATGATGCACCTCCGCCTCCTTCCATTGTAATTGAAAACGAAAGCGTGTAGAGATTAGAGAATACGAAATGAGATTAAGAGTAGAAGATGTGTGAAAAATGATGAAATAAGCTCTCTATTTATAGAGTTTTGATAACCCTTGATTAATGCCTTAAAAAAAATAAGTAAAATTTTAATTTTGGCCAGGCCCGGCCTGGGGTCGGGTCTACTCTAGGGTTGATATAGTTAATAGGGATGACAATTTCACTCGAACCCAATGGAGAATTCGATATCCGGCTCGAATGGAGGAGGATATGGAGAGACTATCAATACCCGACCCGAATATCCGATTAAATAATATATATATATATATATTAAAGAAAATTTTCTTTTTTCAAAATCAACTTACTATTTTTGTTGATATTAGGAGAAGACTATATAGATTTTTAATCTATTTTTTAAAATTATATATATATTTTTATTGAATGATAATAGTCGGATAGAAAGAAAAAAATTATAACCATAAAAGATATTTGATCATTTAATGGATATGAGTATATCCATCGGAAATCCTATATCCGATGAGTATGAGTATGGAGGATATAGAATCCGTTCCGAACCTGATCCATTACCATCTCTAATAGTTAAATATCAGGCTCAGTGTAGGTCTGATATTTTCTCACATCAGGCCCAGTGTGAGTTTGATATGGTCCAATATCAGGTCTAGTATGAGCTTGATATTTTCTCACGTCAGACTCAGTGTGAGCCTGATATTTTCTCATATCAGGGCCACTAAGAGATGCATTGGAAACAGCATCCGAAGAGAGGCGATTTAGGAGATTGACAGGAGGGGTAGGAAGGACATAACATTAATTTTATGCTATTTTTGATAGTTTTGAAACTAGAATGTTTTTTTTAATAAATAAGGAAATATGATCGTTCCTTTTCGTAAAAAACCATATTCTATAAATAAAAATTAAATTGATACAAAATCAAAATATATAAAGGAAAGAAAAATACATAATACGACATATATTATAATGGTAGAATGGATACATAAAATTATTGTAAATAATAAAAATCATTAACATATAATTCCTGAATTTTCCTTTTTACTGTAAAACCAAAAAAAAAAAAAACATCAAGAAACTAATCATTTGATTGGCACTATCGAATCTCGCAAGATTTAGATCGATTGATAAAACTTGTTGTCAAATTAAGTGATGCCTTGTGATGGTTACTTGCCGCCTACAATCTCTGATAATGACTTAACACGTCTACACTTTGAAGAAAAGTTATGTGATACATCTAGTCGACAACTTTGATTCAATGATTTTTGTTTTGTTATTCATATTTTAAAGGGATGATCAATTGGATTCCAATTACAGCCGATCGCTCTAGCTATATCTATCAATATTATTTATAAAATATCGACTATGTTTAATGTATGGGAACATTAAGGATATTTTGGTAGTAAGGATCCTCTTGATTGTAATTTACGATTCAAGGATGGATCATATAAGTTGATTGATTAATGGAGATGGATCTCATCTATAACAGATAGAATTCATCTCCATCCATTAATAAATATAGTGGTTCATCCTCTAGATCGTAAATTGTGATTTAGAGGATGTGTACTCATATTTTAGGAGTGGAGGAGGAAAGGGGAGGAAGAGTTCAAATGAATTCATCCAAAAATAAAAATCTAAAATATCTTAATTCCATACCTAAATTATAACTTTTTATATTTTTTTTATCTTATAAATATATTTATAATTTTTTTCTAATTTTGATGTCTGAAAAAAATTATAAATACATTTATAAGGTAAAAAATGTTAAAAAATTAAAATTTATACCTGGAATTAAGGCGTTTTAGATTTTCAATTTTGGAATGAATTTACTAAATGAAACAGTGTGATCCAATTAAGGCGTTTTAGATTATGTGTAATCCAATTTATCTTATAATATAATCAAATTTATAACGTAATATAATATAATTTTAATTATATTATTATGTTTGATAATGTAACGTATGTAATCTTATATTACAAGGATAATTATATTATTTTGTTTTAGTTCGGATCCTCTGTCCTTATTTTTCTCTGTCTCCGTGTCTCATTGTCGATCGAATGGATCAGATTAAATTTCAAGGCATCATGACATCTTTAAAATATGTGTAATATCCTCGTGATGTTCAAAGCATCTTTGAGATTTAATCTGATCCGTCCGATCGACAATGGGATACGGGGACAATAGGAATGGGGACTGAACTAGTTTTGTTTGGCGTCAATTATTTTTTATAAGGAATGTAATTTATATTATTATAAAAAGAATATCCTGCGACCTCTACTAGCGGTCGTCGCACCTCTGCCGGAGCCAGCGAGCGCCACTGGCAACTAGCGACCGTTGTCGACAACTAGTGGCTGCCACTGACAGCCGCCGCTGGCAATTCAGCAATTGGCGGCCCGCCGACAACCTGAGTCCGTTAACGACAAACGGCGGCCGGTGGCGGCCAACGACGGCGATGACCAGTGGCCAGTGGCGACCTACAGTGACGACAGTGGTTAGTGGCGACCTACGGTGACAGCGGCTAGCGGCGACGACAGCCTGCGGTGACCTACGACGACGACAGCCAGGGACGACGACGGTCAACGGTGAACTAGAGGTATATTTGACATTTTAATTTTGATTAAACGATAATCTCGTAATGTAATTAAATTATATAGTATTTACTTTATAATCCAGATTACAAAACTTCACTATTTTTTTAATTCAGATTATATTATATTACATTATAAGTTTAAAATTAAACCAAACAAAATAATCAACCTTCTAATATAATCAAAATTACACCATACCAAACGTATCTAGATCCTTCACGTTATCATCTAAGTTAGAAAATGATTATGAAGTCCTTGAGGTTATGGTACCATAGTAAGATATTTAAATTGTTATTTAAGTATTCATGATTTGATGTTCAGTTATGATGTATTTATAAGAATACAGGTGATAAACGACACCTCTACCGCGCAAACACACATATACATATTGTTTAAAAAATCAAATTATTTTATCTCTCAATATTTACCTTATTTTTAAATTGATAAGTTTTCGCTTAAAATTTATTTTTCAGTCAAACGGAAAAGGATAACAAAAATCTTCTTTTTCTTAAAAAAGAAAAAAAAAAACATTACACGAGACAGCATCCAAATCAAGTATACACAAATTGACGATAAAAAGGCACCTCTTGACGAAAGTCAAAATAGGAGGAGAATTTTGGTTGTATTAACCTTACTTTAGCGGCGAACCCTTTTCTTAAATACCAGTGCGTTCGATCGATAGTGCTAATTGACTCACGCATTTGACTTTCATTAATTTTGAGTTTTACTGGCCGAATTCTTGATGCATTGTCAATCGCGAAATTATACGGAGCGTGCAGGAGTCAACGCCTATGAAAAAAAAAGAATATTATTATGACGTCATGCCATAGCAAAGCGTGAAGTCTTTTTCCCAAGAAAAATAACAATATAACGTCATTGTTCGACTATATATATATATATATATATAGAAATATAAAATAAAATTCCAACACTTTGATGAAAATTAATTGACTTTGTCCCTTAGTATATTATAAAAGTAAGGAAGGCTGTAGAATTTATTTCCAGCGGAACTGTAATTTATTTTATTTTAGGCCGTAATAAAAAAACATTTGAGATGAGCATTTGCACTGACCGTGCAGATGATCTTCTGGTACGCAAAATATGAATTAGAAGATGAGTCATTCTTTATTACTGGTGGAGAATGATGACCTTCATTTATTTTATACACGGAGTCACCGTTGATAGATGAAGAACGACACATCTTCTGATTCATATTTTACCGACAAAGTATCTAAACTAGCTTGCACCACAAGAACCATTGACTTTGATAAGGTACGGATGATTTCACTTCTGTTCCGATAGATTTGGTGACGCCGGTCAAAGTTTGGAATTTTGGGCTGTTGACTTTTGTTGATCGACTCGAGAGCTCATTGCCATGGTTGGTTGGTTGCCGACTTCATTAGCTTAAGAGTTGAGGGAAACAAATTTCTTAATTATTTTGATCGATTTAGTTGTTTTGTATTTAGCTAACACGGAGAGTATGTATTAAATGGTTAGAATCTTTCATAATGTTTAGATATTGAATTTTTAAAAATTATATTTTTATTAATAATTAATTATATTTTTAAAATATCATATAATAATTAAACATCTTATATTCATTTACCCTTTTTAGATTACGTACCTTTAAGTATTTAATACTTCTAAAATATTTAGGTTTACTATATGCATTAATTGAATTTAAATAGTACCTTATTTACCGTCAAAATTAATCAATCAAAATTTATAATCTATAAATTACGGATAAGATGATTCCATCTGTTAAAATATTTCCTCTTTTTATTTTTTCTAATATTAATGAATGTTTAAATAGCTAATATTGACTCTTTTATAGCTAAATGGTCGGTCGGCGATTAATTACCGGGTTTGGTAGTTGGTAGGCAAACAAAAATTTGAAAAGTTTACGGATTTTCCCACCTTATTTTTCATTTTCTGAAAACAAAATCTAGAAGCCAAAAATAAAACCAATGGTTTTAGGAACTCATAAAATCGATATAATTTAAGAAGGAAAAAATATTTATTTTTATTTATTATTATTATTATTATTACATTTTGGAAAAGAGAGACGGCAGGTGGTATAGTTTGGGGAAGGAAAATGATACTTCCCTAATTTTAGTATTAACTGACTTTTCATGCGAGCTTCCATGACGTCCACGTGGCATTGAGACTGCGACATGGTGCGACAAACGCGCGACCGCGTTGATTACTGATCTAAACTTGACCAAACATAATTCGTTAAATCTCTGCTGTTGAATACAAAGATCTTCCAAGTACAATTTATTTGTCTTTTTTTTCCACGTGTATTCTCATCCACCGACTTTTCGTCAATTTTTTTTTCTTTCTAAAAACTACAATAATTTAATTTTATGTAATTTAATCCATTTATTTAAATCTACCTACTTATTTAATTTAAGCCTGAATTTATACAAGTGTAGGCCTAACATTTTGGGCGTGTGGATGGGTGCTTCGGAAGGGTGGTTTTAGAAAATATGAATATAGAGGGTGCTTTTTGATAAAATGATCTTACAAATATATAAGTCTTGGCCTTCTGCTCTCCCAATATTTCTTTCACTCTGTTTTTTCTGACCGCCTCGCCGGCGTGCCGATGTCGGTCGGCATTACCATCGCGCCGGCGCCACCGAGCACCTCTCCGGGCCTTAAGCCCTTCCATCTCCAGGCCATTTCGGCGGCCGCTGCGATCTCCACATCCACCCACCTTGCCAACCTGGATCGTCTCCTCCAGAAGTCAGTTGCTCCGCTGCCTCCGCCACCTCCTCCGAAGATCGTGGAGCATCGACACCGCCGCCCGCCTCCGCTCTCTTCCCTTCCTGACCTGCCCTTCTTCCCTTTCTTTTCCTCTTCTTTTCATTCGAATAAGCAGCAGGATGCCTCCGGAGCCGGAGATCAGATCTCCCCGCTCGCCCTCGCTCTGCTCTCCGACTCTGCGCGACCCTCGCCGCGCGGCTCCATTTCCGCAAGCTGGCGCCGCTACCACGGCGAAGGCGACTGGGAAGGCCTCCTAGACCCGCTCGACCGCCACCTCCGCCGCGAGCTGGTCCGGTACGGCGACCTCGTCCACGCCGCCTACCGCGCCTTCCACTCTCAACCCTCACGGCCGCCGGTCGACGTCGTCCTTCCCGACCGGTCCTACCGCGTCACCCGCCACCTCTTCGCTACCGCCTCCATCGACCTTCCGACGTGGCTGCGGCCCTCGCCGCGCACCAGCTGGATCGGCTTCGTCGCGGTCTGCGACAGCGAGCGCGAGATCAGCCGAATGGGGCGCCGCGACATCGTCGTGGCGCTACGAGGGACCGCCACGTGGCTCGAATGGGCCGAGAACTTCCGCTCCGGGTTGGTGGACGTTGGGAATTCGGCCAAAGTTGCGTGCGGGTTCCGGAGTCTGTACAAGACGGCGGGGACGGAGGCACCGAGCCTGTCGGAGGCAGTCGTGGAGGAGGTGCGGCGGCTGACTGAGCTGTACGCTGGGGAGGAGCTGAGCGTGACTATGGCCGGGCACAGCCTTGGGGCGGCTCTAGCGGTGCTGGCGGCGGAGGAGGTGGCACAGCGCGTGCCGACGCCGCCGCCAACCGCAGTGTTTTCCTTCGGCGGGCCTCGGGTAGGCAACAGGGCGTTCGCGGAGCGGGTGGAAGCGCGCGGAGTGAAGGTTCTGCGGGCGGTGAACTCGCGCGACGTGGTGCCCCGCGTGCCGCCGGAGGGCGGCGGAGCCGGGTACGCCCACGTGGGGAAGGAGCTGCGTCTCGACAGCCGGACGTCGCCGTACCTGCGGCCGGATGCGGACCCGATGTGCTGCCACGACCTGGAGGCGTACCTGCACCTGGTGGACGGGTACATCGCCGCCGGCGGGCCGTTCCGGCGGGACGCCAAGCGAAGCCTCGCGCGGTTGGTCACCGAGCAGAGCGCCAACGTGAAGAAGCGTTACGTGAGCGTGGCGCACGCAGCGGCCAGAGAGAAGTCAACTCCGGCCAGCCGATTAATTTCCCGGTGCAGCTCCGCCAGTAGCCCGACAATCGGTTCCAGCCTGTCCATAGAAAACGTAAAAATTCGATGACATTGTATTTTCAAGGTTTTTCTCTTCTGTTTTTCAGATGAAAATTTCAATAGCTTCTCTAGGAACATTGTTATTCCTAGATAATTGTTTCTAATATGACATATTAAAAAAAAATAAATTTGATAATCCAGTTAGTTGACTATCTCTGGGATGACCGACTCGGCTCCATGAAAATTTTCCGCCGACTATTAAGATAAATCGAAAAATACGCACGTGACGATCAGTCAAGAAGTCTGACATCCTTTAATTACGCCCTTCATTTGAAGGAAAAATTCTTACAAATATACTATAACTGAGATTCGAATCGCGGATACCTGTATGACAATCTGAATATCCAACCTCGATACTATGATTCCGAGGACTTCTAATATGACATACAGCCTGATCATCAAGAGGACTCCATAAGATTTGTTTTCTTAAAAGCTTTAATGAAGTGATGGATTGATACAAAACACAAAGTGCAAAGTAATCACTCACAGCTCCAGGTTTACAACAAAGTAAAGTACTGATCACTGAACTGATTGGATCAGTCGTGCCTCTCAGGTTCTTGAAGCCATTCCTTAAATTTAGCCTCTTGCTCGGATTTAAACGCGCCGTAGCCTTGCAACACAGACGCGTCAATGCACAATGTCTCAATATTCTCAAACTGACCTTCCACAAGTTGGCTCGATAAAGGCAATTCCTCACCTTCTGTATCTGTATGGGTACCTTCTCTGGATACTTGCGAGGAGGCCTCGGATGAGGATCGATCACACTTGTAGTCTTTCACTGTACTTGACTGGGGCCATCCGAGTCGAGTTGCTTTCTGCTTCACTGAGTCGAAAATAGAAGACAGATATCTGTGACTGAATGAATTGCCGGTGTTTGGGTTGCTTACTCGAAAACCCCAACTTGTGTCGCGAGTCAAACTACAAACAAATGCGTAAATATTACCATCTCAGCAACAACATTATGTGGTTTTGGAGAACAAGAACATTTCCTTACACATTCTCAAGAAAAACAGTAGAGAAATTGATAATTTTTCTTCAGAAAAATAACTATGAAGTTTGAAAAAACAATAGTAACAGGTTTGAGAATTCATTATCAAAACAATGACTCATGGTATGCAACTCTAACTCGATCTGATCATAAATGTATATAAAGCTTAAAGATCACATGTTGAATTTTTTAGTATGGATCATAATTAGGCGCCATACAGATGTAAAGTCCAATCGCACCTGCAATTACTTCTTCCAAATTTCAACCAAGCAGAACATGCAAAGAAACAAATGTATACAAATTTCCCACTGCAAACCCATGCATATAAATATGCCATGATAGTCATCTAGATGATTTGTTCTACCAAAAACAGGCCAATTGTGGATTAGATCTTAAAGAACATTATGAGACAAAAATGTGGTTTCATCTTGCTGTTTGAAAGTACAAGAAAAAGTCATACCAATTATTGATATTATAATGCTTTTGAGTTGAGTATTATGTAATTATGTCAAACAATGAATTAAAGAAAGAACTTAAATGAGATGTATTTTGCAGTGGGACAAATAAGAAGGATAGAACTCTTATTTTCCTAAAAATTAAGACACTTTATCAAGGCAAGCAAGGCCATTGATTGGTAAAACAAAATTTATAGAGTAAATTAGATGGATAAGAAGTATCAATTAGTTAACACGATGTTTTCGCAACAAGGCTAACATGTGAAAATCAAAACCATCAGCCACATATCAAATTGAAATCAGCAACTTTAATGTGCTAAATAATGATGATGGTTCTTGTTCCATATAAATTATGATAGACACATGACTTAAATGGGAAAACTAACTACATATCAAGATAGAACCTATAAACAGAAGGATACAAGCATCTAAATCAAAACTAAAGGAAAATAAACACAAACATTTTTTCTGGTAGGAATTGGTAGTAAACTAGTCATACCCTCTCTTAAGTTTGGATGCCGACATCAATTGTAGTGATCTATTAATGTCTTCGATCATCCCATCAGCAATTGGAGTGCCACACTCTGCCATTGACCTCACTGAACAAATAGAATCTTCCATGTTTTCAGTGTGTAAGCTTACTTCATGAATTTTCTTCCTAACCTTGTCCTGAAATATGGAAGATCATGTGTTTGCCATAAATGGCAAGTGGTTGGGATATCTCAAACCCAAAAGAAGTATACAATAAATTGATCAAATTTATGAACAGAATGAGTATTCCAACACTACAATTCAACATGAAAAAGTAACGCAGTAGTTACATCTCAATAGGTCATCAATTCCATGGTAGTCCAACAAAATATAGTTTAGGGATTGTAAAGCAATGAACTTCTCTTCCAGTCGTGATTCAAAAAAGTGAAATTTGAAGTAAAGTGATGAATATTTCAAAACCTAATCCATCCGCCCAATCAATCTCTACAGTAAATTGATCAAATTTTCAAACAGTGCTCCAAATTCGAACCAATAGACAGTCAAAAAACTATAATTCATCATGATAGTTCAATAAGGTAAAATTTAGGGATTGTAAATCCCTCAACTTCCAATTGTGCTTCAGTAAGTGCTTCTGAAGCAAATTCATGAATATTTCAAAACCTAATCAATCTACCCAATTCGACGAATAGAAAGGGCTACCTACCTTGACTCCGAGGAGATAGGGCATGGAGGCATGGGCGTGCTGCTGGACGAAGAAGAGCCCAACGGTGGGGTCGTTGGCCAAGGAAACGATCATCTCATCTACCCCTTCCTTCACTGCTCCCCCCAAATAAAGGAACAAACTTTGGTAATAAAAATTAAGAAATCAAACCGGGATCCGAACTACAAACACAAAAGGGGAAAGGAAGGAAGAGTACCGTCGTTGAAGAAGGAATCGATCGAGGAGGAGCCTTGATGCATCCCTGCGTCGCCCGGAGGAAATACGCCCTCATCACTTACTTGTTGGACAAGGATAAAATTATGCAGCGAGAGCAAGAGAGTGGGATTCGGTCGGTGGGAGATGACGACGACGGATAGATAAGAAAGGACAGGGAGGTGGTGAAGGCAAAGACGCGAAGCACGCATGACAAACCCGTTGGCTGAGGGTGGTGGTAAGTGGTTCGATCATTCATGTTATTGGACCCGAATAAAGTGACACTGTATACGGAAAGTTAAAGTCCCTTCGGACTCAAAGCAGATCCAATTAATCGTGTCCCCTTTCAGTGGATAGTCCATAAAATATTATCATCATGATATTTAGATCTTAAATTTTAATAAAATCGATATAAATATTTTTTTTATATATTAATCATTATTCTAAATATTAATAATCATCCATGATTTATTTTCTCTGTGTTGATCCTGGGATGGATTGACGAAGTGTTGAGGACGATCGTATTCATTTTTTGTCACCCTATCGAATTAATTTAAAATTAATTTAATGTTGACTTAACAAATTGAATTAAAGTTTTATTAAAATTGAATTAATGGAATAAAATTAAAAATATAATTAATTAAATTTATTTTTAAAAAATAATTAAAAAATTATACAAAAGTAATGTCATATTAATCGAATTAATCAAATTAACCGAATGGTTACCCTACTTTAGTTGATCCACATGGAAACCATGGCAAAAAAGATAGCTTGCAAGTTAAAGGGTTTGCCGCTTGCAGCAAAGACTATAAGAAGGTTGTTGAGCAAGAAGTTGGATGAGCAGCATTTTAGATAGTGAAATATGGCAGCTTTCCAAAGAAGAAAATGGGGTTGTGGCAGTTCTACAACTGAGCTATCAGCATCTTCCTCTTCATCTTAAGCAATGTTTTGCATTTTACTCCTTGTTTCTTAAAGATCATAAGTTTTTTGTATGTTACTGGTATTTGGATAGCAGAAGGATTCATAGTGACTCAAGGAAATAAGACAATGGAGGAGATAGGAAACGACTGCTTTCATAAGTTAGTTGACATGCTATTCTTTCAAAAGTCACAGGGCGTAGGATTTATAATGCATGACATTAAGAAATTGTTAATTTATGAATCAATGTGTCTTTGTATAAGAGATGTGATATTGATACAGTTATCCGTATTTAAATGTAGATTCACTACATTAATCGTTTCTTTAGTATCGATCTCATGGATATAGAAGAAGATACATATAAATACATAGATGTCAGACGCATGGTGGGATAAATCCCAGGTCGTCAATTCTTGAGAATCGACCATTTGCCATTACGCTAGAGATGCTAGGCAACCACCGTCTGTGCTACGCCCTGAGAGTTACAACGATCCGTATTTAAAAGCTAGAAGGAGATTGATCTTCTTGTATTTGACAAACTCATGAAAGTGATCCGTATATGTTTTGTCTATCTTTTCAGTTATAGGTTATAGGGGTTGATGTCACCGAGAGTATACTCACTCCTCTGAGTGAGTACAATAGTTTTGGCCATTGTTAGTTAGCCCTAGTACATATATATATATAAAAAAAGGTACACAGGTCATAGGCGCCGGTGGTCTAGCTTGGAGAGGAGGTATTTGTATGATTGAAAGAGTGCGATAGAAGGGGGGAGGGGAATATCGTGCTATTAAAAAATTTTCTTTAATCCTTTAAATCAAAATCGTGCAGCGGAAAGTAAAGAACATGTTCAGTTACTTTGTTCGAAGTCTAGGTCTACAATCTTTGATCGCACTATTGGACAATCCACTAAAACTCTTATTTTCGAAAACCTCAGAAAGAAGCAGTGCGTATAATATGCAAGAATATAAGATAGTAACAACCTACTATCTTATGTGAGTTTAAGTACAATGCAAGTTTTAAAACAAAAGTATACCGACACTTATATGGAAGATGAAGCTTAGTCGACACTTGAACGAAATAGTTGCTTGCGTGAAGATGAATTGTAGAGCAGTAGCACGAATAACAGCTGCTAGCATAGAGATGAACTTCGAACCAAACATATTTCGTTTTTGCAGCCTCGAACCTCAAGCTCATTTTTATAAGAGTCGTCGACGTTCGGTCCACTGATCCCTAGGTTCGGTCGACCGAACCAGCTCCCTTCAATCTTCGTTGAGATCTGATGCTGATTCAATCTTCGACATTTAATGACATTAAAGTATTCGGTCAACTGATCCCCTTGTTCAGTCGACCGAACAGAGATCATTCCCTGTTCGCCGAGATCTGGAATCAATGCGCCATTAAGTGATGATGATTCGGTCGACCGATCAGTTGCTCTTCCTTCTTTACTTCTGGTCGATCTGAACTGTGTTGAGTCATCAGGATTCGGTCGACCGATCAAGCTTAGATCGGAACGTGCTCTGCTTTGGTCTGAACTGATCTTTGATCTGAGTCAAGCTGGTTCGGTCGACCGATCCCTATGTTCGGTCGACCGATCCCTGTGTTCGGTCGATCGATCAGGCTGAACTTGCAACACAGAGTTAAACAGAGTATTTTTGCAACACAAAGGTTAACACAGTAATATATATAATGCATGAGTAGTATTAGACAATAGAATTGTCTTTATCTCAATTTTGAAACTTTCTCAGTTTCTTCAGTTGGATCAACGACCTTAGGTTGTTCCTTTCAGGAACACAACCTCACTGTCGCTCCTCCAGTTACATACCTCAACTTACCTGTCAAACATTGATTCTTCAGACCTGTTTGGACTTTGTCTACTCAGTGTCTGATCGCCAGATCCACTAAGACTTTTTCTACAATACTACATTAGCCAACAACAACAATAATAATACAGAATACTATGGTAAACCTAAACTTAGATTTATCGAGATCCACTAGTCTGGTCGACAACGCATGGTCGACCGGAAACCATCCGATCAACCTTGCTTAGAGTTCACTCCTCCAAGACTTTTCGCTACCTAAGGTTATCTCCCCTTAGGATTTTCACCACCTGATTTCACTTACTAAGACTCAAGTATTCGGCTACCTAGAGATCAGGTCCTCTAGACCTATCGAATCCACTTGCCTTCCACGATCTACCGAGATTTTCCTTGTCTCAGTATTCGACTACCTAGGGATCAAGTCCTCCAGATCTATCAAATCCACTTGG
Organism: Zingiber officinale; assembly: GCF_018446385.1. Classification (NCBI taxonomy): domain Eukaryota; kingdom Viridiplantae; phylum Streptophyta; class Magnoliopsida; order Zingiberales; family Zingiberaceae; genus Zingiber; species Zingiber officinale. The sequence goes on along the minus strand of NW_024589907.1, from coordinate 664,977 downwards.
CTTCCACGATATATTGAGATTTTCCTTGCCTAGCCTGCAATTAGGACTTCCCTTGCCTAACCGCAGTTAGGACTAGTCACTCGGTTGACTTCCCACCCTTGCCTAGTCACGACTAGGACTTCCCATGATCAAACTCAATTAAACATACTTAAACATATTTGTCGGAAATTAAAACCTTAGAGGTCGATTGCACCAATAGTATCCAATTCCAGCCAGTCGCACCTCTCAAGGACGACGAGACAATCGAGCCAGCTGAGGCTACAGAGGAGGAGATGCTAGAATTTATGTTTGACGACATCTTCACATCCTCTCCACAATCGACACAGCTTTCTACCTCACTTTATGTAAAGGATCGCCTTGCTAGGTTAGAGGAGTCTTCCGCCCAGATCGAGCAATCAGCCTCTGAGGGTTTCACCACTCTTTGTGGCGAGGTGACTACTTTTTCATGACGAGATGACTACTAAATTTAGTAAAACATAGTTTTCTTTAGTCTAACATCTTAGGATTGACAAACAATGTATTATTGTGAATTTTTATTATTAATCAATTAAGAATTTAAAGTTCGAGATTTAATTGCAATATATTATTAAAAAAAAATTATTAATTAATCAGGTATCTAAAGTTTGAGATGGATCATTATTATTATTTTACAAATAATTTATAAGGAAATATATATTATCATGCTTTTTTTAATTCCGTATCTTATAAAGTATATTTTTTAGATTTTTTAGTAATAAATATGATATTAAATTAATCTTTTATATATATATATATATATATATATAAGAGTCTTGGGGTTCTCGAGTAGATTTTATATATATAAAAGAGTCTTGGGGTTGTCGAGTAGATCTCGAGTAGATTTTTATTCAAAGATTTCCATTCAATTGTAGGTACATTAGCTAATATCGGATACTACTTCTGACATCTGATTTTGTACACGATCTGCTCGTGAATATTAAATAGGAGAGGAGATAGCTTGAAAATAATGCGAAATTAAGAGGCCAAATAAAAATCTACTATTTTCGTTGGGTTTTTCAGTGCTGTTAATGGCAACACTAGTAAAGCCCTGATTTATATGTATATTTAAATTCTTTATTGTTTGTTTCATTCAGCCCACCTCATAATAAATGAAAAAATAAATCCCTCCGAACTATTGTCATTTTAACTTCAACTACTGAAACTATTACTTGAAAATGATGTCTCGAGTTTGCCATGTTGAGGTTAGATTTGAATTTAAACTTATTTGATAAGATAATCGAGTCGAATTTAAAATGAACTAATTTTTTAAAATGACTATTCAAATTTATTTTTTACTAGTTTGAGCTTGATTTGTTTAGATGTTATCGAGCTCTCAATTCAAATTTGATTTGAACTTGGTTCGTTTAGATGTTATCAAGCTCTCAATTTAAGTTTGTTTGATTGTTTGAAATTTTTAATTGTTCGATTGATTATTAAACTCAATAATTTAACTTGTTTATTTTATTTTATTGTTTATTTAGTATATTGATAAGAATTTTATTATAAATATGATTTCTGAACATTGTTCACAAACATTAACAAGTTGAACGCATATGTGTTCAAACTTATTTGTTTAGTTTAACGAGCTGTTCAAACTTATTTATTTAATTAATCTTATATATATTGAACAAACATAAACAAATTATTGCCAAGCTAAACACTAAACTTATCCCTTTTCACCCACTTGAAATACTGTGGTTGGGACTATGCAGGTCCGAATTAGATCCGCCATATTTATTTTTTATTTTTTATTTTTTTAAATAAAAAATAATTAAAAATAATTAAACATTAAATTTATTTTCAATATTTATATTAATAATATGATGTAATCACAAAATATTATACAAGATGGGTCTGGGACGGATCGGATTAAATCCGGGACCTGCCCTGTATCCATATGAGATCCATTTATACGGGTTTAAATCTATCCCACTGAGACGAATTTATTATAGGTCTGGACTTCAATCCGTCCCATTGTTATACGGTTGCTCCGTACTCGAATCTCTCTCTTTTTATATGTTTGTTTCCTGTCTGGCATCTCGATAGTTACAGCTCGATAGTTCATAGTCCGCAGAGGAATGCCTCGACGCAATAACATTCCGGAGGAGGCTTTAGGTTGGATTTTGTTTGTTAGGCTCCAAATTTGAGCCCCTTGCCAGTTTTTCATTCTCACATTTGCCTCTCCAATGCTCCTGAAAAAGTCTGGTCGACGGATTGGCCTTCACAAGCAGGCTGATTCTTGAGCTCTCAGATGCCATATTTGCTTTAAAACTGTCCATGACAGCTTTATCGGTTACTTCTCTGTCCTCAATGCCTGTTGCACCTGTTTTCTGTCGCGATTGTGCTCGGAATCTTTCACAACCAAACAAATTTGTTCCAAGAAACTGCGAAGCCACTTGTAATTGGCTTTCATCCCTTCTGCTGTGCTTCCTCGCCTGAAGTTTTTTCTTTCTCTCTTTTATATACTTAATACCTGAATGTTTTACTCAGTTCTTCCTTGTCTGTGAACGTCTTCTGCAATTCCAGCTCCAAGCCGATTCGACAAGGTAAGCCAGAAGCTTTTTTTCTTTCTTTCTTTTTCTTCCTATTCCTCCCTTGCCCACTTCCACTCTCCTCAGTAAGAATGGCAATGATATTGTTGTTGAGTTCCGTGTTTTTAATTCAAACTATTATTTATTTTTTGTTGTTGTTCTAGTAATATATATGTGTATGTATTTAGTCTCACATTATTAAGCTAAGAAGATTGGAAGACCTTATATATGGAGTCCTTTCATCTTTATTTAGCAAATTTAAGGGGACCTACACGCATACGCCGAATCCAAATCAGGTGGTTTCGAGGGGTTTGACTCGGAAATCCATAAATCAAGCGCGACACACTCGATTATTGCGCGCAGAGGGTGCAAATCCCCAGCTCGTGGGCCTCACGCTTGTAGACGGCCTGGTTTGATTTAGCTCTGTCCCGTGTGCGTGAGGAAGCGACGCACGCTGTGGTTCGTTGGCGAAGCAGTGTTTTGTTTCAGAGTGAATAAATGCTGCGTCTCGGTTCCTCGTTCTGTATCTCTCGATCAGTCTGCTTTTCTCCTTCTTCCCTCTCTGTGTGTGCGTTCGTCTTGGAATGCATCTATGGACAACGCGAGTGGTTATTCTTTAAAGACAGTCGGCACGCCGATGTTTTAACCGGAAAATAACAATTTCTGAATCTTACTCTTTTATTTACCTGTTCATTACATACTTATTATTTTAGTACAAATATATTATCGCATTAGTGCTCTCCTACAAGAACAATTATTTCATTCCAGCTGATATTGTTTCTTTCTCAGTTTCTGTCTGTAGGCTCTGTTATGTTACCTCCCTAGCTTAAGTTCCAAAGAACCGATCTTTCATGTTCCTTTCCCTTTTTTTTGCCTTTTATATTGACGAAGCTACATGTTTATTTTATGCTCGTCTGATCACCTTCATCGAAATGTTAGTTCAAATCTCTGGAGGAACTCCAATTAAGATGCTTTTATTGGAGGAATGTAGATCAAAGAAACCAAGTGTTGTGGCGAGACTCATGGGCCTTGATTCTATACCAGCCAGAGGGAAAGTTAGAGACGACGATAACTATTTAATGAATGGTTTGAAAGCAGCATTTCAACAATTACAACAACAGCAGCAGGCAAGTGAAGTAGAACAGCAGTTAAAGAATGCTCGGGTTCTGAACTCGAACACAGATTTGTTTCTGGAATTTCTTGAACAACCAAACTCACTGTTCAGTAAACATCTCTTCCAGCCACAGACAACTCGTATAACTGTGCTGAAACCTTCGATTACCAAAAGACCGACGAGTATAGTTGTTTTGAAGCCTACTGGAGATCTGGCTAGTGATCAATTGATAACTTGTAGAGATATTAATAATGGCTACATTGCTGATGATGAGGTTGGCAGTGCAAGTGACTCGGAGTTAGCAACTTCAACTTCAATTAGTCGAGAAGCGAAGAGAAAGCTTTCGGAGAGGCTGGCTTTCGGATCATCCGACATCAATTTTCTAGAGCGACGGTATTTAAGGGCATCCGGGAGCACCTTAGGAGAGCTGCTTGGTGTTTGTGAGGGAAGCAACGAGGAGCATAGGAAGTTGTCGTTGAAAGATAAGGTGTCGAGTTTCTTCTTCTCTAGAAGGAAAAGGACAAATGCTTATTCGTTTCCAATGTTTCCTGAGGTAATTGAGTTTATGTTTTACTCTGTTTATTCATTTCGTAAGCCTTTCTTTAGTCATGGTATGAGAATGGAGGCACATGATCTGCAGGAGGGTGATCACCAGGACAAGTGCAGCTCTGTCACCATTGCTGGACGTCCAGGTGAGTATCTAGCTATCACGTTGTTTGTTCTACAATTCTAGGATTCCGCAGACACTGCCTGAGGTAACTACTGACTGACATGTCCGGCCATCTAATGCAGAATCCGTGTCTAGGTCTCGGCCTATCGAATCGGTTGCTCGGTCGGCGGCGGCAACGAAAGGGTCATTCGGAAGGAGTCTGCGTGCGGCGGCATTGGGGTGGTGGAGAGCGAGGTGACCGGAAGGCAGTGGGAGGAAGCAAAGTGGTTGGACTTGTGTGATTTCAGCGAGGAGGTCGGTGGGAAGGTGATGGAGGAGTTGGTCCAAGACTTGCTGTTTGAATTATCCTGCCTTCCGCTGGATGTTTGATGTAAATGCTATTTAAATATATATGATTTTCTCATCCCACTATGAGTAGGATGGGTAAATGTTAGATATATGCTGTAGAATTGAGACCGGAAGAACAAAGGTGGTCTCGTGAATGAATGAATGAATGAATTGATAGATGAAGCAGTTAAAGCAGCTTTAATTCAGCTGTACTGGTTGCCACGTGGTAGGTGCTGGGATGCGTAAGGAGGCGCCCAATCCATGAACCATAATATCTCCCTTTCACGTGTGGACAGGAGGGGCGGGTAATCTAGTAATTAGTACATTAGATGTATTATCATCATGCTTTAGGATTAAAATTTTAATAAAATCGAGATAATATTTTAGCTCTGCCTTTTTTCATGAGCTTTCTTGCCTTCCGCTGGATGTTTGATGTAAATGCTATTTAAATATATATGATTTTCTCATCCCACTATGAGTAGGATGGGTAAATGTTAGATATATGCTGTAGAATTGAGACCGGAAGAACAAAGGTGGTCTCGTGAATGAATGAATGAATGAATTGATAGATGAAGCAGTTAAAGCAGCTTTAATTCAGCTGTACTGGTTGAGCCATAACTGACAAGAGGCCTTCTTTGGCATGGAAGGACGAGGTGGAAACAAACCACGTGGTAGGTGCTGGGATGCGTAAGGAGGCACCAGTATATTAACAGACAAGAACGCAACTACTGGATTCTATAATTCATCTTTCAGATGCTATATTTTAAAAAATTGACTGCTATTAGGAAACCTTTAAATTTTATTACATGGAGCTAAAATTTTAAACTATTGCTATTTCTGGGACCACAAATGAATTCAACATTTATTTATCTTTCGACTTGATAAAAATTTATTTATATTTATTCAATACACATAAAATCAACTAAATAAATAAATTTAAATAATTTATTAAATTAAATAAATAAATTTATATATATATATATATATATTCAACTCGTTAATATTTATAAATAATATTCATAAATAATGTTTATGAATAATATTTATTAATAAACTCTTATCAATATATAAATAAATATAAAAAAATTAAAATTAACAAATAAATTTAAATTATTAAACTTAATAATCAATCAAATATATAAATATTTCAAAAAAATTCAAATAACTAAACGAACCAAACTGGGTTAAGTTTAAATTAAAAACTCAATAATATTTAAAAGAACTAAACTCAACCTTATAAAAAATAAATCAAGCTAAGTTTGAACAATCATTTCAAATATTTAATTTATTTTAGAGTCGACTTAGCTCAGTTACTTTATCAAACAAACTTAAACACCCTAAACTTTAACTAAACTTATTTACGCCCCTAGTTATTTCATCCCTAACTAAATAAGTAAATATTCATGTGATGAACATATGGACAAATTATTACCTGTCAAACAATGAGTGATATGACAAATTTTAAATAGTCAAAAATATTTTGACAATTCTAATATACTAAAAAGTTTTTTAAAAAAAAAAAAACTAAGTAATTATATCAGGTTAGTTAATTTTTGTTAAATACTCAACAAAATTAAACAAGATCTAATAGCAGAACCACCAAACCATTGACAATTAATAAAGATAAAATTAAAAAAATAAAACCCGAAAACATGAGACACTTTAGACATATAAATGAATATCAAGAATTATCTCATTCACAAAATTATAATTAATTTTAATAAGTACGTTAACCGCATTTTTGAATATCCTAAATCATTCAATCATGTAAAATTATTATACATTAAGTTTTATAATTTTCAACTAATAACAAAATCTATTATCTGCCTGCCTACCTTCCCCTATTTAAAGATCTATGATCCTATTGTTTTCTTTTCTTGATTGATATGCGATACAATTTAACTGTACATTACTTGCATCTAAGGTGACGGCTTCACCTTCTGTCCCAATTTATATACACAATAAACTATAAGTGTTTTCCCGGCCGCGAGATTTTCTAATGATTTTCTAATGCATTGCTGACTACAAAAATGTTTCCCTGATTAACCGAGCTAACACACGAGAAGTTAACCTGTTCAACACTTCGGGAAGAATGTTAGCGGATATGCTCGGTAGCAAAGGAAGAAGTTCTCGGATATAGAAAATATCAAAACCCTGCAAAATTCAAAATTGTAATTAGGCAAAGCATATTTGATCTACTACCTAATTGAATTCAATCGGATAAAAATGATAAAAAATATAAGTTGAACGCATTCTTAATAAGCTCTAATAAGAAAGACTACAGCACCTGACCAGTCAATCTTGGTCCATGCTTGGAAACACAGTAGAAAAGTGAATCAAGGCATGAGTAGCTAGCGTGCGATGGAAGTAAGCAGAGTATCCGAATCTGAAACTGATTCGGAATTCCGAGCGAACACAAAATGTGCTACTCGAATCCTACCCGTTTATGTAAACAAGCATCCGAATCTACGGATACTAGTAGCAACTACACATTACTAGATATTCAAGCCTGACAAACATTTCAAGAAGTAGCCATTCCCTATCCTAAAAACCAGAATATGCAGGAAGTGTTAGGTTAATTACAAACCTGATTTGTTCTTGAAGTTCCTGATGTGAGAAACTTGCCGACTTTTTCGACATTGTTAAGTATGGCTCTGTCCTCCTCTGTGACGGTCGGCAGCAACGCTATAGGCCTTCTAGCAACCATACTAAAAACTGGGAAGGCTGAATTCCCAATTCCTAGAGTTGCAGCGAGCTGGACCAACTGCTCTCGAGAGAGTGCATCAATTGCTTTAACTACCTGCACAAGATCCATAAAGAAGCTTAAATCTAAAGCTTTATCCAGCTTTGAATCAAGAATATCGACATGTTCAAAATGCTCAATAGATTGAAAAGTTAAATCTATTAGAGTGGAAGACATAAGGTGTAGCGGGAGACCAAAGAAAATTTATCTAGTTAATTTGAACATTACCAGTGATATAACATTGCATAGAGTTCAATGAATATGAAAGATTCATATAACATATAGCCGAACGACAAATAACAGTTACGACAATCATGGCAGAAGGATTGATGATCACATGAATGTTGAAACACAAACCTCATCGTCGTTGAAGAGTATTTATTATTCAAGAAATCTTAGAAGTCAACATTAGCAAGGAGCAATTGTCTAAAATAATACTGCTGGATACAATCAAAAAGTTATTTCAGTAAAGTTCACCTCATCTAGAATGAATTCTCTGAAGAAATTGCCTTTGTCAGATAGCAAAAATATGAGAGCTGCCCTTGTTTTGACAGGCTGAGCAGGTTGAGGCACTGCTGTTGGAAATATTGGCACAAGAAAACCCGATTGACTCTGCAAAGAACCAAGGCCTGCCATATTTCCATTTAGGTTCTCACCACCACCACTTTTTGCAGCAGTAATGAAATTCTCAAAGGCTTGCATGACGTCGATGAACCTCTCGGCGTCAAAGACTCCGTGTTTACCATATACCATATATCGCAGTGCTGCCTTTAGCCTTGGTGAATCGTCTGTTAAAAGTCTCTGTTTCAAGAAAAATGAAAAACAAAACTAAGAAAGCTGGAACTCTCCACAATTGTGGTTAACAGAAGCACAACAAATCAGTACAAATCCAAATCATCATCAAATTTCATCATATACAATGTAATGTTGAAATGGATAGATATGATTATATACCTGAGCTAGATATGGATATGCTTCATCTACAATTGCAAATTCAGGATTTCCAACCAGGGCAATCCCTTCTAGTACTCCAATTGCTCTGATAATTAAAGCAAAGTACGGTGGTATTCTGAAAGGATAATCAAAAGTGATTTGAGCCAGATCCGAAGCCAGTTCTTGAAAATTAATGTTTTTTGCACCACCTCCTCCAAGGGCTTGATCGAAAACTTTGGAAAGCACAGGCAGAATCGGGTCCAAATTGACCCCCTCAGGAATGAAATCAAGCTTTACAAAATCTTTCACAATTTCATCATAGTCGCGATGGATCAGATGAGCTATTGCTTCAATTATACCATACTTCTGGTCATCAGTCAATCTTGTTACAAGACCTGATAGACAAAACTCAATGCATCAAAATTTTCCAATTAAGGTAATGGATCAAAAAAGCCTGAAGTGATAATGCAATCTATAAATGAAAACTTTAAACCAAAAAGATTGTTCTGGTCAATATCACAACTCTTAGTCCATCTGTATATGTACCTAGCAATTTGTATAGATTCTTCATTAAACGTATTATTCCACCTCTACATCGATTAAGTTGAGCATACGACTATATTGATTATGTTTGTCAAAAAAAAATTATGATAGGAATGATATGAGCATGTCTAGAAAACTTCAAATCTACAATGGACAATTACCAAAGTCAAGTATAGCCAACTTCCCATCTGGTGTCCGAATCATATTCCCAGGATGAGGATCAGCATGAAAAAAGCCAGTATCAAGCAGCTGCCAATCAAAATAGTTCATCGATTATGTATAATCTATTGTGTCGTCTATTATCTTAAACCGTCATACCAACCATAGACTGACCTGCTTTAGGTAGCATATAACTCCAACATTAACCAATTCTCCAACATCACTTTCAGTACTTTGAGATAGTTTTTCTCCTTCAATCCATTGGGTAGTAAGTACCCTTCTCGATGTGTATTTATGGAAAGTATTTGGTATGACTACCTGAAAAACTAAAAGCATTAAGGTTAACTATCAAGTAATTAGTTGGCAACTGGTAAAATATAAGAATACATTGTTTAATATTAAAAGGAATTAGAAAGCATTGCTTCTGTAAGAAGGAAATTAAGAATGAGCATTTCGTGGACATAGAAATTGCTTAGTTCCAGACTTAATTAAATGCAACATACCTGAGGAAGATCTTCTCTCATCAATTCAGCAAAGCGAGTACCGTTTTCTCCTTCATTTACATAATCAAGTTCTTCAAAAAAACGAGCAGCCCATTCATCAACCAAGCCAACAACATCAAGGGATACCTGAAAGTCATAAGAAAAGACAAATTACAGTGGGTTTTTCCATGTTTAAGATGCAGGAACACAAATGACTAACTGTTTACTTGTGGGAATCTTCGCAAAAACAATCCCAATTTGCGTATAATGAAGAGATCTATAGTTACAGTCTCCAAAACAAAAGGCCGTTGCACTTTAACAGCCACCAGATCTCCAGTTTCTTTCAAACGGCCCTTGTATACTTGCCCCAATGATGCTGCATTAATACCATTACCACATGATAGTTCAATAACATATTATGTATGCTGCTGAAAGGAAACTATGCACATAAAAGTAAAAGATATGTTGCTTCAACAATTAATCTCTAGAAATACAGATGATTTATACAGATGATATTACCAGCGGCAATGGGGGATGAAGTCAGTTCAGAGTACATGTTATACCAAGGTTGCCCAAGTTCTTCTTCGATAAGTGCCATTGCCGCATCATCAGGAAATGAAGGAACCTGAAGTATCAAAAAGGGGCATTGCTTTTAGAAATCTATGTACAAAAAAACAGAGATATCATAATCAATATATAAGTGTCTACAAATATTGGATATGGTTTCAGAAAACAACAATGTATATAAGGTAATTATTGAAACTTGAAAAGAATAATAAAAAATAAAATGTCATTGATTTGAGACCTAAATGTGTAACTTTTCTATCATCTAAGGGTATATATACTATTTTATAACTCAAGAAGCACAGCTTGTTGATGTTCTGGTCCATGATTATGAATGCCACAACGAAATGCATTACCTTATCACATAGCTTTTGCAGTTCAATCATTGCAGCAGGAGATAATATATCTGGTCGAATACTCAAAGCTTGCCCAAGTTTTATATAAGCTGGCCCCAAAGATGTCACTATTTCTCTTAATTCAATTGCTCGTGCAACCTCATTCTGAAATGTTGCAAAAACAAATTGTTGAATCAGAAAGCAATGCCTTCTCTGCAAGTGCTGAAAATGAAAACATCCACCGAAGCAGTTGAATGATAAATTTGTTTTTTTTTTCCCTATGGCTTTACCTCTTTGATTTTCTTGTTAATCAAATCTGAAGCAATGTGAGAAAGAAAACCACCAGCCACAGATAGAAGCTGCACGATGCGTGTTGCAACAGCTCTTGGCCTCTTGCCCCAGTAGGATGATATAATGTCTGGATCATACACTAGTGGCAATGCTTCTCCACTGGTTACATCTGGTACCTAAACACATAAACAACTGCTGTCAAATAATTGAACCGCCATTTCAGCATCTTAAAGAATATATAGTTTGATCCTTCTGAAAATAAAATGCACATGATCATTTGACTAAGATAGAGGGAAGTGACAACGAAAGGGTCATTTATTAAGAATGAAATTGAATACCCTTGGAGATTACATGACTTGGAAAGGTATTTGTATTTCTTTATCCATGAAAAACTATAATCAGAAGCATAAGAAGATAATTTCATGAAGGCAAATTAAGACGAAATTGTACACCATAAATCACTTCTGTCATAACATACATTAGCTTTTTCTGTTGCTCCAAGGTTTCAATAAATCTCACAGATTGATCTATACGGTGTCATCAAGATGTGTTTATCCCAATTATTTTGCGTTGCTACATGAATGTTATCCGTCCATTGATCACTAAGCAAGTCTACATCAGCATCACTTATATGCTTCAAAATATGATTGAATTAATGCAAAACTCAAACTGTTGGCTACAGAAAACGCACCTCAACTAATCGAAGGCGGATGCTCTCATCGGCGAACTGAACATCGGTGAGGTTTTGACCTCGGAGCCCTCGCATCAGCGAGGCCAGCTGCTCGTCCTCTTCCATTTGCTTCCGCACCTTTTTGATCTCCTCCGATACGTTACCGAACCTCTACCAATTTCCCACCAAAACTCCACAATAAATAATCAATCTCAGCTTTGCAAAATTAATAAAATAAATAAAATAAAATGTCTTACATTCGACGCAGCCCCATTGACTGAACCGGAGACTGAACTCGAAGGAGTAGAAGACGAAACGGAAGATTTAGTGGCCACGGCGAAGACTCTGATACTGGAAAACCTAGATCTGAGATGAACTGATCGATTCCGGCGGGCCCTCCGATGCGTGTAGGCCGCTGCCGCCGACGGCGGGCTGTGGAAGATGCCGCAACTGGAGAGCCGAGCCACTTCCATGTGAGAAATCCAAGCTCTCTCTCTCTCTCTCGACTCGTGTAGAGAAGAGAGACGACAACGGCGCAGTAACACAATGGAATGGCGTAAGCGCCGAGGATCACTGGCTTTTCTGGTGGGAATCTCCGGAGGATAATACAGCCACGATGATCCAACGGTCCACAGGAAAAGAATCAGCTGTAAGATTCGTTCTAGCACATCTCTTACAGCATCGACCTTGTCCACATGTTTTTCGTGGCTTCTCGATTTCTATTTTGTTTTTATCATTTTCCCCCTTTTTTTCTATTTTATGGGCGCGAAGCGAACGAGAAAGACCGGAAAGAGTAACGGGTGCCACGTGGCAGCGTTTAACCCACGGAATCACCTTTGACGACGGGAGTAGACCACGTGGGCCTTCGTTGTTCAAGCCAAGCCGATAAAATTTGATTATAAATAAAAATAAAAAATAATATATATATATATACATTCAAAAAAGGAAAAAATGTATAATTACACGGAGGAAAATACAACACTTAATTAGGGTTGATCCGGTGGTAAAGATCGGGGGTCCACATGGGAAGGGGTCAATGACACGGGAGAGTCAAAGTCCTGACTGAGCAGGGAAAGTCACCTGCCCGACCGGCCGGAGTAAATCCCAGGCCAGCACGAAGATAGCTCGACCTCGGGTCGAGCTTCCTACGCTCGCGAGTTCCCTTATAGAGGAACCATTGTGCCGAGCGACGATCCGCTCAGCCGAAACGCAGATCAACCAGCTCGTACTCTCGTCCGAGTATGCGACCGAGCGACCTTCTCGCCCGGTCCGATGCGCATACACACTCGAGCGCCCTGGAGGCCGAGCGGCCATCCCGTCCGGCCCAGTAAGAGACAAAAAACTTAAAAGAGGACAAAAAGGACAGCTAGTGATATCATTCTCGAGACACCGGCCGCCGACAAACAGCATGGTCGGCCGCCAGGCCGTACCGAGGATCGTACGGTGGAAGTTTCCACTGTCGTGGCATAGATATGCTCGGACAGTTACAATATGACGTCAGACATGCTTTTCTGACACAACCATTCTAAGGTATGCTTTGAAGAGCGTGCACGCCTCGAGAAGCGTTCACACGCCTCTCCGGGATCCTATAAAAGGACCTCCAGACTTCGACGGAAGTATGCTTTTCTCATCTACTATAACCACAGTCTCATTATTTTGCCTCTGCTTCATCTCGCCGTTGCCTGACTTGAGCGTCGGAGGGTCGTCGCCGGAAACCCCTTCTCGGCCCGACTTTGTTGCAAGTTCACCGAAGGTCCACGTCACTACGAAGATCACCCGAAGACAGTAGAAAGAATCACGTCCCCAGTTTTCATCGACTCAACGCTCGGACAGGATCAAGGGTAAACAAAAGTTAGATTAACTCGAAGCAACTATTGAATTTAAAATTTTAATACGATTATTTCAGTATTTCAAATTTTTTAAAAAAAAATAATTCAATTTTTATCCAAATTAATTAGTATTTTATTAATTTGATTTATTTAATTTTTATAAAAAAAATCGATAAAAATTCGATTTATTAAATTTGGATTAATTACAATAACACTGTCCCAAAAAAAATTATACGGTTTCTCATGATCCGAAGCTTTGTGAATCTCGATCCAAGAACGGTCAGAATCGATCCTTGCGCTTTCGACCAGTGTGTTTGGTATCAGGAGGGACACTGTATCCTTTTTTCCTCATCTGTTCTTTCTTCTTTAAGATCCATTCTCTACCTTTCCCTTTCTTCTTTACCTTCAACTTCTTCCTCGGTCGGTTTCGATCGTATACATCAACCTGCATCCAACACCAAATGGCCATTGAGGTAGTTCCATACAATCATGCACTTGAAACACTGGATCTAGGACAATTTACTGCTATTTCTACTGTAAAAATTGAGTAAATGTGCCACTGGATCCCAAACTTACACACACTCCAAACTCTGAATAACTCAACTGTAAAGGAACAGTTGTGAGTTCTCACCAAACTCCCAAGCGTCACTAGACTCACTTGAATCAAGAAAGAACCAATGGAAAAAGTACAAGGGAAATCGGTAGCATTGCTAAACATTTTACTGCCTAATGTTTACTAAATGATATGAGAATCAATCTAAAAAAAGTATGTTAGTCCATGAATTCTTACTGTTTGGTTGTCATCAGTGTCGGCATCGCTTTCCTTATCTTCACTGCACACCTCACCATTTTCGCCTTTCCCCTTCGGCTGGTAAGTTTGAGCTGAGGGCGGACCACAAGTAAGAACCAGATATTCTTTCCGTGCTTTTGAGCTGTAATTGATAGTTGATATTCATAGGAATTGAATATTTCATCACAAAGGCTAGAGAACTATATATAAAAGGCATTCCTCTTTAGTTCTGATGAATGTTTCGTTCCCCAAAAGTGCACACTGATCAAATTATTTCGTCGATTGAATTTTACTTAGCGGTTTACAAGCCCATTGCTAATGCTTTGATAGAAAAATCAAGATCAAGCCTTTTATTTTTTCCTCCAAGTCAATGATTATTCCACATTTTTTTCTTCAAGAAGGAACTATAAATATTTGGTGAAAACTGATATCTGTTCTATGTAAAACATAATATGGCATCTAAACTATCAGGAGTTATCAGTGTTGAGGGAGGATGTCATAGGGAAAAATATGCCAAAAGTTTTAAATAATTGAGAATTTAATTACGTACCTATGCGGCCAATCAACAACAATGCCACCGGAAAAACCCGCTCGCATGGCATAAGTCGAGATCATCTCATTTTGATCCCTGTTTTCTGCATAAAGTTGTAATACAGCTCTCGCCCCTCTAGCCAAACATCGGTATAGTGAGCCAAAGAATGCCCTAAAAGGCACAGTGGAATGAGTTGAGAATAGATGAGAAACTGACTAGAATGAAGTGTGGTGTGTAATCAATTGCTTACTTTAGCCTCGTTCTTGGCTCATGTGAGGACTTGTCAGCATAGCATAACCACTGAATTTACACACAAATATGGTAAGTTTCACTAATATCAATCCAATTTAACTGTTTTGAGAACAACAACAGAACAATAAAATGGAAAACAAATAAATAGAGAGCCAAGTTGAATTTTGTAGCTCTCATAATATTGAAGGATTAGCAGTTGAATGAAGTTGATTTTAAAGCCACTCCCAATACTTCAAGAAGGGCAAACTTCAAGAAAAGCTTGTTCAGCAAAATACACACCTGGACTGCTGAAATACTGATCGCACCGTCAACAACCCCTGGCCGTAAGCCTAAGCCCTGCAATCAGCCTTTTAGTTAAAATAGCTTAACTAAGATAAATTCAAAGAAACAATTGAGCAAACTTTCAAGTCCATAAGTCAGCACTTCAAGGAAAAATACCATAGGATATCAGACTGAAAATAACATAGGGCATCAAACAAAAACCTCAAACCATCAGTTACTAACACTAGACAACCTAAATTCAGAATAATGATAAAATATGAAATCTACAAGTTGAAGGATTAAGTCCACATTGGTGGGCTTAAATCTCCATAATATGAGCTTACACTTGATTAACACACATACAAAACCAATTGTCATTAAGAAAACTAAACCCCAATTAAGTAATCTAATGCTTAATGCATGAAGGGGGATTTAGATTATTGGATGTGAATTCAATGTGTAGATCCGTTAATCCGGTTCATTAACATTAATGGGTTGTTATGATGAATGGACTTTAAGGTGGATGGTCCCTGCATGGTGGACTTGGTAAATAAGGAAGAAGCTTCCTTTGATTTGGGCATCTTGAATCAAGAGGTTTTGGCAGCTTCTTCCTCCTTGGACTCTTCCCCATTGACAGTTTGACACTAAGCTTTGGTTGCCACCCAGTCATGTAGAAGATCATTCTGCGCTTGCAGGAACTCCGACAACAAGTATGAAATAATGGCCCTTGCAATGGATTCAGGTTAGCCTTCGCTTGCCATTGTATTTGGATTTCAGTTTTCTTATTCATTGATGATAGCTTTCAAAAGTTTCAAAGAAAATCGTCCTTACAAATATGAAAAATCGGCTGAACATGAGTAGATTAGTGGTTAAGAGGATCTCAACAAATAAAGTGAAATTAAAATACATGTCCTTGTTCAATTAACCATAATATTAGCCATTAATGCGTATTTTATTTGGGGATCAAATGAAGTTAACAGATACACCATAAGTTTAACCAAGTAATATTGTGAGATGCAGCAACTGTTTCACAACCAAGCCCATGCTCTGCAAGAGATTCTATATTCTCAAAACCAAGAGTCCCAAATGACATGATCATTTCTACAAAAGGTCATATGCTGACTCCGGACGCCCTCACATGGCTGGTCCAACAGCTAGAGAGGTATATCAGGAAACTGAGCGGGCCACCACATGGGAGACCATTTCCTCCGGCTTCGCCGACCCTTGCCTATTTCTACAATCTACCATGCGGTGACCCATTCGTCTATGCCCTTGGGGCCCAAAATGACATGATCATGAATCTAGGAAGGATAGAGAAACTGAGTATTCACCTGACCCATATCTGCAAGCAAAAGATCACCCTCTGCTTCACCCTCTAATGCAACATCTGAAGATAACCACCATTTACACAATATAAATAATGAAAAGATGAACAACCTCTAGGACTTAAATGGATTTAGGTATATAAGCAAGCTTAATGTAAACAAGCAACAAAACAACTCACCCAACATTGAACTTGAAATATCATAGCCAAGCCAATGATGCCCATTTTTAGATAGAGTATCACCACTAAGCCCAGATCCACAGCCTAAGTTATAGAATAAGTAAAAGGGCAAGGAGAAGAATCAAGAAAAGTATGTGAGTATACATTGAACAGACGATATAGAAGTGTGAGCTTTTACCAACATTAAGGGTTACAAATCATAGATTTATATCAGAAAAATGACAATGGAGAATTTTTGGCATTGCAATTCTCAAAACACAGTAAAATCAAGCTAAAACTAGCAAATCCCAATTAATTTTAACCAAACTCAATCAGGAAAAAAAAAGAAAATATATGGTAAAAGTTACTACAACCAAAAAGAACTCATCAAATTAATAAATCATCCCATCAAATACAGTAAGGAAAATGCATTGTTGAAGTAAACCCAAACTTACCAATGTCTAGCAGAAGCCTGGGTATGCCATCATTTGGTAAGGCAAGTAGTTCAAGTGCTCGCTCAGATATCTTTGCCTAAAACAGTAACAATGGACCCAAAGAACCAAAAATCTTAACATCTAAAATCAAAGAAAAGAAATAAGCAAGGAAAGAGGTGAAGAAACAGAACATACTTGGATTTCAATGATGCGAGACGAAGTCGTATACTTGCGTGCCTCCACCTCATTGTAGAATATCTCTGGCGGAGCTTGGAGCTCTGGACGTGGCATAGCTTCTCTTGCACACTGTGACACCAACCACTAAACAGAGTTGTGCTGGCCAATATATGAACTATCAGCTATCTCCAATGCCTGAGCTATCAGCTATATCCAGATAACATAATGCACATTTTTCACTGCAAAACTCATAATTCCATTTATAACCTTCTAAATATTTAAATTTTTCACACAATCCTGATCATAATCAGTCAAATAAAACTAAATTACTGCTAATTAGGATAAAAAATAGTCTAAATTGTAAAATAATATATCCTATTTTTCATTAATTATAAAATTTCTAAACATTAACAAAACTAAGTTATGTCATTAGATAAGAACATTTATATAACAATTATACAATATAAAGTTGTCTAGCACAGTAGCATAAATACAAAAAATAAAAATAAAAGAGCATAAATACCACTATCTGAAAAAGCTTCATTCGATATAAAGGAAGGATACTTTTATTCTTGACATTTCCTAGTGTACAATCCAACTTAATGGCACCATAACAGAGAAACACGCCATCAAAAGGCATCAGCTATCTCCAAGCAACTCAAAAAGAAAGCGAAACAACAATTCTCCTTAATAGCCTATCTACGCCTATGATTTTGAAAACCATAAAATAAGGAAGATATGGACACAAATGTGCAGTGACACAGATATAGTTGTATGAAGTTCTCTAGATTAAAAAGTTTAAAATTTATCTTCGATTCCAACACTTTTCTTAGGGTGTACCTGACTGGCTAAAGAAACCCAGGCACAATCTATAAAGAGGATACCCTAATAAATGGGCACCCAAAATTCATATTCAAGTAAAGACAGACATCAAGTAACAAAAAAATGATAACACGAATACAATTAATAACACAAACACAATGTTGACAACAAGATAAAAACTATCACAAACAAGCATGCAGGATTAGACAAACCTAAATCATGTTGTCAACTACAAAGCTAAAATAAAAAATAAAATTTTTACTAAAAAAAAATGTAATACCTTTCTGTAGCTGATAGAACTAAAAAGAAAAAAGAAAAGTCGCGAAGTCGACGAGAGACAAATAGGGCGTGAGTACCGGAAACTAAGAGACTGGCCGGAGCGCCGCGTGAGAGCTGCAAGCTCGAGTGGGGCGGTAGCGGAGAAGTAGACTTTCATTCGGGAATTCGACAGGGAAAAGGATACTTAAAACCTAAACCGGTTCAGACAAAAATTTAAAGGATACTTTTTTATTTTTATTATCCAAAAAAATGCATTTTAATTTATAAAAATATCGAAATAGTATGCTCTTTCTATTTTCCATTTTTTTAAAAAAAATCTTTATTCTATAACTATTATATAAATTTTAATCAAAATTATTTTTATTTAATCAAAATTATTATTTAATGCTATTATAAAGCAATAACTTTATTTTAAAAAAAATACAATACGGTGGCAAAAGATGAATACATCGTCCCAGCGCTTCCGCCAATCCATCCTAGGATCAATACGGAGGAGATAAATCGCGAGCGACTACTAACCTTTAGAATAGTGACTAACACATAAGGGAAGCATGATTCGAACCCTAGACCTCATGATGACAACACCTCATGCGTTAGCTACTAGACCGTCCTGAGGGGACCAACAAATTTACGACATGTAATAATGGATGAGTGTTAACCTTCATCAACTCATAAATTCACATGTCACACACTTATTATATTAATACTTTCATTGTCTCACATTTATTTTTAACATTAACACAAATTATTATGTAGACCATGTACCATATATATATTATATTAATATATTATTTTTTATATTCATTTTAATATTAATACTCATTATTTATTTATTGTTTGCTGCACATTCATTCATTTTTATTCTTATTTTACATTAAATAAATATTATTTCAATTTTATTTACTCAATTTAATTGACCATATGGATTATTTGTGGGCATATTGATTGAACGTGGATTAGATTAATAATTTTTTAGATATGGATAATTGGTGAATATGGACTATATAAATTATTTGGTGGATATGAATTATTTGGATAATTTGGTGGATATGAAAAATATAGATAATTTGATGAAATTTATAAATTTTGGAAAGAAGTATTTTCTAAAAAAATTATCTTTCTCATGGAAAATAGTAGAAAGAAGGTTTTTAGATAGATGTAGGTATTTGTACGATTAAAATAAGTTGTGTAAGATGATGAAAATTTATAAATGAAAATTTATTTATTTTAATTAAAATAGTTGTTAACCAGTCTTATGTGAATTTACTAGCCATTGTGTGGATCTACTAGCTATTTAATTTTTTTTATTTTAACCTCGTTAAAAATACACCACTAATTTAATTTTATTTGTTGGTTTTTAATTTTTAATTTTAAAATTAAATTTTATTTGTTGATTTTTAATTTGTAATTTTAAAAAATTTATTTTTTTGTACGCACCAGAGAATTTTGCTTTGTTTTTGTTTTTGTTTTTAATTTTTTTTTGTTTTTTTTTTTGACAAGTTGGAATTAACATGTGACTCATATTGTTTAACACTAATAACATGGAAGCCTTCAACTCTATTTAAAATTATTATAACGAATAGTAATTTGTTTCCAAAACTACTATAATATATAATAATTTTAATCAAATTTATTATTAATAATCTTGGTTAAATTATTCTATTAAATAAAGTTACTATATATACAGCAATTATCAAACAAATAATTATTTATTATTATAATTTTAATTAAATCTATTATAATAGTATTAAAATAATAATACTTGCGGGTTGAAAAAAAGGAAGTGACACAATAAAGAGTATGGCATATGAAAACGAGCTCCCTTTCGTCTATAATTATTTTTATTTATTAATGCAGATATCACTTCTTACCATCCAATTAATTATAGAGCTAAACGATTTGGTTCATAAATTTTTTTCATCAATTATCCTTATAATAAATCCTGACAGATGACCAATGCTATAAAATTTTCCGAAAACAATTTTGTCGATGATTTAATTCTATAGCATATCTGTCAGGATTTGGTTCATAATAAAAAAAATGCTATAAACGATTTTTTTTATAGCATTCGGACAAGACCAATGCTATAATAAATCCTGACAGATTTGGTTCATAATTCAGATATTCATGATTTAATTCTTAATTATAATATTTTTTATATTTTAAATAATGAGGGTGATCTGGTCCGAAAATCGATAAGATAGATATTGAAGATGTGGTGCTCCCACTTATCTCCTGTAAACTTCACTTCGACCTGCAACACAACCGACATCAATGCCGAGTCAAGGAAGGGGTATCTGACGATGACCTTCCGACGCTCAAGTCAATCTCCGACGAAAAAGAAGCAAAGAGCGGAGCAACAAGAAGACTATAACGCTACAATAAATATCGCATATCTCCGCCGATACTTGGACCCCCTTTATTAGGGGTGTAAATGAGCCAAGCCACTCGTGAGCTATTCGAAGCTCGATTCGATAAAAGTTCGTTTGAGCTCGTTTAATGAGGTTTATATAAAGCTTCGGAAGCGCGTGCACGCTTTTTAAAGCGAGCACGCATCTTAAAGCTTTTCCTAAAAAGACTCGTCAGTAAAGTGTCTCTGACATAGTACCTTAACAGACCGAGCATATCTCTGAAGTGACAGTGGATGCTTCCGTCGTACAATCATCTATCTTACCATGCCGACTGTCAGCGACACTAGCTCCCAAAAGGATGTCGAAAGATAGCCTGCTGTGTTTGTTGTTTGGCCGAGCGGAATAGTCGCTCGGTCGGAATTCCACTGTCCACGCGTTGTCCGTTGTCAGGCCGAGCGGAATAGCCGCTCGGCCGGAAGTCCACTGTCCGCATGCTCTGTTGTTGGACCGAGCGGGGATAGCCGCTCGGTTGGAAGCCCACTGTCCACGTGCTGTCTGATGTCGGGCCGAGAGGGATAGCCGCTCGGCCGGAAGTCCACTATCCACATGCTCTGTTGCTAGGCTGAGCGGGATAGTCGCTCGGTCGAAAGTCCACTATCTGTGTGTTTGGCTGATGTCGTGTCTGCTGGTAGGTCGAGCGGAGGAGCCACTCGACTCGGTTTATGCATACTGTTCCCTTTATCATCCTCTTATTTAAGCATCGAGTGTTTGATTGCTCCCCGGGTCGAAGACGACGGGTTGGAGCCTAATCCTCGATCGGAGCATGATTCGCTCGACCGGATGATGTCATCCACTCGTTGATCATCTTGACTTTGACCTCCACTGTGGCAGCAGGGTGAGACCCTTCATCATCACCATATCAGGGTACAATCAAAGGATATTAGACTTCTGAATTGATCGTAGCGTACACTTTCTGATTTATTTTGATAACTAATGAAAAATTTTTATAGAGTCAAGTTGATCATCTAAAAATAATCAATAAAATTAACTGAAATGAAGGATGTTATCAAATTTTCAAAGTCTTACTTAAAATTTAACCCCTCGTTATTAGAAAAATCTATCTCATTTTTTTACCGTGGTAGCCCGGGACTACATTTTCCTTTATAACGTTCCATTATTTTTGCAGATGTATAGGTAATATATGAAATCAATAGAGACAGTTCAACCTTTCTTAGCTTTTTGACCAAACAAATCCAATCTTTCAAATTCCACCCAACTTTTAAAAGGAAAAGGAGTTATTGAGAAAAAGGGTCCTTCTCCTGTTTAATTGAATGGAACAAAAAGTGAGAAAAGAGGGTGATGGGCCAATTATTGTACCTCCTTTTCCTCCAAAATGAATTACACAGGTTAAAGTTAAAAAGAAGCAACATCCTCTCAATGGCTTTTCTTCCAATTTTCCAAGTAAACAACCCTATCAATCATTAGGGTCGTAAACAAACCGTGTCAAATTTTAGGGTGTTCAAATTTATTTGATAAGATAATCAAAATAAACTTTTGAAATCATTATTCAAGTTTAGCTTAGTTTATTTTTTAATGAATTTAAGCTTTTTAAAGCTTGTCTTGAGCTTAATTTGTTCATATATTACCAAATTTTCAATTAACCTTGACTTGAGCTTGTTAGAGTTTGGTTCAAGTTTGGTTTGTTTGGATGTTATTAAACTCTCAATTTAAACTGTTTAATTATTTGAAATTTTTAGTTGTTTCATTGGTTATTGAGTTTAATAATTTAATTTTATTATTTATTTAACCTATTGAAAAGAGTTTTATGAAAGAATATGGTTCATGAATAATATTTAGAAATTAAACTATATATAAATATTCAAATTTATTTATTTAATTTAACGAGTTATATATATATTAAACGAAGATAATCACTAAATTTTTCAAATATAATTAAATTATTATTATAAAAGTGAATACTAATTTTTTCACGAATATCTAATTTATTTATATTTATAGTCCTATAAACCATGTTACTAATGTTTAACATAAATTATCTATAAAAAAAAAACTCCAATAATAAATGCATGCCCCGGCATCATATCCTTTATCACTCTTTGGCTTCGTGTGCCGTGCTGTGCATGTTACTGTCCCCTCGTGACCGCAGCATCATGAACAAAAAACAACGACACAAACACAAACAAAAGAGACTTTTTTTTTTTTTTTTTTTTTTTTTAAATCTTCATATTTCCACACAAAACTGGTGATTAATCAGATAAAGTGACTGTGAGCACACAAAAATATTGATCGTCTGTATATTGACATGCTGTTTTGAAGACTGAGACCGATCACAAACACACTCAAGGACCTTCAATCTTGGCCCACAAATATAATAGATGAACAAGAGGAGATGGACTCTGCCACAATCACAATATCGAAGATGAAAACTCTGAGAACTCACAGTAACTGTGGAGGAGCGAGCACCTGTTAATTTTGGACAGGGTTTGGGCCACTGGGGACTTCGTGTTTGCTCGACTCAAACTGAGCAGAGGAAGTGGAGCTGTTGGGTCTCTTCTGTGGACGTAGCTTCATGGATGATTGAGTCGAAGAAGAAGAAGAAGAAGAAGGTGAAAGCAGAAGCCTGTGGCTGTTGATCATCTCCATCTGGATTTGAGGTTGCTGGAGCAAAGCAAACAGAAGAAGGCAGAAGAGAAAGCAAGACAGTAATGCATTTGATCTTCCATGTGTTGCCATGCAGGATTAAGTTTCAGTCACTGAAGTTTCAGAGATTTCAGTGTTCATGATGAATGAACAACTTGAAACACTGGGAGAGAAGAAAGAAAGAAAGAAAGAGAGAGAGAGGTGAAAGAGGGAAAAGGCTTTGGATGTTCCCAAGCTGTCAATGAGTATCCGTGCCTCTGTATGATCATGTTTTGTAGCCATTGTCTGTTCAAGAAGTGATTGTCCAAAAAACAATGGAAGGAAGCATTTGTCTGAAAAGCAGAGTCTGGCCAATGTGGGTGCAAAAGTGATCTTCTATTCTACAGCTTTGGGGCCCAGAGTTAATTAAAACAAGATGCTGGGAGAGAGCTTTATCTAGGGATGATAATCAGATTTTAATTTTTATCTATCTAAATCTATTGAAAGATCAGATATTTTCTATATTAATATTTTTTTTTTCTTTTCACCTACTTATCATTGATCTGTTCGAAAGTTACGTTGAAGAGATGAATACTGAAGATGTGATGCTCACACTGATCTTTGGTAGACTCCGCGCGGATCTGCAATATCAACCATGTCAGTACTAAGCTAAGGAAGGGGTCTCCGACGTTGATCCTCCGACGCTCAAGTCAGTCTCCGACGGAGAAGAAGAAGAAACAGTAAGTGGAGCAATAAAAAAACTGTAGCGCAACAATAAAATATCGCATACCTCCGCTGACGCTTGGACCTCCTTTATATAGAGTTTTGGTAGCGCGCGTACATGCTTCCCAAGGTAAACACGCATCTCAAAACTTTTCCTGAAAAACTTTGTCAGTAATGTGTCCCTAACACAGTACCTTAACAGGCCGAGCATCTCTTTGAAGTGACAGTGGAGACTTCTATCATATGATCCTCTGTCTGACCATGCTGCCTGTTAGCGACACTAGCTCCCAAAAGAATGTTGAAAGATAGCCTGCTGTGTCTGTTGTTTGGCCGAGCGGAATAGCCGCTTGGCCGGAATTCCACTGTTCACGTGCTGTCCGTTGTCGACCCGAGCGGGATAGCCATTCGGTCGGAAGTCCATTGTCCGCATGCTCTGTTATTGGGCCGAGCAAGATAGTCGCACGGCCGGAAGTCCACTGTTCGCGTGCTCGGCTGCTGTTGAGTTTGTTGTAAGGCCGAGTGGGGTAGCCACTCGGCTTAGCTTCTGCGCGTCATTCTCCCTTGAGCTTTGGTTGTTTGAATGCTCCCTGTGTCGAAGTCGACGCCGGGTCGAGACCTTCTCCCCGGTCGGGACATGTTTCGCCCTTCCAATTGTTGATTGTCTTGACTTTGACCTCCTTTGACTTCTATCGTGGTAGCGAGATGAGACCTTTCATCATCACCACATCAATCATTATTTAATAAAAATATATTAAAATAAATATTATTATATTATATATATTATTTAATCAGATATATACATTGAATATCAAATATTACTACCTTCACATCAGCTATCAAATCTTGGAAAATCAAATCCTCCATGAATTTAAAGGAAATTATCATCTTAACTTTATGCAACTCTTTTTTTACAGTCGTACAAAATAAAAAGGCAAATCACCTCTATGCGCCCGTCTTTATTTTGAACACTGTGCGCCTTCCCATTTGTCAGGTAGTGAGGGCGGTAAGTTGGGCCGGTTCTTTGCCTTTTATTTACATGGACCTAACCATCATAGTCGGCCCATTAAGTCTGTTACTTCAATAGGCTTAGTATTCTCCCGCTCGATTCGCAGCTTTAAAATTCAAATCACTCTTTCCTCTTTGTAGAGAGAGAGAGAGAGAGAGAGAGAGAGAGAAAGGGGGGATCTCCAGATCTGGCCGGTGATCGCCGGGATCCAGATGTCAACGCGGCTCAAGGAGAGAGGAGGCGGGGGGAACAAGATCATGGCGTGTAAGCCGAACAACAAGGGACCACTCCACTCTACCCCTACCGATAAGCGACCTGTCTCCGCTCCCCGGAGGAGCACCGTCGCCGTCGGCAAGGAGAACCCCAGGGACGTCTCAGTAGGGAGGGCGTCTTCATCCCGTCGCAAGGTCGAGGAAAAGCCAGCACCACCATTCGCTGCCGTACGCTTCTCCACGTCGTCTTTGCCGAGAGGTAAGTCCTGCAAACCCTCCGATCTGGTGTCTGACATCCGCGGAGATCGCCGACCACATAGGGTTTCCACGTCCGACCAACTGGGAAGAGCGCCGGGGCGGGATCTGGAAGCAGAGGCTGGAGGGCGGAAGAGTTTCGGCGTTTCGGGTGCGTTGCTGCCGGGGAAGGGGCTTTACGACCAGGGTTTGATGAGAAATGCTGAGAGATTAGCGACTGCGACTGGCGGCGTCTCGTACCTTCGTAACCCTAAGCCTAAAGGAGATACAAAGTCCTTGGATTTGATCGCAGAGAAACTAGGTCGCAAGAGTGATGGCGATTTGAATGCAAAAGGATCCTCGAACTCCTCGAAACAGAAAAATGAACCTCCTTTTCTGGAGAAGAAGGTAACAAATTTGAAGGAAAATGCATCTATGCAAAATAGTAAGAATAAGACCTTTCTGGTCTCAAGTTCAAAGGCTATCGATGGAGAAACCCCAAGATTTTTTCCCAGTGGCCTGAAGGACACAAGTTATGCAGTATCTAATCCGAAACCTCAGGGTCAAACTGATGAAATTGTTGCTCATGCTACAACATCAAATACGAAGAAGGAAGACTGTTTGGTAATGCAATTGGAGCCGTCAAAAGATGTAGGATATGATGTTAAGATCAAGGATATCCCCTGTGAGGAGGAGCGTGTTGATTCAGTTCCGAAAGTTGAGGTTGCGCATGGACGATCTGCAAATATTAGGGTTTTTGAGAAGTCGAATGATGATGTCAAAGGTGCTCGAGTTGTGTCCAAATACCCTAGTAAGTTGCATGAGAAGTTGGCGATGTTGGAAGGAAAAGTTCAAAAAATTGCATCTGAAATCAAGCGGACGAAGGAGATATTGGATGGCAACAACCCTGATGATTCAAAGTTGATTCTCTCCGATATCCAGAGCCAAATATGTGGAATCGAGAAAGCTGTTGCCCATGCAGTTCGTGGTACTACTACATCTCAACAGGATTCCTCTAAAGTCATCAAAGCAAACTGTGAGGATCAAAACAACTGCGTACCTGATCACACAGATCAAACAATCATTCCGAGCTATACAGTTAGAGAATTGAAAAATGACGTGATAGAAGCAAGGTTCTTCCCGCATCATAAGTTTTTAAAGGACAGGAACTCATCTGGCATTTTGGGAGGTCATGGTTCAGATCGCAGTGATTCAGACCTCGAAGATGGTTCATCGTGTTCTGTTGGCGAAAATCCTATTGCAATGAAGTTCTTGGCTTCTCTAGATTTGGAGCAAGGTGAACCTAGCAAACATGTGAATTTGGCATCTGAGCGCATGACTGTACAAGCGAGAATCATCTCTGCAGCAGAATATGCCTCAAAGAAGATGGTCAGTGACTATTCCAAGGGGGGAATTGAACTCGTGGCAGATGAAAATTTTGAAGAATTTGACAACGTGGAGAAAAACTCTGCATTGATGTTACATGAACAACCTAAGGGACCTTACAAAGATCAGTTGTGTGAGATTGGACAGAAGCCCTCGACTGGCGGATGGTTTGTTTCTGAAGGAGAAGCTGTTCTTCTTTCCCATCACGATGGATCCTGCTCGTATTATGACATGACTAACTATGAGGTGAAACTTTCAACTTTTATTACTGCTATACATCTTCCCCCTTTGTTTTTTAAAGAACTTCTCCTTTACACTAACTCACTTTTCCATGTTTCAGTTCAAGGCTGAATACAATCCACCATCAGCCATGTCGAATAATGTGTGGGGTGATTGTTGGTTAATCCGAGCACCAGGAACAGACGGATGTTCCGGGAAATATGTGGTTGCAGCATCAGCTGGGAATGCTATGGAATCTGGATTTTGTTCATGGGATTATTATACAAGAGAAGTAAAAGCATTTTGCATAGGAGATTCAACTGATAACTCCCCATCGCCATGGCCGTCTAGGATACCTCTCGGATCGCTAAGTAATGCCAGTCTGAGAACATCACAGCAACAATGGTGGTACAAGCCTTGTGGCCCGCTCCTAATCTCCACTGCCACAAGACAGAAATCTGTCAATGCTTACGATATCCGCGACGGAGAGCTAGTGATGAAGTGGGAGACTAGCAGCCCTGTGACTGGGATGGACTACTCGAGCCCTCTGCAATGGCGAAGTAGAGGAAAGGTGATCATAGCAGGAACTGAAGCCATTAGCCTTTGGGATGTCAACTCTCTAAACCCACAGCCGCTATTGTCTGTTGCCTTTTCCGGAAAGAGGATCTATTCACTTCATGTAAACAACACTGATGCTGAACATAGCGGCGGCATTCAACAAAGGTTATCCTCTCCCCTCGTCAACTTTTTATAGATAAATTTGCAACTCTCAAATTTGTTAAGTACAGGGTGAGTTCATCGGAGGTGGAGGGCAACGATGGTGTCTTCTGCACTCAAGAAAGCATCAATGTGCTCGATTTTCGGATTCCGTCCGGTATCGGGATCAAAGTGTCTAAGCACGGAGGCACAGGCCATTCGATCTTCTCTCGCGGAGACTACATATTCGTCGGGAGCACCGAAGGAAGATTGCCCATCAAAGGCTGTCCGCGATCCCGCATACAGCATTACTCATTGCGCAAAGGAAAGCTCGTCGCGTCGTACCAACTGCCGGAATTCAATTCCCACGCTCACCACTCCGCGCTGACTCAAGTTTGGGGAAATGGCAACACCGTGATGGGCATCTGCGGGCTGGGGCTCTTCGTCTTCGATGCCCTTCGTGATGAAAATTCTCAGACCTTTTGCTTCGACCGCGGGAATACGATAGATGTGAAGGAAACAATTGGCCCCGACGATTTGTACTGCCCTGCTTTCGACTATTCTGGATCGAGAGTTCTGGTGATATCGAGAGATCGCCCTGCTTCCTGGAGGTATGTGTTATGATCAGTTATGGACTAAGCTAAGTTTGTAGTGTAAGAATGCCTGGTTATTGCGTTTGTTTTACGTTTGGTGGTTCTGCGAATATCTTATTTTGAATGCCTTCTATATGCTAGTGAAATTTCAACAGTGTGTTCATGGATGCCCAGTTTCTTCGTGATTTTGAGCATAGGTTTAAAATTAAATTGCTGTTATATTTCAAATCTTTAAAACTATCACTTCGCTTAACGAGGTGATGGTGTGCGAATTCTCAACTCGACACAGATTCAAAAAAAAGGACTGTCTGTTTTGACATTTTGAGAAAAAAAACAAAGAATGTAGATTGGAAAGATAGAAGTAAAATTTCATGTATCATCGTACGCTACTTGATTTGATCGACCAGCTAAATCAGTTTTTTTTTTATATATAAAAAAAATATTTGACTAATCAAGATTAAGTTGTTGCCACTATTTTCACTTACAAAATGTGCAGAATGGGTCTATGACATGCAAATCACGCGTAAACTAATAGCCACATTACTTCAACGTGACGCAAATCGCTACTGATCGACTGACTTGGACAAATGATACTGTGAGACGATCGAGCAGAACAACATCTTATATTTGTTAATATCACCAAGGAGAAAAATGCACCATAGCCCGGGACTTCAACTCGAGTATCATTTTTTATTATTTTATTTTTATTTTAATTAGCATCATGTATTCAATTTGCACCAATTAATCTTAGGATGATTGATCTAACTCCATCGAAATTTCTCACTTGACCATCAAGATAATTCGAAAAGTGCTTGCATCGGATGACCCATCAACCGAGCATTCTTAGGTTAATTTATGATTATTCAAACAGGAGTATTATTATTTTTTAATTAACATAAGGTATTTAGTTTACGTTGACTAATCATGGAGGCAACTAATCCGATCATTGTCAGTCCAACGTTTTTAGGTCAATCGTTTATTAAGAGAAATTCATCTATTAATTTATCGAGGTTGGGACTTTATCGTTAGATGCTTAGGCATTGCCCTGAGGGCAACATGAGTATCATTATTGGAGCAAAAGTGAAGTCGTCATCTTAACCATCCCTCTAGTGCGACCCTACACTCCCTGAAAGGGGATAAATCATCGGAGGACATCGGGGGGCATTTGCTCTAGCACAATGTCCTTTTGCATAAAATAAGTCGGACACCTATTAAGATATTTTGTACCAGTTGAAAATATATTCCATGATCTATTAGAGTATCTATCCATGTAGATACTAACTATGCTAATTGATAGGGGACATATGAGTATCATTTTTTTAGTTAACACTAGGTATCCAGCTTATATCGAATAATTCTAAGATTACCGGTCTAGTCCCATGAAAATTTTCCAACGTCTATTAAAATAAATAAAAAAATATTCATAAATGGTCTATCAATCCAATATTTTTAAATCAATCATCTATTAAAAGAAATTATCAATTTATCCGTTGAAACTAAGATTCAATTAATGGATAGAAATTGGAAAAAAAAAAAACACCTGGATGGGCACACAAGCATCATCGTTGCTTTCTTAGCTTGATATATTTATCCAGTATATATCTCTCTTATTAGAAATATCCACGATTCTACCATTGTCTCATCAATAATAATAATACTAACAATAAAAATAAAAATAAAAATAAATATACATTTATATATTTTTAGAAGTGTAGGGATCGTCCTCTAATTAGTTAGCAACTCAACTCTTCTAATTCCCGGCGCTACATTTCGTAATCATCTAATTATTTGTCCCGTCGATTCAGCAAGTAACTTCTCCACCTCTCTCTACTTCCCGCGCTTTGCGCGTTGACGCCAATGACCTTCCAAGAACTAAAATAGCAAAACCTAAAATATAATAATAATAATAACAATACTTTTAAAAAAAAAAAAAAAAACTCCACTTGAATCCTTCTTTCCCTAATTTAATCACTTCAGCTCCTCTCTAACAAATTTTTACATTGTCTTCTTTCCCATTCTAATTTCTCCATGCGATTCTTTTCATTCTACTTGCCATTTATCAAATGCCTTGATTTATAGGTTTTTCTTTTTTTTTTTCTTTGTTTTAAAAGATACAAATTAAATTTGATTGGAAGTGGTAAGAGCTTGTTAAATTATATTGGTTATAAATTTGTTTCTTATTCTTTGGTTGCCGTGGTTTATGCAGTTACGTTAGAGCTAACTGCGTTTGGGCAACATGGGGACCGGGATGAAGATGAAGAACATCCTCAAAGGCCTTCGTTATATTTCTCAAATATTTGGTGCGTTTTTTTCATAATTTATATATATATTTCTCTAAATTTATGGATGATTATAAGAAGAAAAGGATGATTTTTTTAAAAATAAATTATTAAAAATCACATTACAAATTTTTCCATTACTCTCCCAAATAGTTTAACAATTTTGCTACTATGGCACCTAAAACGTAAGAATGTCAATTATATTTAAGGCTTGGTCTTGACCTCATAGTTCTCTCTTGGACCCTAAATCCGGATTTTCTTCATCCTTTCAAAATGACACACTTTAGATATCGTTCAATTTACCCTCATAGTTTAAATTCTGACAAAAAAAAATGGATAAAGAATATTATACTCAACATACTTAAACTTAAAAAAGTATCAATTTATAAGAAAAAAATAAATTCAATCGAAACTTGCAATTTTCATAAAAAATGTTAAAAACACCCCCCAATAATTATAAAATACCTATATTTTAATAAAAAAAAACCACATTGAAGATACTAAAACTTAAAACAACACTAATTTATTATTTTTGGTGCTGTGAGCGTAAATAAAACGATATCAAAATGTGTCATTTTATAAAGAATAAAGATTTAGGATCCAAGAGATCTGAATTATTGACTTTGAGACTATGATACAAGTCAAAAGTGAGAATTACTAATCTATATTTTTATAGGATTAGTTGATGATCTGCTCTCCTAATGAGCTAGATCTTTTAGATCATTTTTTATGATCCAGGGGATGAATCATTCATATTTACGATTAGATCATGGTCACGATCCGGTCACAATTCACTTTTTTACCATCATAATTTAAGATCCAAGAGATCTGAACTATTGACTCCGAGACTATGTTACGATAGTAAAAATATGAATGATCCATCTTCTGCATCATAAAAAAAAAAAATCCAGAAAATCTGCTCTCTTAATATTAGTCGGATTGTTTTTAATTGGATAATTGTTTTTTATTTTTTTTTCTTAGATGAAGAGGAAGAACCGGAGATGCAAATTGGTCACCCCACAGACGTCAAGCACGTGGCGCACATCGGTTGTGACGGTCAGTCCATCAATAATTCTCCTACTTGGGTACGTTAACTACGACGAGCTCAAATTCCATATTCATTTCTACATTTTTATTTTTTATTTTCATTTTAAAAAATTTATTTTAATATGTAAAAAAAATTAAAATTATCATTTTAATTTCTAGGTATTTAGTTATTTTAAAATGCACCCCTAGATATTAAAAATCTACCCCTCTAAATCTTATTATTTTCTACATTACCGCTACATTTATAATCCTCTTCCAGATGACCGAGTTCCGATCGCCGGCGGCCACCGCCGGCGCAGCTGCACAAAACAAGGCCGTACCAGGTTCATTCCCTTTTCGCTGTTAGCTCGATGTATCCGCCTTATCTCACTTCGTTTTCGCCCGCAGATCCCCACCCGAGCGACGCGCCGCCTCCGCGGTCCTCCCCCGGCCTCGACGGCGGATCTACCCGGAGGTCGCGCCGCTCGCAGCCTGCCGGAGGCCGCGCCGACAGCGTTGCGGCAGCGGAGGACGAAGGGGCCAAGCAAGGGCGGAAGAAAGGGAGCGGCGAGGATGCAACGGCCGCGCCCAGGAACCCGCAGCGGCGCAAGCCCAAAGGCGGCGCTTCCTCCTCTTCCTCCCACGCCAGCGGGGCGTCGACGCGGCCGAAGGCGGCGAGATCGGTCGAGCAGAGACCCGACGCGGTGAAGCCCGCGGTGGCGAAGGGCGAAGCAGAGCTAGGGGAAGAGAAATGAGGGTTTCAATTGATATAAAACAGCAGCAGCGGCTACAGCCTACAGGAGGAGAATAGCGGACGAAATTGCCTTGGAGGAAAATTATAGGTGCTAATTTGAAAAATGAACATAATGCAGTATAAAATTATAAACAAGTCCTTTTTTGATAGCAAGTCTAATTAAATTAACTTATTCACCCCTTGAAATTGATCTATTCTCTTTTATTTTTGAGATCTAGTTTATCGTTTTGATGAAGAGATCTCATTTTCGATTTGGTTCCCTTTAATTAATTACAATCGAAATACATTATATTTATACCAACCTATCGAGAGATATATAAGATCCCATCATTTATGCATTTATAGATTTTGCACAAGAGCAAACAAGTTCTACGCTCACATCTGAAGGTTCTAAGAGGATAGATTTAGTGACATATTTCATGACTTACTAAAAAGATATATATATATTTCTAAGTGGATAGATTTATCAAATTTGAATTCTTCTGCTCATGGCAGCAGTTGCAAGTGCAATGGAGGATGGAGAGTAGTTTGTAAGATGGAGCACACCTCAGTTGGCAGCAAAAGCAGCTTCCATTGCCTGTAAGATACTCGCGGCGTCGAACCTGAAGTTTCTGAAGCTTTTACCAGGTCCGTTATCGACTTTTTGAGGTCCAGATCCAGCTTGAAACAGAGAATTCTCGGGTACCACCGTTGTCGCGCCTTCAGAACTGCTCTTGGCCTTCCATACACTGGTTCCTGCAAAATTAGAGAGGAAGTATTAAATCAAAGTTCATCACTTCTGGAAGAAGGCACTGCATTTTCTAGTTCTACGGAATCGAAGATCTTATGCCTTTGTTAAAAATGCTGGGTGAAACTTGGTGATCGCCGTCGGCGTTGGAAACATAATTCAAAGGATGAAAAGTGAAACTATATGAAAAAGAGAAAAGAGAGTCTCATGCACTGGACCTTTAGAAGATCCATCTGATTTCTGAGTTACTGGAGGAGGAGGATGTGCAGTGATCCATGATTTCAGAGCTCTGCACACAGAAGAAAACAACAGACTCAGTTTCGTAACAAGATCACACGAAAACCAAAATAGAAATAAAGAAAATAGAATGGTACGAGATACTGACAACAAAAAGGGAGCAACCATATAAAGCTTCAACCCATTTACTCCGCGTGACATTACTTCATCGCTAGCTGGTTGAAGTTCGTCAATACGGTGCCATGAGATTTCCTACATGAGACGAAAGAAACTATTTTGAATAACAATGAATAAGGCTCTTCTTTTTAATAATTCCACATGAGACGATATAATTGGCTTATCCAAGTGATAGCAAAAGGAATATATAAGCAAAAAATATACCGCAAGCAGATCTAGAGCACTAGGCGTATTTAGGAACTGAATGATAAAAAACAACTAACATACAGATGATTGAGACAACTAATCAATTTCCAAAATATTATAATAAATTGCAAAGCAAACATGACGAATTTTGTTCTGCATAAGAGATTTCAGTTTACATATAGTTGTTTTCCTGTCTGTTGTTAATTGTCCATTACTGTAGATTTTTTGAAGAAAATAAGGAGATGCTAATAATAGCAATAGAAAAAGAATGTTAAAGTTAATTGCGGAACTATAGTAAGTAAAATCAAAGCAGAGAACATTAGAAAGGAAAAAGAATCCTAAAGCTATATAGTTGCTGCCAAAAACATGAAAAGCTTAGTCCGACTTTGATTTTTGTGAAAGCCTAGACAAATAGGCTGTTCATAGAGAGATGCAAAGTAGACAAGATCTTGCCAATCTATAAAATGATGCAAAGATTTATTGATAAAAGGATAATATTAGAAAGTTTGTATTATTGCATACGCTGATCTCTTTTTTTGTTAGAGGAGCAAAAACTGTGTCCTCCTTGACTCCAGTGACTATGTAAAGTCGCACCCTTTGCTGACCAATTACTACCTCAATATAGTCGTCCATATTCAAAAGCTTCGAAACATCAAATCCTGTTTCTTCAAGGACCTGCATTAATCATTACGTGAGCAGGGAAATGAATAAATTATACATGAAGCCAACCTGAACAAACATGTAATAGAGATAAACAATACTACAAGAATGAAGAAAGTGGAGGATTTGGATGTCAACTGATGATCAGGACAATGATAATACTTTCTCCAATAAATTTCTGACCAAAAATATTAGTAAAGTTTGCATAACAATTTCTTTGAAATTTTGCATAGAAACTACTTCAACAAAAGGCAGAGTTGCCAGGATATGGATTTACTTCACGGACTGCGCATGTGTGATCTTCCTCATCTTTGCTCTTTTTACCGCGAGGAAAACTCCAACTTGCTCCAGATTTCCAACCCTTGACAAGTAAACACTGAAAAGAACCATTACCAGATATTAGATGAACAGCTAGTCTCAGCCATATGAACAATATCTATGTAGATGCTTTATATAATTCTTTTTAAAAAAATAATTGTCAGCCATCACTTGAATAGAAGTGTTCCTGTAACATAGTGATATTGATATTGTGACTTAAATCAGAAATGATGGAGTGAGTAATGTACAAAATGATTGTCTCTTCACAACTCTATTCAAGAACCGTTTGTCAATAGCTTTATCAAATTCTTCAGTGCTTCGCATTTCACTAAGCTATATGACAAGTTAGGCAAGATTGACACCCATGGTCCAGCTAAAGGACTGTTCGACTAGTTTATTTTATTATTATAGCCAGACAACTTTATCGGGTTGTTTGCATGGTACATTGTATCCCACCTCCTCTGATATGTAGAGGTGACTAACTCAAACCTAAGAAATATTTTCCCTTCATCAAACTTTCTGATATTTGCAAGCGACAATGAGAGTACCTTTCCTAAAAAAAAATAAAAGAATGGTTTTTTTTTGTCAAAGAAATAGAAGCTTGATATGAAAGGTGTATTATCAATAAAACTGCAGTTGTATGCATGAGTAAACTATTTAGGCAAACTACATGGACCTTTGTCTTTTTGAAAGATTTGACAGTTTTATTGGTTAGCAATTGTTTATGAAACTCTTTTCTTTCTCCTAAACTTCAGAATGTAAAATGAATAATCAACATATAAACACAGTTATACCCAATTGAATAAAGTATTTGCTTCAAGGATCTATGATAAGGCACTAATGCAAAACAACAAGATGCTGTTATCTTCATTTCCAATGGAGCAGAACAAAGACTGAAGAGAGCCAAGAAATAATGAACTGCCATTTGTAACTTACCCTGTCGTAAGATTCATCCAAAATGATTGCACCAGTCACTGGAACTCTAAACTTGTAAGAAGTGAAGTCCTTGTATATGTCATCAATATGTGCAATATATGGTCTTAAAGCAGCACAACTCTTAAACACTAAATATAGTCAAAGAAAACTGTAACATGATTTGATAAGAATATATAAGGTGCATAAGAATGGGAACCCTATGAAAAGAGCCGAAATTAGTAGAAACCTGGAGGAGAAATCATTGAAGATAATATATCTACAAGTCATGAACCACTTAAGACAATATATACAAAAACAACCAAATATAACAAAACCCAGCCACTTGCATGAAGAAGAAGATAAAAACAACTGATTAGAAAAAATCAAGTTCGTACATAAGCATATAATAAAAACATGAGCTTCATCATATGCCGGAACTTATTTTAGATTAAAATCTACGAACATTCACAATTTACAGGATACTAAGAGAGGTGAATTCCCTGAAGGAAAGGGACTTTAGAGAAGGATTCTGTTCCACCGAATTGTCTTCATAGAACCAGTGCGCTTGCTCCAGAAGGAATAAGATTCGCTCGAACGACTCCAGATCTTCTTTTGGGACGTTCAACACAAATCGACTGCAGAAGACACGAGTGTCAAACAAGGGGGAAACACATTCATGCTGGCTACCAGATGAGAACAAAACTCTGAAACTCAATCAACAAAATACAGCAACAGGCAACAAAATAAAAATAAATAAATAAAAGAATCGTGTTCAAGCAAAGTTATAGAATGAACCCTAAATAGAAGATACACGAGATAGAAGAAGAAATGACCGATAGAAGGAAGCACCTGCAGAGATCGTCGAGGAGCTCTTGAGGAGGAAGAAGATTCCTCATGGTGGAACTCGATGACCGACTCGGCGCTGCCATACACACCTCTAAGCTCTCTCCCTCTCCCCCCCTCTCTCTCTCTCTCTCTCCGAAGGGAAAACCAACCGAGAAAAGGACAACGGTTTTAACAATAACAACCCTCAAATATAAATATTCACGAATATAGTACTTCATATAGGAAATTGCGCTTCAACCCTTACTGAAACTTTACGTAAGTTTTTATTTCCATAATCTCCCTTTAATTTTAAAATCTTCAAAATATTTCTACATTGCATGGAATATGAAATTATTTTTTTATCCAATATAATATACACTAAAATAATAAACTAGGCAGTTAATATGTTTATCATAAAATCATAATTTTTTATTAGTAAATACCATTATAATTTTTTTTTCCAATGTGGATTATTAAGTTAGGAGACTCAGTGAGGATGATCGAACAATAATAACAAGGAATAATGAAGAGTTCATTGGAAGAATTTACTTATACACCAGGAAGAGACTTCTTATATAATGTTATTTTCTCTAGCACATAAAAGGAGGCATATTGCTAGCATACTATCATCGTGTCCAAATTGTATCGACTCGCTCTTGTATAGTGACGATGGAAGTGTCTACTAGTTGTGCAAGGATATCCTAGTGATTATCTGATAGCCGTTACATATGACGTTAAAAGAGATATCAAGCTAATGGGTTGACAAGCAGCTATCCCGTAACAATGGGTCTCTGGTGAGGTTCATGCAACGGCCGTAACCTTTCATGATATTCGATCGGACCTCACTCCCAATCAGATCCGATTGGATAAGAAGGACTGAGTGCTAGTACGACTTAAATAGCTTTCAATAACTCAATCTATCCAAGGGTTGCCATCTACTCAACCAGAATGTCCGATCCAAAATGAAGTTTGGTCGGACTTGGGGAGGGAGATCTGGTGCCTTGGGCCCATGAGTTAACCGCGTATCATGATACAAGTTCTAAAATTACACTAGCCACTTTGACACCAAGAGAAAATGGCATTAAAAACACTTTCATTGAATAACCTTATCAAATCATATTAACACCATCCCATAGCAAACAAGTTAAACACAAATGTCCACCTTACAAAAAAAAAAAAAAAACTGAAAGAGATGGGTAAGATTATAATAGCACAAAGTTACTCGCCGTTGATACAATCACTTTTATTACGCTTTTTGGTTATAATTTCCGCGGTCCACTTACAGCCTCTAGATCGGATCAAACTGTTGCGCAGTTTAAATTTGCGACTCCTACTAGGCTCTTCAAGTAGAAGACTTTAGCCTGCTGCACCTACACAAGTACTGTGGGATTGGACCGTCATCGCTGATGACCCAAGGATGCTCCGATACGGCACGCAAGGTTAGCCGAGCTTTAGGATCTGCGAGGCAAAATATCATGAGTAGAGAAATGGGAGGAAGAATGAGGATGGTGATATTGATAAGCATTGAATAAATGTTAACAAGAAAAACCTTTGCAGAGAAGGCCTTCGATTAAATATCGCAATTGTGGATCTACTTCGTCAGGAATAATTAAGGAATTGTTGACGATCTACATCAAGAGCTAGATTTTTCAGTTGCGGTTGTCAGTTAAAGCAAGTAAAGCAAAACATGATTCAAGAGTAGTTTGTGTGCACCTTATCATATGTGTCCTGGAGGGTTTCTCCTAGAAAAGGATATTGGCCAAAGACCATGCAATATAAGGTAACACCAACCGCCCATGTATCGGCAGCCTTACCGTGATAGGTAACATCTGTGTGGAAATAGGAGAAGATGATGTATAAGTTTCATGTGGGATATTGTTAGAACATGATATTGTCATTCATACCTAGACAACATTCAGGTGCCGTGAAAACAGGAGTCCCAGGCGATCTCCTAAGTACATCATTATTATCCTGCAGTTCATCCAGGCTTGTATGAAATGACAAAAATATAAATGTAAGCACAGCGGTTTGAGTTAATAGGTTCCAAATAATACCTCAAAAACTTGGCTAACACTGAAGTCCCCTATCTTTATATTGTTGCTTCTAGTCACCAAAAGATTATCAGGTTTAATATCCCCATGGATGACATTCTGAGATTCAGAGAATGAGCTTGTCACAGCAAAATTCAACAGCCAATAACACGAAATAATCTGTCAGACTAATGTTATTCTTTGAATTGGATTCATTAGATGAGAGAAACCCAGGAAACAATATATTGCTAACTAAATTCTACAGACTACACAAGCAACATTCCCAATCTTGATATGGTAACCTGAGGCCTTCACCTACTACAAAACATCCACTTGCAAAACTAAATCCTTTTTTTTTTTATTCTTCTAACCTCGTGGATCAAAGTCTCCTAGAGGAAAATGAATTTTAGAATTCGCATCTGTATGATTCTCAGTATAATAAAACATCATTCTTAGTATGAGTACAATATTCAGCATGAGCTTGATTTCAGTGTTCCAGATGAGCAGAGGAACCAAATTGCTAAAGAAAGCTGTCATGTAACAAACAATGGAAAGAAAAGAAAGAAAAAAAAAGCCTTCTTATGTGTGCTCACTAGGAATATGTTCTTCATCCATTATTTTGCCAACTTTAGAAGCATAACACAAAATAAATTTATAAAGAATCAAATGCATTGTGCAAAAAATAGAAAAAATAAAGGAAAAAAAATTAAAGTAATGATTTCTGTAAGCCAGCAGGTGTCCAAGATGATTACAAAATCAATGAAGTAAGACAAGTTTTAACTTAGTACTCTGCAAGTCCTACATGAGAGTGGAGATACATCAGACCAGCAACTATGTCTCGCAAGTATCTTCTCGTTGTGCTTTCTCCTAAGCAATTAGCTGCTCCAGAGCCCTCAAAATTCCACTTACCTTCAACATATTCTAACACTGCAAAAGGATAGATGACCAATAGGAAAATTAATTGTGTAAGTAACAACAACCAAATACTAGTTGCGAGAGGATACCCATGTAAAAGTTGTCCGTGTTCGGATCATCAATGACCTCAATGAGATTAACTATATTTGGATGATCCAACATTTTCATGATTGCTACCTGCAGAACCCTTACTGCTCATCTATAGATAACAGATGAAAACAATACGTGCACCTATAGTTTGGGAAGGATAAAAAATACTACAGGGAAGATTGCATTTAGAAGCAATCTGCAAGAATCATACTAACCTCCCGAAGAACATCATTCATGGCAGTTTCAGAAGGAGCCACATGCGACTTTAACAAATGTGATTTGTGGAAAATCTGCAATATTAGCAACCAGCATGCTTAATCAATTCTGATTTTCTGTGGAAAATAAGCAATGCCATCATAAGTAATGCATATAGTGAATGAAAAAAAATGGAACACATTCATTTGAACAGAACCCACATGTTTAATTAATGGAATGATTCAATTATTGAGAAGTTTCTGTTTTCCTCATTAAACCTGCATAAAGTATTCTGTAGCATAGTTTCATAAAGCCTAGAAGAGAGATCGGAAGGAGAAATTGCATTACTAAAGGCTCAGAACATATGAGAATGTGATTTTTCAGCCAAGACAGTTAATGTCTCAGACAACTCAATTATTTGGTGTCTATTATTCAAGGGACAAATCAATCTGATATTCAGGATAAGAACCAATTTTGAATGGTTTTAGGTCATACTAATTACAAAATGCTAGGCGTTGTATCTATGACCAAGCTTAACTTCTCCATAATCTCAAAGAGCATATTGCCTTGAGTGCAGTAACTCTGTAATGAGCAAATGAGGTAAGGAATTCTATCTTCAATAGATGGTACAACATTTCCAAAAAGTTGTGTTTGTTATTATATATTTTTTTAATTCTGACCTTACCGACTAAACCAATTCAAAGGATTGATAATAATGATTTTGGTACCTTGATTGCATATTGCTTCCCATCCTTGGTGCTTCTGTATAAGACCTGCTCATTTGCAAAAACATTTCTTTACACTTCAGAGCAAATAGCTGCAAGATACACCTAACAGTATGCCTAGCTTACCACTTTGCCATAACTACCAGAACCAATCTTACATTGCCGAACATATTCATTGATCATCTTGTTACCATCATCATCCTAAAGTGCATTAAGGAAAAATAATGTTCAGATTACAAGACAAAGAAACAAAAAAGAAGTGGAGGTTAGTTGGCATCTTTTATCACAATCATGGAAGCATCAGATCAACTTTTAACTATGAAACATAAAAAGGCAATGACAATGAACCCGGAATAAATAGGGAATGGTGCCTCACTTCCCTAGTGAGCAGCTAAAGCTTATTTCACATAAGGTAAGAGGAATCATGTAAGGATGTTTAAAAATATATATCAACATCAACAAGCTATTATTAGTTTCAATAATGTTGAAAACTTATGTTGCTAAGAAAAAAATTTGAGGTGAGGACTTAAATTTATGGTTTTCAAGTGGACCTATAAGAGTTTCTGCTATCACATTGAGATAACTTGCAAAGATAGAAAGTTTCAGGCTCACTTTACATGGAAGAATGGAAACAAAAACTGTGGATTTTCCACGGTAGAAAATTCTCTTATTTATTTCAAAATAAAAGGAATTATTTTCCTATCTTTTGTTTACCTAATGGACAGACGGATTCACAAGAAGCATAACCGCATCTTGCAAACGGAGGAGAGCCTCGCACAAGGGAAGTCGCTCCACAAGGAGCGGGAAGAGGCTCTCTGCTCCAAGTCCACAATTCTCACACTCATCGATGAGTATGAGAAGCTCCAGGGTGCTCTCGTCGACGCCGGCCAGGAGGAACTCAATGCCTCGACCACGCCTCTTCCGCCACCACCCTTGCCGTATCTCCTCCTCCTCCTCCTGTCTCTACCCCTCAAGAAGAAATCCCTATCCCCATTGATGAAAAGGAAGAGCCGGATTGGGCCATGATTGACATTTTGACCTCAACCTATTTCGGGTGCTTGTTCGATGTCAAGCTGCAGAGCGAGTTTGCAGCGATGATGTTGACCAGGACTCACAAGTGTGGCTACTGCTTGACCTACGACTACGTGATGGACTATGCCACCATCCCTTCCCCTTACCTTCCTTTCCCCCTTCCCTTCCCTTCCCTACT
This sequence comes from Zingiber officinale, assembly GCF_018446385.1. Lineage (NCBI taxonomy): Eukaryota > Viridiplantae > Streptophyta > Magnoliopsida > Zingiberales > Zingiberaceae > Zingiber > Zingiber officinale. The sequence continues at coordinate 623,409 of NW_024589907.1, read as the reverse complement.
CCTTCCCAATGAATATATTTCTTTTCTCTTTCCCTTCCTTTGCTTTTCCCTAGGGATTTATTTCCTCAATAAATTCTTTTCCCTCTCCTTTGCATCGTTCGGAGTAAACAAAGCCTTAAAGTCAACATGAAACCAAAGAGTAACTACCATATGGAGGAAAAATCAGAAGTTAATAAATAGAGAAGCTTGCCATAAATCATAATGTGATCCAGTTAAAGATTACAATGACAAGATTTTACCAAATCGCTACCTTATTTGAATGGAACAACCGTTACTTCAATGCTATCAGAAAATCTAAACTTTACCTCTGAAAGAATAAGCCTTCGAGTTTCCTTTACTGGGATCTCCCTGCATATCAATCCATTATGAGCTCTCCATAAGAGAATTTCTTCAGAATGCTTAACAACATGCTGTGAACCACTATCACTGTCATAATGATGGTTCCCATAGTCTCTGTTGTAAAATATACCATCATGATCATCCATGTTTTCTGGCAAAAGGAACTCTTGGAATGGAGCACTAGAGCGTCTGAAAGGGATAAGGTATCTCTGTGGCTTTCTCAAAAATCCAAAGCAACCACAGCAACCCATACCTATTAGGTCATAAATCTAGAAGTTATTCCAATACATGCAGAATAATGAAAGTAAAGAAAATAAAGAATGTTAGAAGAGAGGATCATGTGCCAACTACCAAAACTAAGTCATCTCAAAAGAAAACTATGATAAAGTTTTTTCCCCCATAGAATCACATAGTTGAATCTGCTCTATGGCAGACTAAGGTATTTAGTGAAACATATAGTAAATAACAGAGTTTATGAGCTTTAAATTAGAAAATAAAACTGCATGTATTTCATAAACTAGAAAAACACAGGAATAAGTACATAATTTGAACAAGGCGATTATCCTGCTAAAAACAATGGTGAACTGTTTCCAGTAATTCTCAAACACCTATGACTGTCTAGGTAAATTTTCCATTTTGCCATCAAAGATTAAAAATTAAAAAGAAAACGTCAGATTTTCATTCTTCGATAAGCAATTATAAAGGATTAACGAATATATCATTCTCAAAATAATAGCTTGTAAATATAACAATGAAGAAATTGGTGACAGATTTTACATGAAAAATAGCATTTATATCCAGTACATGCTTCTTCTTAAGAGTTTTTAAAGCTTTATTTTTTTCACAAGGACAATGTCATCAACTCAATTAAATACTAATCAGTGCAATAATAGGTGTATGATTAAGGTAAGGAACAAAAGAAAGCAAAAAATTCAAGCATATTCACGTTTCATTGAATCCTTAGATTATTTGAGTATCATTTTTTATCATTAATATACAGATTCCCTGTAAAGTTCAAAAATCAGAATCAGCAGTAGATCCTCCCAAGACACATAACATCTATAATTCCTGTCAAAACCCACTCCAATGAGAATTGACTCAATCTTGTTAACCACCAGCCAAAGTGACTAGTAGTTCATTTAGCTATCAAGGTACCTCCTGCATCACCTCAAAACTCTCATATATTACCAAATGATAATGTCACATTCTCCCCACTTAAAGGTTTAATATCCCTATTAAGATCCAAAGTCCAACTCAACTCAAACCACAATCATCCACAGTTGATGATATGTAAGGCTCAATGGTAGCTTCACTATCACACAAGATGTCTTTTCCAAATATCTCACCATGCTTGGGATTATCACTCCAATACCAAAAAGTCACAGCAAACTTCAAATGAGAGAATTAATCCATTAAATTGTTAACTCAACCACTTGCCTCAAGTGCAAGCTAATTGTAATTCAAATGGGAGAACTAATCCGTTGAATTTTGTGATTCAACTACTGGCTAAAAATGCTTAAGTGCAAGTTAATTGTAAATTATAATTCATTAATCTAATCCTACAAACTCCTTTTGTTATCCTAGAACTCTCAAGGTGGGACTATACTAGGAAAATTCTGTTTGAGATGTGGAAGACATCTTATAATATGAGAAACATCACTTTAAAAACCCAATTTGAGCTTTAAAATTGTTTGCTTGACATGCATGCGTGATGAAACTACAAAAGTGTGTGAAGAGATTCATCCAACATCATCAATACCATTTTACATATTTGTGTATATAGCTCAGACTTATATATTTGCAATCATGTTCGAACAAAATATAAGATCTGAGTATGAATCACAAAAACAAAATGCTTCCAAAGATAAACTTACTCAGTTATGACCTACATGGCAAGGATGAAAGTTAAATAACTAACCTCTTTGCATGAATTGATCCACGTAAATACCACTGTCAAGAATTCAATACACCATATTGCATTATATTAGGAGCAGAAACCATTGATGAAGAGTGGCCTGTGCAATTTATTGTCAATACTAATAGCATTGAGGATTACTTGCAATACTCCTATCAGTGAAGTAGTCTAAGAATTTAAAGAGAACGCGAGCAGGAGAAAACCAAAAATGAAGCCCAAAAGTGTCAAACTGAGAACATGCATGTGCTTATTCCCATACACGATAATGAATGAAAGTTACAGACATATATATGTAAAGAGGAAAAGCCATGCATATTGAAGGTAGATATTTAGTGGAAGAAATCCATGAATCATGTTACAGAACCTAGCAGCAACTGCAGTAAAGACAACAATATCCTATACAAGCTAATAATAAACTTATGAGAAGACATAGAAGTGAATTGCCATGATATGAAATTAAGATATTAGGAACTTCAACAAGCATATCTCTTTGCCATTGACTACCTACTATTTGAACAAAGTTGTAATCAACAAAAGGAATCAATTTTTTATTTTTTTAAAAAACCACGTCTTAAAACTTGCAGGTACTTCCCATCTATTGAACCAAACTCAAATAGATTGCAACTATGCAACTGATTAAGACATCTGAATCCATCTCTGAAGTCTGAACTATTAAAAATAGTTTCCTTTGGATGCTTTAGATTTTTTAAGAAAGCCACATAGATGCTTATTTCCTAAGAAGCTTTGATACTGCCAGTTCAAAAAGATCCTTCTTTTACATAAGCATGGAAAAATGATGGTATCAATACAATATACACTGAAAAAGGCAAAAACATTCTATCCCAGTTGCTTGAAGACGTTGATATGATACTGACTTTTAACATAGTACAAGCAAACACTTGAATAGGAAAATGACTATAGCAGTGGGTAAACCATCTACTAAAAACAATGACAATGGCAAATGTACTTTTGGGGGAAAAAATGAGTATAGGAGAGGCAAAGGAGGAAGCAGGAGTCATAGACTCCTAACACTTTCAACTACAAATATCAAATGGTGTACCACGTATCAGAATATTGAAACACTTTGTCATTCAAGTATGACCCTATGAAAACTTGAGTAAACTTTTTGTTTATTTTTTATGCTACTCTTCCATCTAGCTTCCACCATTTTCCATTTTCTTCCAATTATCAGACTAGCAAAAGAAGATGATCGTGGGATAACAAGAAAGTCAAATCACATACATTCAGCCTAACATGTGATAATGTATTACTCAATCAATTAGATGAAAATTCAGCATGCTAAATGGCCGTACCCAATGATCCATAATATCTTGCGGGGAAGGAAAGAAAGAAAGAAATATAAAATTTTGCATAGATCAAACCAAATCTACACGTAGAATATATATGCAGAAACAAAGACCAGAACCACAATCCAGATCAAGAAACAACCAAGCAATCCGCTTAAAGCGAACAACTTCAAAAACGAATATAAACTAAAAAACGAAAGATGACCTAAACCGACTCAGCCGGTAGTGGCGATGGATACAAGAGAAGGCAGAGGACGGGCGTTGAACAGCGAGCATAAGAAAAACAAAGCAAAGGTAACTAGATACGCAACGACGTAGTGGTCTATGCTCAGGAAGGGACGGTTCTGGGGAACGGAAGGAAGAGAAAGGGCGAAAGCTGAGCGAGGGGGATAGAGAAGACGAGAAGAAAGTGCCGGTTGCCGGAACGTGGAAGGCCGAGGCGAGGATAGGAAGAAGGAGAGATTATGACTGACCTTGGATAGCGAGGCGGAGGCGGTTAGTGGAGGCGCTGGCCGAGGAGATTCTGGCGATGGCCGAGGAGGAAGTCCCACAGCGAGCGAGAGAGAGGCGATGGGCCGTTGAGTAGGCTTAACTCCGGTTCACAATACTGAATCGACCCGGTCCAGGCATCCTGCGTATGCACATCTCGTGATAATCTTACAATTTTGTTCGTTTTAATTTTTTTTATTTAATACTGTAATTCAACCACTAAATTTTAAATAATTTAATCACAAAATAAAATAAATAAATAAAATAAATTCGGCGATGCACAGTCATGCCCCACAGCAGGCCCGGCTCAAGGCATAATGGCCATGGCTAGGGCCCTAATATTAATGAGACTCATTAATTAAATAATTAAGTAAACATTATAAAAATTAAATTAGGTCATTAATATTAATTAATGGTAACATACACATTAATAAATATTATGTTAACTCATTAATTATATCTTATTAATTAATTCATTATTCCTATTTATACTTTACATATATCCTTATTTACTCATCATTACAATTAACCAGGTTTTATTCTATTTAATTATATATATCTTATAAAACTCTTTCCTTCTCAATATCTCTAAAAAAAATCCTAATTATTCTCTCACCTTAACAAAGATTTTATTTTATTTAATCTTATTTCCTCATAATTACACTTAGCCAAGATTTTATTTTATTTAATTAAGATTTTTGATAACCTCATAATCAAGAAAAACCTCAAAAATCAAAGGTAATCTCATTCTGATTTGAATTCCTAAATTAATGTTGTTTGCTATTGATGGGCATGTATGATTAGTCAGGAATAATTGAATCCCTAAATCAAACATGGTTATCAAAGATGACCCTTGACCAAACAACCCCTGACGTACCCACAAGCTAAAAAAACATAATAAAAAAAATAAAAATGAAATGCACAGTTGCCCACGGTGGTCGAGAGGGTCGTCTCAAGATTCCCCGAGTCCTTAGGCAAAAAAATAATAATAATAATAATAATCCTTTAATAAATTTTTAAATTATTTGCTTAATTTTTTTATTTGAATTTGGGATTGAGAATGACCGATTTTAAAAAAAAATTGATTTATTTTATAAAAAATAAAATATTATTTTAAAATTATTTAATCTTTTTGAGATATTGTTGAATGTAAATAAAACTTTATTAATTTTAATTTTGATTTGTTTTCTGATGAAACATTTTAATTTACGTTGTATGGATAAAAAAAATCTCTGATTCATATTATTATCTAGGAAGAAAAAGAAAGAGTAAGAAAGAAATATTATCGACGAGGGAGGAGAAGAGCATTCTCTGAGAGTATCACCAGCGAGAGAGAGCATAAACTTACATAATTATTGATGAGAAAACAAAAAAATACCGACGAGAGCATAAACATACAAATCATAAAAGAAATAGGTACGAAGCACTGGTGAAAGAATAATTAGGATTTTTTAGATATATTGAGAAGGAAATAGTTTTTTAGTTTTATAAGATATATAATTAAATACAATAAAATCTTGGCTAAGTGCAATTATGAGGAAATAAGATTAAATAAAATAAAATCTTGATTAATTGTAATGATGAGGAAATAAGGATACATGTAAGGTATAAATAGGAATAATGAATTAATTGATAAGATGCAATTAATGAGTTAGCATGATATTTATTAATGTGTATGCTATCATTAATTAATATTAATGACCCAATTTAATTTTTTTAATTGTCTACTTAATTATTTAATCAATGTGCCCCATTAATATTGGGGCCTTAGGCATAGGTCTTAATGGCCTATGCCTTAGCTAGGCCTGGTGGTTGTAGTTTAGCAGGATATAAAGTTTAAATATATAGAGAGACAGGATGATATCCTACATATCTTACGTCGCACATTTCGTGCATACATCCATCTTAATATACTCATCTAGGCAACTTTCATCTTCTGCTCATGTGTTGAGTCATAACTCAACATTTAGCTCTATATAATATAACATGTTTAACTACGATTTTGTATAACTCTCTAAATTTTATGAACCTACCAAAAAAATAAAATTATATATAAAAAATATAATTTTTAAATTTGGATTACGGATTATGTTAAGTATCTTCATATCCAAAGTTTAACTGGGAGTGGGGACTTTGCATTTTTAATTTAAGAGTATGCTTTTATGAGCATTTGCTTTTCATTCTTTTGATACTTGTTTTTTATTTTATTTAAGTATAAAAGTTGGAGTCCAATTGATTCAAGTTAAAGTTTGCATTTTTAATTTAAGAGTATGCTTTTATGAGCATTTGCTTTTCATTCTTTTGATACTTGTTTTTTATTTTATTTAAGTATAAAAGTTGGAGTCCAATTGATTCAAGTTAAAGTTTCATCTTCCAAGTTGTTGAATTTTTTATTTTAATTTTAAGTTTTGGGATATTTTTTTGTCCTTAACCTATAGGATAATCCAAGCCCATCGAGAACGGACCTAAGCAGATAGGCCCGCCTAGATCCACTTTTATATGAGTTGATAAAATTTCAACCCAATCCACTTAAATTATTTGACAGAGTAGGTCAACCCGATTTGCCTAAACCAAATCGAAAGCTCTAGCAACATATAAAGCTGTCAGATGGACATACCCGTAATGGGATAGACCTTGTTTCTTTGTGAACTATGGCTTGTAATGGTCCAAATCATAGTTGATAGAATTATGATCCTATGCAAGATGTATTTGGAATTAGGATAAAATCTTTAGGATTTGTATCTTCGGGTCAAAAAAAAACACCACAAGATGGTCTAGTTTAAATGCCAACAAATCAACCCAAACAAAAAATATATAAAATCGTTGTAACGTAAGATCGCACTAATTCAACCGATGTTGCTCTAATTTTACTGATCTCACCGATTCTGCTTTGATTCCATCGCAAAAGATGAATCCAAACGACCCAAAAGCGATTTGATATTTCCAGATCATACAATCCATACCACAATTCAACAAATTATGGTCCAAATCCCTTGCTTATCGTCCTAACTTATGAAACGATGTATGCCCGTATCTCAAAAGATAGCTCAAAGTCACCTGTATCGTCTATTTGATGTATTTCATATGCCACTTGACAGACTGAATTTCATCCTTACAAATCGATCGAGAACTAAATAACAAACCACTTCTTAGGTTATGATTGAATGATTTAAGTTATTAGCCATAGCCTTAAATAGAATGCTTATTGCCCCTAACAATTTTGCACATCTTCAAGATCACTAAAATTCTGGAGTTCGACAAGAGTTTACATTCAGAGCAGCTAGTAAACCTAGTTTTTAATGCCGTCGGAGAGCGGTAGTAGACTCTCAGAATGACTCCACGACTCGACGATCACTGAAGATCATAAGAGATCCCAATCTTCCTTCGAGAGATCGATTTGCACAACTCGCTCATCCTCTGTGACTATCTGGTGAAACAGAAAAAGTAAAAGATTGCAGAACTTCTCAGGAGTCTGTAGATTCCTCAACTATCCATGGAAAACAAATTACTTACAGTGTGTTCCTTGGAAAAGCGGTGGAACGCTAGTATGACTCCGCCATAATACCTGCAACATTTGATACTTTACATCTGAGCACTAAAGATAAAACATTAAAAAAAAAAGTTTCGAACAAGCAAACACAAGTCTAGGTGAGCATAAAATAAAAAGTTTCAAACAAGTGAACACAATAAGTTTATTAGTGAGCATCATTGAGAACTTCAGACATAGAGTTGGCTCTTTTAGTTCGAATCATGCTGAGTTCTTCAGCTAACATGATCACGAAAGGCTTTCGCTCTATGGCCCATCCCCTGATGCAATGTTCGAATGCGTATGCTTATTGGCGGTAGAAAGCGTAAGTCCAATTTCAGCTGCATTTCATATCCACTTCAGAAGTCCTATAGATGCTTTTTATACCAAATTTGTACCCATACTTATTTATCACGAAAATCGCCAGTTGAAAACTAGGAAAAGTGGACTATAAGTTGAACCGTATGGTGTAGCAAGGAATGAATGTTAGAATGCATTCAGATAGAGAAACATTGGGTACCTTTTATCCTGCGGGGACCATACTCGGACAACTTCACCGACGCAACTCTCGAAATCACTCTTTCTTTTGGGAGCAAGAAGAGAGCATGATCCTTCAGAGTGTAGAAGAATTTTAATTATATATTTGACTAACAATTCACAAAACACAGTATATTCACCATTGTCTGAATCATATGATGCAATGATCAGTTAAAAATAACAGTTACTCATAATTCAATAAATTTGATTCTGTCTTACCCATATTCGGTCTCCCACTTTGCAAATCCTATAAAATAGAATTCCAACATTAATCAAATTTGGTAAAGAGGAATCTTTCAATTTTGTCACAGAGACTTTAAGAAGCATTGTAAATCTCAACTTAATTGAAGCGGCATAAGAAACTTACGGTTTTTGCATAAAGAAGCGACTTTGAACTGGGAGCGGAAGCTGCCATCTGACAAAGTATTAATTCCAAAGAATCATCCGAAGTAGGAATTTTTAGCTTTCCCGGTTTGCTACCCAACTTTTTCCTGCAACCTACTGAACCACAATAGCAATTCTGGTCTGCTCCAAATTGTACAAACCTGTGAATCACAGGGACTTCTATTGAAATCACAAACATACTCTCGATGAAAAAAATGTTTAGGGGGCAAAAAAAAACATTGATGTAAACTTACTTATAATCATAGGTCAGTTCCTCCCCCTTCTTTATGTCCCGGGTTGCAAATATTCCAATGCGGATTTCTCCATCAATTGTCCTACATAAGGAATCGTGAGAAACAGTTTCTAATTTTATGGATTCTATGACAAAGTATAGAGGATAACCATTTTTGCATCTCAGTATTAGGCTGGCAGCTATGGTTTATAAACCTAGACTTGTTTCCCTTGAATGTAGCATCAATGACCATGTCCCTACTGATCTCGCACAGGTAAAAATTGGTATCGCCACAATGTTTCATTTTCCACAGCCTTTCCTCGCATGTTTTGTCATCAATCACTGAGAAGATTTAGCAAAGGAGAGAATACAGTCAGAAATATACAAGTGTATATATATATCCATCTTGCTGCCTATTTGAAAATATGGTGATTATTATCAAATATTTACCTTCACCAACATATTCAATCACAAAGTCCCCTCTTTTTATATCTTCTTCAGTTACTATCCCAGCTCCGCATTTCTCTGTCTACAAAATAAAGATCGGTTTCATACAAGACTGATAAACATATCTAATTTACAACTATTTGTTTCAAAGGAACACGATTAACGGAAATAAGATAAACCAAGAAAGGGTTTCAAATTGAGTCATTGTAGGTGCAACCCCCAGTAAGAGAGGGATTGGCACCATGTTTGCATTCAAAAGTGGATTATCAAAGGTATTGTGAGCTAGAGTAAAATTTTAAAAGTAAATGAGTGCTTGATCATTTGACTTTCGAAATTGCTTAGTAACTGAATCAGTTTGCTGATTAACTATTACTCAGTACCTAGCTCACCATCCAGTAATCTCATTATATAAGATTACCAATATGTGAAAAAAATCATATCATACCTTCTCTTAACCAGGCAATAATCGTAACAAAATATCATACTTTTCTTCCATTGGTCCAAAAAATAATGCAAATAATCATACATCACTAACAAAAGTGCAGAACGAACTATTGACTAACTATAACTACACTTTGTTGTCAGGATACTAAACTGTTAGGTATAAAACATAATCATCATAAAACTTAAAGCAAATGATGGCAAGCTAAATAGATGCATATACAGATAGTGAGAACCAAAAAAGTGGAACCAGATAAAATTAAAAGTGGTTCCATCTAAGCCAGTCATTTTCGTATTCTAGTTAGAAAATTAAATAGATGTAAATACTATATCATAATTAAGAGCAGGAAAGCAAAACCAGACAGAGTTCTTTGAGGCCAAGGACAGAAAAAAGAGCAAAATGGTCTTTGAAATTTAAGCATATGAGGATCTCTAATTAAGCCGATCTACACAATACAAACAGCTGAGAATAGTTAGGAATAAAGAATCTGTTGATTTGAGGCCATTGATAGATATTGGTTGAACACACTGTTACTAAATATTTGCCGTTGCCTTTTTTTCTCAGAATAATCACCGTAAAAACTGTGAACAGACTCCGTTGATAACATCCAGAGATATCCGAAGAGGAGAAACTCAAACAAAAAGAAGGGGCAAGGACATGGTCAAGATTTGTACCTCAATTAGCTTCATTTGCTTCACTGGTCGGTACTGGAACGGTTTGTTAATGCATAGATTTCCACACTTGCAACTCATAGAGCAGCAAGACAAAAGCATCCTGTTAACCCAAAGATGTCATTTGTTGAGATGCCCTGTAGTTTTACTCCAAACTTCGAAGTGAGAAAATATTAGGAGAAATGCAAATCTTTAAGTCATGTAGAGAGTCATTCAGCCCACACAAGACAACTGATTAATGGGTGAACAGGCAACAAAAGAAATTATTCAACTAATTTCGAGATTGTGAATATGTGGGAAGAGGAGATGCTAATAATAGACGATGCTCATCCGTCGATGATGGTTATTGGATAAGGTCATCTCATCAATGATATAACCAAGTTCCTAAACACTGGGTAAGACTTACCCACAAAGGCAATCTTTTCCACAGACGGCTGGCATTCCCGGCGAAAGAATGCAGGAGCAGAAAATGCCCTCATCTGGCACGCGCGTTTTCATCTTCTTGGTGAGATAAACATCTTCTTTGGTCAAGAAAAACAATTATAATCGACAAAAAAAACTGATTTTTAATCCCTTTTCCTTCTCAAACCCCCTCTTCTAGAAATAAAGGCTTGCTCACAAACAGTTGCTGCAGTGGAAAATGTCGGATCACACGCACATGAATCAGAATCGTTGCATGAAAGGACGGAAAGGGGGCGATGAACAAGCAAAAGGATGACCCAAAGGATACTGCGCCTTATTGCGGTGTAGCTCGTGTAGGGTGTCAATTTCCGCTGCTTCGACCAATCCGGGAGTTGGAACTCCACGGGCTCGTCGTCTCCGAGCTTCTGCAGCAGCTCTCGGAACAAGTCTTCGCTGGCGAGCTTCTGCCCGCCCGATCCGCGTCAAAGGGGAGAAGTAGATGGATTACGAAGACGCTAAGAGCATGAAAAGGGCGATGGCAAGCGGAGGAGAAGATGCATACCTTCTTCTTCATGGCGGAGACGGATCAAATCGCCGCTATGGATTCGAGCCTCTGGAATCCATGGCGAGCGACAGGAAATCGAAGAGAATGCCGTAATTTTCTTTACTTTACCTTGGCTTGCTCTCTGTTTTTTTTTTTTTAACTAAATAGTTGACTCAGCCGTCCGTCCTTAACCATGAATCCCTAAAGTGTTCATTTTGCCCCCTGCCATCTAGATATTCTCAATTAGATCCCAACTTAGGCGCTAACCATCCGTAGAAAACTTCTATGAGATTCGTTACAGATTCAGAATCAGTGGTACCTAATTTAATATTTTCCCTAAAATGTTAGTTTTATTTTAATTAATTTAAAATTTAAAACCATACCAATTGTTTAAAAATATTTCATGCATGAAAAAAAAGTGTTTTTTAAAATTGAATAAATGTATGTTCGAAAAAATAATATGTTATCGGGAATATGTGAGGTATTAGTTGAATTTAAAATTACATAAAATTTAAATTCTATTTACAATAGAGATAACTTGAACGGATAATCTCATATTGTTAGGTGATGAAAGCAGTCTGCACAATGTTGACAGAAGGAGTTGATCGACCGAGCAGCACGAGCGGACGTAACAGATCAGAAAGGTCGACCGAGCAGCACGAGTGGACATAGCAGATCAGAAAGGTCGACCGAGCAGCACAAGCGAACGTAGCAAATCAGAAAGGTCGACCGAGCAGCACAAGCGAACGTAGCAGATCAGAAAGGTCGACCGAACAGTACGATCTTGAGGTAGAAAGAGGTTGACTGAGTGGGCAGACAGACCGAGACGAGCAATCAAAGAGGCAGACCGAGTTAATGGTTGATTAATGACTATTATTTGCTGATCAGTGAAACGCTTCACCGTTTCACTCATTATCGCTTAACCGTTTTGATTCTGCATTAATCTCGACCGGTCCCGCATTCGACGCACGTAGATCATGCCCGCACACGAATCAACATGGTTGAGTGCACCCCCTACGCACCCCACGTATGAGAGAGAGTCTCTCCCCATACATTTATTCACATTCTCAATGCATGTGAATCAATATAAACCAACCAAACATACCATGAAACTCCCAATATAAAACTAAAGTACACCTTTTCTCCATTCACATCACTTATATCCAACAATATATTCATGTAATTTTTTTTTAAAATTAAAAGGGCATTGTTTTTTCTATATCACAAAAAAACATTTATCTTTTAAAATTTATTAAAACAATATTTCATTAATAATTAAATTCCCAAACATCCCTCTTTAAAATAAAAAGGTTTTTTAGATAGAAAATTATAGATAAGTATTATTTTAATGTTTTTGAATGATATAGATTAACAAAGAGATATTTTTGAAATTTTTTTTTGCCTTTTTTAATAAATAAATTCATTACATTATCAACAATAAATTCATTACATTATCAATAAATAAAGTACATTAAACATAATTATACAAATAAAACTACACAAATTCTCCTTAATTAATTTTTTTAAAATATATATATATATATATATGGAACCGTCACATCAACGACCCCTTAGAGCTAGTCCCACATATATAAAGGAAGATCACCTCCAGCTGTACTACATCTTGGGGACAAATCTAATTAACTTTGTACGATTCCATCTTCTACGTCTTCTTAATCAACAATTTTGAATCTCCAAGAAACTCTTGATACCAATTGGCCGAGCTCTTTGGAGTTCTTACTTGTGTCTCATAATCCACGTGATAAAGTCCAAACCTCAAACTATACCCGTATAACCATTCGAAGTTATCGATCAAAGACCATATGAAATACCCCCTCACATCAGCACCTTGCCTATCACCAAAATTAATCATCATTAGTCATTAATCAACCTCATTAAGATCACAATTACTAACAAATAAAATTAATTAATTAGTTAATTATACCTCATTGCTCGATGCAAAGAAGTGAGGTAGGTTTGCAAGTATTCCACTCTCTCCTTGTCATTTAACAGTGTTTTCAATGGAGTATTGTGGTCACTATTTTGTGGATATCCTGCGTAAAATTTTTATTTCATAAATAATTTTCTATAATTTTGAAAATATTGAAATTCTCATCATTAATTTTCTCATGTGATTAATGAGCATATATACTAACCATTTTCTGTAATAAACATGGGTATATTTTCGTATCTTTGCTTCACGTACATCACGACCTTCTCCATGCCACGTGGAACTACAAAGAAGTCTTTCATGGCCGTCTGCATGTGTAAAAATAAATAAGTAAATAAATGTAAATGAAATAAGAATAATTTAAATATATGAAAATTATTAAATTCTAAAATAATTATATAAAATAAATTTCTCTCACCTTTTTTCCAATGGGGACTCCGTTTCTTTCTCCGGTGGTGAGCACGAGGGCATCGCCTTGGGGCCCCACGGAGCCACACTCCGGGCAATCTTTCGCATACAGACTCGTATAATGATTTATTCCGATGAAGTCCAATTTACTTTGCAATTTTCTCTTGTCACTCCCTGAGAACTTTGGCAGTCTGGACCCTAAAATTTGCCGCATTTCAGGAGGATAATCGCCGCGGATAATGGGATCAAGAAACCTACAATTATTATTTTTTTTTCATAACATTTTTTTGATGCATAATTAAGAGAATAATTAAAGAGTTAATTAATCAATTACCATGGAGTATTAAATGCTAATGCTCGCTGAGAGGCCTTGTAATCCTCCGTTATATTCCTGAGTGGCTCAAACCAAGTGGCCGCCATCACAATTCCAATAGCACCTCCTTGTTTGATCTAATTTAATAACCTTTCAGGGGTAAAATGCCATAATTTTCAAATGTATTTTTTCTAAAAAAGTACAATTTTTCTACCTGATACTTGCTCCGGTAAATTTCTACTGCAGTTTTATGGGCCAAGATTATGTTATGAGCCGCAACATAAGGCTCGGTGCTCGAGTCGCCCGACCAACAATTGCCAAACTCACGCGAGCAACGGTTGGGGGGAAATGATCCGAACCGGTACCCATAAGTGGCTACGATATTGGGTTCGTTGAAAGTCGCCCAATACTTGACCCGGTCGCCGAATTCCCTAAAACATATATCTGCAAATTCTCCAAATTCATCCCTGGTAAATCATAATTTACACACACTGTGAGCTTCATTTTTATAAAAAGATAGCAATTTTTTTTCTAAAATATGCAAAAAGGTCCTCACTGTAGTTGCGGGTTTAGCCATCCACCGTATCTGACTTCGAGCTCTTGTGGAATGTCATAATGATTCAAGGTAGCAAATGGCTTTATTCCTAATATTTTATTTAAAAAAAATCAAAAAATATATTCATTAAAAAAATAAAATTAATCAAATTTGGATTAATAATTTTGTGGTTTTGAGATTACCTTTAAGCAACAAGGCATTAATGAGTCTGTTGTAGAAAGCAATTCCTAATGAATTAGTTCCTCCAAGCCTCCCTCCTGCCAAATTAAGAAAATAAATAAAAATTTTAAATTTAAATAATAGAAATTAATATAATTTGTTTTTATAAAAATACTCACTTGGTAAAATTCTGGACCATGATATGGAAAATCTATATGCATTGACTCCAAGAGATTCCATTAATTCTATATCTTCCTGTGCATATTTAATATTTTCACTCAATTAAATCATATTAATTAAAACAATAATAATTAATTAATATTTATGCATATTTAGAAAAGTATTGGCACCGTGTAACGATGGTAATGATCGTCTGCTATTTCTGCATTGCTACCGTCCCTGATTCGCCCTGAATATATAATAAATAAATAAATAAATATATTATTATTATTATTCAATATATAATATAATTATACCAGGAATATGTGTGAGTATATCCCAATTGCTTAAGCTCTTATTGTCTTCGGAGTAGGCTCCCTCAATCTGTATATAAAATAGAGAAATTATGATTTTATTGTAGCAAAAGATGATTATGCTGAGAAACTATAGTTCTAGCTAGTTACGATACGGAATGATGTAATTTCTTAAATATATATTCATACCTGAAACGATGAAGTTGAGGTGCCAAAGAGAAACGAGGAAGGAAAGTAGCTCCGATCAATGCAAACGACGGACAATGAGAGCAAATCGATGACTATCAACAATTGCACTAGCAATGCTAGCAATGTCTTGGTCCCCATGACACAAACAAACAAATAAGTTATTGTCTTTCTATCTCTATGAAATAAATCGAAGAAGTTAAGGGAAGAAGAGAGGGAAGATTTTGCAGGAGTTATATAGCCTACTGCATGCGTTTAAGGATTAAATTAACACGTAATTAATAATTAGGATGAATATATCCAAATGGCTGATTGCTTGTCCATTCAAGCATGCATGGCTTGGACGTTAACTTCCGTACGATGACTACGACCCATGCAAAGTCAACGTTCCAAGTTTTTGGGTGGAATAGTCTTCGAATTTATCGATCCAAATGGATAATTGGAGGAGAGTTTGGTCGGTTCGTTTAATTTGTTAATAAGAGAAGAAGAACAACAAAATCATTAATCATATCTATATATAAGATTGCGTGGAGTGGTGGTGATTAATAATTGCGTGTCTACGAGTTAATCTAAAAAATTCAAGATCAAGATCTGACTGTAGAAATACGTGGAATTAGAGCAAATTTAATTTGGTATATTTTACTTCAAAATTTTCCCCACAATGTCTCTTTCTTTTACTTTGACCAGCAACGAATTTGTTTGTTGGTGGATCCAACAATGGTTTATTAACTAACAAATCCCAATGATCACAGGGATATAGATCTTTAAAATAGCATGATTTATCCTCGAGGTGTAGTGTAGATGATGGGTGTATGATATCTCTGTTGGACTCCGTAGTGTTTTGATGTGATCAACCAAGTTGGTTAGGTCATATATGCTTTGTGTTTGATCGCTTGACTACTTATTTAGATGTTATCGAGCTCTCAATTTAAGCTTGACTTGAGCTTAGTTCGAGAATGGCTTGAATTTGGTTCAAGCTTGATTTGTTTAGATGTTATCGAACTCTCAATTCAAGTTTGCTTGATTATTTGAAAATTTTAGTTGTTTGATTGGTTATTGAGCTTGATAATTTAAACTTATTTATTTGTTTTATTTTATTATTTATTTAGCATATTGAAAAAAAAATATTAATGAATGGCGGAAATTGTCGAGTTCGGGTGAGTCATATTCCGGTTGGCCGTAATCACCCAAAAGATCAGAGCATCGGAAGTCAAAACCAGAAAGAAACAGTGTTGGAATCACTGCTCAAGGCGCCTTCAACAAGGTTGAAGGCGCCTCAAGCTGGTTGAGGATTTAAAATAGCATGATTTACCTTTTAATGAAGAGATTAAGATTTGAGTTTTAATTGAGGATTTTCTTTCGAGAAGCAAGTCTAAAAATATTAGTTATCTGGATAAATCTTATCTATAGTACTGATTTATCCTTACAAAATCAAAATTTCTAATCAGTCATCCAAAATTAATCATGAATATATGTTGTTAATTAAAAAAAAAAGAAAATGATGATTTGTATAATCTTTTGTGATGGTCTATTATATTTCAACATGTGTCTGATATCTGTGTACCTATATATATCTCCTTTTATATTCATGAGATCAATACTAAGAAGACCATTAATATAACGGATATATTTTTTTTTTTTATTATATGATCTACTAAACTAAGAGATCGTGCATCTTGTTACTAGCCTACTCTTAAGTAGCGGCTTACACATGTTGGCTAGGTTGTGTCTCGTGTTCATCTAGATTTATCTTGAATTATTGTATTGCTTGGAGCCTTGAACGATCTATATCGCAGCATCAAGACAAAAACCATTGGTTCATTAATTAATGACACCATTTGGGTTGAATTCATGTCCTTCTTGTTCTGGGTTAATCTGTCGTTATTATCAGTTAATCAAACTATCAATATTGCATCTTTTAGGACACTCGTAGAACCTTTCATTTTGTCTTGTTGATTTATTGCAACGGATTATTATCAGTTAATCAAACTATCAATATTGCATCTTTTAGGACACTCGTTGAACCTTTCATTTTGTCTTGTTGATTTATTGCAACGGAAAATTCGAAGTAATGTTAACACTTTTGTTTACTTGGCTTCTACATTGTTGAGGTGACTAATCCAAATATCACATCATACACATAGCTCCACTATAAACACACATCCTTCTTGGAAATAATCCGGAGATGGAGAAGTCTTGTAGAAGCTCACAATCATTAGGGCACTCCAACGAGCTAGAAGGGGGGGGGTTGATTAGCTCCAATCGCTTCATCGATGAATTATTATTGCAGCAGAAAACTAGAAGTAAACGTTAACAACGTACTCTTGATTTTACTTGGTATCCATCTTCTTGATGTAACTAATCCAAGGATCCACTCTCCTTACTCATAGTACACTATGAAATCCTCCTTCTAGGAGGTGGAGAAGCCTTAGCTTGTACAAGCAAATACACAAGCGAATATGAGATACAACAAGAAATACAATAAGAACAAAGAAAGAGATACAATAATGAAGGACCTTTGCTCTTGATCGCTTGTTGTTGTAGATTGCCTCTTGATGCTTGAAAATGCAACAACACTTTATTCAAAGAATCTTTAAGAACTGACGGAAAGAATTGGAGAAGAGAAGTATTGCATTTGAATTTGTGTCGTCGCCTTTATATCTTGCGGATTAGGGCTCTCAATCGATTGACCTTACCCTCAATCGATTGTCACGTTAGATCCGAGCGCATCCAGCCATCCAAGCCTTGCAACAATTCTTTTCTTCATCACTTAATAGATTAGCCAATCAATTACGGGTCTTCTTAATTTATCACTCAATCGATCAAACAACTTCAATCGATTATCTAATTGATTCAGAAGCTCTCTCTGTTCGCTCGTGATCAAACTTAATCGATTAACCAATCGATTAAGCCTCTTACGATATCCTCAATCGATTGGAATTCTTCCCAATTGATTCAGCACAGTGTAATGCACTGTGCTTCATGAAAACTAGGTTCCAATTGATCACTTGATCAATTGGATTTAGGCTGAATTGATCACCTGATCGATTCACCATGCACTTTGCAAAGAGATGCGCTCTATCGATCAGCTGATCGATTGACATAGGTCTTAATCGATCACCTGATTGATTACCCAACCCTAACTTGCTTAACCTAAGTCTAGGGTTCCCTTACCCAATCTCCGGTCAACCGTAACCTGTTAGGACTTCTCCACCAAGTGTTTGATCAACCTTTTGACTCACTTGAACTTTACCAACTTTTCGTTGGACTTTCAATCACCAAGTGCGGTTCTCTTTTACCCATTTGAATTTTTCTCTTGTTTAACCGCAATTAGGACTTTACCTTATTAATGTGTGGTCTCCCTTAACCCACTTGGACTTCCTTTTGTCTAACTGTAATTAGGGTTTTCCTTTACCAACGTGTGATTCTCTTTGATCTACTTGGATTTTGTTTGCCTAACTGCAGTTAGGATTTTTCTTCCCAACGTATGGTCTTCCATGACCCACTTAGACTTTCTTTTGCCTAACCGTAGTTAAGAGTTTTCTTGCCAACATGCGGTCCTCCTTGGCCCATTTAGACTTTCCTTACTAACGTATGATTCTCCCTTACCCACTTGGACTTTTCCTTTACCTAACCCTCGAGTTTGGACTTGCCTAACCTCTAGTTAGGATTTTACTAGTAAGTACCGATCCTTTTTAACCTACTTGACTTTTCTCACATATTGTCTAACAACATATTATCCAAACATGTTGTCCACAACATATTGTCCAAATATTGAAACTTAAGCTCGAATCTATTCGAGCTTAGTCAAACTAGTTAACCTTGATCTTGTAAATGATTGCATAAATAATCTCCCAACAACAACAAGAATACAATGAAAAAGTAAATAGACAATACAATTATTTTTTTTAAAAAAAATCTTTTAAAAATAACTTAAAAATTATTTTAAAAATCTTTTAGACAAAATCCAACTTAACTCAAATCCAAATGGAGTTAAATATAAACTTAAATTAAAATTAAAACTAAAACTTAAATTAAAATTCAATAAAACTTAAATTCAAAATTAAATTAAAACTTAAATTCTAAATTAAAACTAAAGTTAAAATTTAATTAAACCTTAATTAACACTTAATTAATTTTAATTAACCTAACAACCAAAATTAATTAAAAACTTTAATTAATTAACCTAAAATGACAACATGGGGGCTTTATTCGCTTGACCCCAAGTGCCTGGACTTAGTCAGGCGCCCCACGTGAGCTTTACAAAACTAGCCCATGATTTTGCGAAACTGCCCATAAAATTAGGCTCAGGGCACTCGGACTAGGTCCAAGCGCCTCGCACTGCTCTCTACCTAGGCGCCTGAAGTTGTCTTCAGGCGCTTGGATTCGCCTATTTAAGGCACCTGGAGCTTCAGCTTCAGGCGCTTGAAATTAAAAATTAAAACTTTTTCCTCTTCGGTTTTCAAGCTTGCTTGACTTACGATCAACTGAGGTTGTCATTTCTGATGTAAATAAATATGTCTTGGTAATACCCTAAACTTAAACTTTTTAAATTATTCATATTAGTTTAGAATTTGAATTCTATAATTTTATTGAGTAGGAATAAAAGACAAAATACTTATGTTGACCCCTCTCAGACTCCTAGTACTGATCATAGGTTTCCTACAGAGGAGCTTAGAAATAGATTCTTATCCATCTTCTACATTCCTCTTCATTCTAGATATCTCTGCAGGAGCATTTTTATAAGATCATGTATTCCATCTATTGAGGTCATTAATTACTATAGATTACATAACTTAGTTTATTGTTCTAGCTCAGTTAACACTAGTTTGTGTGCCAAACTGCACAATAACTTAGTAAAGTTAATGACCTTACATACACCACTAGGGTAGCTGATAGGAATATTACACAATCTCCTACTATCATTAGAGACTATTTAGGACTGAGACCCTTAGTCTATTCTTTCTTATGTTACTCCTTAGGGATCTACCATTTGGTGATCCCTACTCCTACATTACTTTAGATATGATATACTTGTATTTTTGGGGATCGAAGAGTACCTACAATGACTCAGTTTTGATCTGTCACACTGAGGATTCATAACTATGTCTTACATAGGGTCTTGGTCTTATGCATTTTGCCCCTCACCACCAGAGACATAGCCACGATGCGACAATTTAATTCATTTTCCTTTATGGATTGAGTCATCGACTTGACATTGAGAGCAATTTGCATATCTTCCATGTCATCATTTACTCAGCCAGTGTTAGCACTAGTCGACGGGTCTACATGCCTTATTGCCACATTCGGACCTCACTGTTAGCGTCATTAGGTTTTGATGTCGCCTCAGGTGATGTCAAAGTCTTAAATGAGTTTGACATAGTAGGTGCTAGGAACTTATCATTAGCTGGTATTTATATAGATGATCATGAAGTCATGTCTTAGAGGAGAGAGGGTCAGTATCAGCCTGACCAAGAGGATTGACATCAACCTGACCTACAGGATCAGCCTCAACCTGACCCAAATCCAATAGAGGAGGAGGACATGCCTGACATACTTATTGATCTTCTTCAGCTATCTCCAACTCTAGCCTCTCCTACTCTAGAGGACAGAATCATTAAACTTGAGGAGTCTTTTGCCTATATTGAGCAGTCTAGTCTCTGACTAATTTCCAGCAAGAGATGTACAATTTTAGGTAGGATGAGCAGACTCGTCACCTCGAGCTGATGGATATGCTCCAATCCTGAAGATCAAGCCCTTCTCTATCATCTTCACAATAGATGATCAAATTTTATATCTTGACACCGATATGTACTGATTTAGATTTGACTTGTCCATTTTACCTGTAGTTTACTTTATCAGACTTTGATTTGATAATTGATTTACACTTTAGTGATTATACTTATATGTTTCTTTTAAACTTTTTTTTATCATATCTCAAAAAAACCTTGTTTTTCAAAACCTATGTTTTTCTTACTGACTTATGTTTTACAAAACTTATTTTCTTTTAAGTTATGTTTTTAAACTTTTATAGACATAGCTTAGGTTTTCCCCTAAAAAACATGCACCGATAGTTTTAGACAGCCAACCTCTCACAAGTATATTAGGATTATCTTGCTTGTGTATTTAAAAACTTAGCATAGTGTGAGATGCATAGGGTTTTGCATGGACTTCAAATGTTTATATTAGTACATCAATATAAGTCTAAGAGAAAGGTTAGTAGGAATCATACTGACTACATAATCGTTCAGTCAGTCGGACTCTCACTTTCTTCGACTATACTTGAAGGAAAGACTTATGATCTGGGAAATGATCATGAGGACGCGACATGGATGAGAGGAGATTAGTGAATCTCCTGAGGTGATTTTGAAGGTCAAATCAATGTTTGACTTGGGCCTTCGGGCTACCTAGCCTCTCGGATCTCCTGGCTACCTAGCCTCTCGGGTCTCCCGGCTACCAGTCTCTCGGGTCTCCTAGCTACTTAGCCTCTTGGGTCCCTCTACTCCTTAATCTCTCGGGTCTCCCGACTACTTAGCCTCTCGAGTTTCCCGGCTAGTTAGCTTCTCGAGTTCTCCGGCTACATAGCCTCTCGGGTCTCCTGGCTTCTTAGCTTCTTGGGTCGCCTAGCTACATAACTTCTTGGGTCTCTTGGCTACCTAGCTTCTCGGGCCTCTCGACTTTTTAGTAATGCAAGATAAAAGACCGTTTCAGGAAAAGAATAACCATCTCATAAATCTCGGTTATTTTAGGAAAGAGATAGCGACATGAATAAATATTATATTATTTAAAAAAATTAAAATAATGATATCATAAAGATCATATATAAATGAAGGAAAAAGTGTCAATCTAGGTTATTTTAGGAAAAAGACAATGATATGAATAAATCTTATATTATTTAAGGAATTAAATAATAACAATATGAAGATCAAAATGGAAGAAAAAAGTATGTTAATCTTAGTTATTTTAGGAAAAATGCAGCGACATGAATAAATCTGACACTATTTAAGGAATTAAATAGTGACAATATGAATAGAGGAACGGAATGAAAATGTTTGTTTTCTCTCGATAAAAGATGGTCATTTTTAATCTCTAAGATACACAAACACTTACACACCAATACATATATCAAAACTACAATATTCATTTTCTTCATCCTCTAATTCGAGTGTCGGAGTGGTGTTGCCGAGGAACTCCTGATTATCATTCAAGCCCTCTTCTTGTTGTTTGTCTCTATTCAAGCTCCCAATCAGATCATCATTCTCATTGTTGTTCGGTGATTGACGATTAAATTGATAACATAGCCAATTTACCGATGATTCATCCATAGATGCTCATGAAACTACACAAATTCAATGATTCCATTTTCTATGTCTTCATAAGCAGCAATTTTGAATTGCCAAGAAACTCTTGATACCAATAGGCCGAGCACTTTGGAGTCCTCACTTGTGTCTCATAATCCACATGATAAAGTCCAAACCTCAAACTATACCCATATAACCATTCGAAGTTATCAATCAAAGACCATATGAAATACCCTCTCACATCCGCACCTTGCCTATCACCAAAATTAATTAATCATCATTAGTCATTAATCAAGCTCATTAAGATCACAAATACTAACAAAAAAAATTAATTAATTGATGGATTAATTATACCTACCTCATTGCTTGATGCAAAGAAGTGAGGTAGGTTTGTAAATATTCCACTCTCTCCTTATCATCCAAGTGACTATTGTGAGTACTGCTATGTGGATATCCTAAATAAAATTAAATAAATCAAATTAATAAGTCTTATTCCATCCTTAAAATCTATATTGCATAAAGAATTTCTATATCTGTAAAAATAATAAAATAATTTTGAAAATATTTAAATTCTCATCATTAATTTTCGCATGTAATATAATTAATGAGCATATATATACTAACCATTTTCTGTAATAAACATGGGTATATTTCCGTATCTTTGCTTCATGTACATCACGATCTTCTCCATGCCACGTGGAACTACAAAGAAGTCTTTCATAGCTGTCTGTATGTGTAAAAATAAAGAAGAAGAATTTAAATATATGAAAATTATTAAATTCTAAAATTTTGGAAATTAAAATAAGGAATGTGCTTTTTGATTAAAAAAAAAAGAATATCAAAATCGTCAAATAATTATGGTACTATCTTATTATTTTATTAAAAATCTCCTCCCTTTACTAACTAATTTTTTGAAGCATAAAATAAATTTATGTTAATATCCTTTTTTCTATTCACACTAAAAAGAATTTCAAGATTTATTAACAATTTCACAAGCGAAACAATCAGTGATTTAGAGTTTGAGACTCAGCTGCAACATATTATTATAATTTTTTCTCATCATTAATTTTCTGATTATTTTATATAAAAAAATATAGTTTTCTTTAGTCCTACATCTTAGAACTTATAACACTATGATCAAAGAAACTTCTATAAATATTATAGGCCGACAATGTTAAAAAATATATTTTTCTTAGTTTTTTTACTAAGATAAGTATAATATTAAATTAAATTAATTTTTTTTTATAGAGAAGCCGTAAGGGTGACATTCGAAAATCCAAATAATTCGGATTTTCAAAGACCCAAATAATTTAGATTTTCAAAAGTCAGGTACTTTACCCTAATAACTCTACTTTAGTATTTTAATACTGAAATACTTTAATTAATATAATTTCATTATAAAGGATCAATGTGATTTCAATATATTATTTTACACACGCGACGTGTGTGCACGATCACTACTATAAATTAAATCTCTCTAACCTTTTTCCCAATTGGGACTCCGTTTCTTTCTCCGGTGGTGAGCACGAGGGCATCGCCTCGGGGCCCCACGGAGCCACACGCCGGACAATCTTTTGCATAGAGACTCGTATAATGATTTATTCCAATGAAGTCCAATTTACTTTGCAATTTTCTCTTGTCACTCCCTGAGAACTTTGGCAATCTGGACCCCAAAATTTGCCTCATTTCAGGAGGATAATCTCCGCGTATTATGGGATCAAGAAACCTGCAATTATTATTATTTTTTTCATAACATTTTTTTGATGCATAATTAAGAGAATAATTAAAGAGTTAATTAATCAATTACCATGGAGTATTAAATGCTAATGCTCGCTGAGAGGCCTCGTAATCCTCCATTATATTCCTGAGTGGCTCAAACCAAGTGGCCCACATCGCAATTCCAATAGCACCTTCTTGTTTTCCCTAATTTCATAAACTTTCAGGGGTAAAATGCCATAAATTTGAAATTCTAAATTGTATTCTTAAAAAAATACAATTTTCCTATACCTGATACTTGCTTCGGTACGTTTCTACTACCGTCGCGTGGGCCAAGATTATATTGTGAGCCGCAACATAAGGCTCGGTGCTAGAGTCGCCCGACCAACAATCTCCAAACCCACGCGAACAATGGTTAGGAGGAAACGATCCGAGTCGATACCCGTAAGTGACTACGATGTTGGGTTCGTTGAAAGTCGTCCAATACTTAACCCGGTCGCCGAATTCCCTAAAACATATATCTGCAAATTCTCCAAATTCCTCCCTGGTAGAAAATAATTTACACACACTGTGAGCTTCATTTTTATAAAAAGATTACAATTTTTCTAAAATATGCAAAAAGGTCCTCACTGTAGTTGTGGGTTTAGCCATCCACCGTATCTGACTTCGAGCTCTTGTGGAATGTCATAATGATTCAAGGTAGCAAATGGCTTTATTCCTAATATTTATAAAAAAATAAAAAAATATATATATTCATTTACAAAAATAATTAATCAATTTTGGATTAATAATTTTGTGTTTTTAAAATTACCTTTAAGCAACAAGGCATCAATGAGTCTGTTGTAGAAAGCAATTCCTAGTGAATTAGTTCCTCCAAGCCTCCCTCCTGCCAAATTAAATTAAGAAAATTAATTAATTAATTAAAATTAAAATTAAAATTAAAAGAATAAAAAATAATATAAAAAATACTCACTAGGTAAAATTCTCGACCATGATATAGAAAATCTATATGCATTGACTCCAAGAGATTCCATTAGTTCTATATCTTCCTGTTCAGAATTAATATTTGTACTCAATTAAATCATATTAATTAAAACAATAATAATTAATTAATATTTATGCATATTTATAAAATTATTAGCACCATGTAACGATGGTAATGATCATCTGCTATTTCTGCATTGCTACCGTCCCTGATTCGCCCTGAATATATAATAAATAAATAAATAAAAATTTAAATATATATTTATTATTATAATTATTCAATATATAATATAATTATACCGGGAATATGTGTGAGTATATCCCAATTGCTTAAGCTCTTATTATCTTCCAAGTAGGCTCCCTCAATCTGTGTATATATATTATAAGAAATTATAGTTCTACCCCCCTCCTCTCCTCTTGCAAAGTTTTGAGGGGGAGGAATGATATTTCTTAAATATTCGTACCTGAAACGATGAAGTTGACGTGCCAAAGAGAAACGAAGAAGGAAAGTAGCCCCGATCAATACAAACAACAATGGACAAAGAGAGCATGTCTAGCCCTATCAACAATTGCACCAGCAATATTAGCAGTCTCTCGGTCTCCATACTTACTCAAAATGAAATAACTAGCTAGTCTGTGGCGCAACATGAACAAATTGTCTATGTATCGAGAGAAGAATTTGTCTCTCCGTACGGGTTGACACAGTTAGTACATGAGCAAACAAATGCTCATGTGAAGTTAAGGGAAGGAGAGGGGGGAGATAGGCAGGAGTTATATGGTAGTGGGGATGGAGAAAATTAAATGTTGATAAGTTTAATTAAGGATTAAATTAACGCATAATTAATTAATTAATTAGCTATGATGAATCCAAATGGCTAGCTAATTGTTTGTTCATGCAAAATCATGATCTGACTTTAATAATTAAAAGATTGCGTGGAGTGGTACTTACTACGAGTTAAGCTACAACATGCAATTTTATATTAACTTCAAATTTGGTAAAATTATTACTTCAAAATTAATTCACCCACAATTTCTGATCTTGCTTTTAAATATTACTTTGACTATATATCTTTTTTTTCTTTATGGATCGAACAAAGAACAATTAATGGTATATGAACTAACAAGAATGATGAGATCGTCGAATCTTTTGTGATGGTCCACTAGACTACGATCGGGATTATGTTGCTATTTCGATGTTACATAAAGAGTTTGTGCGTAGCCACCTTTTGAGTGACTTGCACGTTTTGGTTAGATCGTGTGTCGATCTTCATTTGGATTTATCTTGAATTATTGTATCGATTAGACAGTCTATATAGATAGCATTAAGACTAAAAGTGATACCACCACTTGGGTTGCGTTGAATTCATGTCCTTGTTGTTTTAATCAGGTTAATATCTAATTATTACCAATCAAATGATATTACGTCACTAATTATGTCACTATGAAGAATTATTGTTGGGAGATTTTTGATGAAGTCATCTTCGGATCAAAGTTAGTTAGTTAGCTAAATTCGAGTGGATTTGGATTTGAATTTTGATGTTTGAACAATATATTTTGGATAAATATGATCAAAGCAGTCAAGTATGTTAAAATTGATCGAATACTTGATAGTGTGTGAGAGAGAAGTCAAGTAGGTCATGGAGAACCGAATACTTAATTGAGAAATTTCTAACTTGAGGTTAGACAAAACAAAATTCTAACTCAAGAGTTAAGCAAAGTAAAGTCTAAGTAAGTCAAGGACGACCACACATTGGCAAAAGGAAATCCTAACTGCGGTTAGACAAAACAAAGTCTAGGGGTGTCAATTCGGGTGGGTCGGGTCGGGTTGAGTTTTTTTTTAACCCAACCTGAACCTGAGTTCAACCCAAAACACCTAAACTCGAACCCGAACCTGACCAACCCCGATCAACCCGAACCCGACCCATATAACCCGAAAATCCGATTCAAAATAACTTTTTTGGACTATTTTCCCTATAATTCTTCACTTTTATCTCAATACTCCATCATTATCATACAAACATGATATTAATATATATAAAAATATCTAAATTTTTAAAATAAAATTTAATTTAACCCCAAAAAAACCCACAAAATCCTATATTTAAGTCAACCCGGGTCAACCCGAACCCGACCCGACCCGAAAATTTTTAACTCTCCAACCCTCCAACCCGAACCCGACCTGAACTCGAAAATGCCCAACCCGAACTTGATTTTTTTCGGGTCGACTCGGATTGGGTCATCGGGTCGGATTCATTTTTGACACCCCTAACAAAGTCCAAGTGGATCAAGAACAATCATACGTTGTCAAAGAGAAGTCCTAATTACGGTTAGACAAAGAAAAGTTCAAGTGGATCAAGGACGAGAACCACACGTTAGTAAAGGAAAGTCCAAGTGGGTGAGGGAGAACCGCACGTTGACAAGGAAAAATCTTAACTAGGCGATGGAAGTCCTGGCGGAGCTAGGAGGTTGAAGACCTAGTTGAGAACTAGGCGATGGAAGTCCTAGCAGGGCTAAGCAATGGAAAACTCCAAGGGGTCAAAGGTGGATTAAACACTTGGTGAAGAAATCCTAGTGGGACTAGGCTAATTGAGAAGTCCAAATGGGTCAAAAATTGACCAGACACTTGGTGATCGGAAGTTTAACATGGAGTTGACATGCAACGAGGAAGTTTCAATATTGTAAACTTTCAAATGACATAATTTTTTACTCGGATATCAGAATGAGGTAATTTTTATTATGAAACGAAGTTCGTTCAGAGATCTATGTTTGTCAAAGATAGGTATTGATAAGTCAATTGATGGCTTGAGCAACTGATTGATGCAAGTTGATTCAGTTGCTAGATTCAACTGATAGAATTAGTCAATTGAAAACCTTAGAAAGAGAATAGAAGTGAGTGATACTCTCTTGTTTTGTTCGACTGATGAGATCAATCGACTGATATGGGACATCAGTCAACTGATATCTAATTGGAGAGCACAGAAGTAAGTGAGACTTGTGTGCTCCATTTGATTGTTGTGATCAGTTGATTGATGTTTTCATCAGTCGACTGATATTCAACTTGAGACAAAAGCATATAGGTTTCAAAAGCATTAGAGACCATTCAACGGTTAGAGACCACATCAATCGACTAATGGGCAAGATCAATAAGCTAGTATAGGAAAATAAGCCCCGACCTAATGGCTTTAAAGGAGGGGTTTTGAGAAGTTTTTCACATTCGGTTCTTGAATGATTTAGAGTGAAGTGCTACTACGTTTTCAAGTCTACAAGAGGATATTCCAAGCAAGAAAAGAGCAAGCAAAGGAAGGTTCATAGCTATAATTGTTTTTAATTCCTTGTGTAACCTAGTCAGTATTTCTTGTTGTGAGATTGTGCGAGGCTTCTCCCCCTCCGAATTATTTCTGAGAAGGAGTGTGTTCCTAGTGGAGCAATGTGCATCATGTGGATCCTTGGATTAGTCACCTTAAGGAGGTGGAGACCAAGTAAATCGGAGATGTTAGCATTGAGGAGTCTTCGCTTCGAGTATCTACTGTAAATCATCATCGAAGAAGCCAATAAAGTTATTCACCCCTAGCTCGCACGAGTCCTAACAAATAGGACAAAGTATATAAATATAAAAAATAACTATGCATGTTTAAAAGAAGAATTTGATGAACTGAAAATACAAAGTTAAAAGGTAAAATAGAAATATTAGAAAATTCTGCATTCTCAAATCCTGACATTTTTCGTAGTTTAAATTTTGTAGGACTAAATTGATATTTAAAAAATTATAAGGGTTAAATTATAAAAGTAATTAGAAAATATATTTCATAATTTTTTTTGATAAATCGAATAGGTATGAACTTATTTTAAATTCTTAAATCATGCTTAGTCAGATTAACATTAATTTTTTATGTATGCTTTAATTTTTAATATTGTTTACAAAATTATTTCGTACACCTACTGTACATGTTTCATATTGAAATTTTTTCCTATGGTAAATGATGATATTATCTATTAACAAAAAAAATTTGAAATTTTTTCACCATTATATTATTTTTTTATATTTTTTACTTTCAAAAAAAGAATTTTAATGATTAAAATTATTTCAAAAATTAATTTGTAAAAAAAAATCAATTTTTTGTGATAATTAATTATTTTTTATGTTAGATAAAAAAATTTCAAGATTTTTTTTGATAGTTAAATAGTATTTTATGATTTTTTTATAAATTTTTAATTTTTTAGAAATTAATTTTGAAAATCTATTTTTGAAGATGAAGATTGTTATATGTTAAATGATTAAAAAAATAGTCAAATTTTTTAGGAGTCTAAATATATTTTTAATTATTTAAATTAAAAAATTATTATTTCTATAAAAAATATTATTTCTGATCAAATAAAAAACTTGTTTTTCATAAAAAAATTTATCTTCCTGAGATTAATTATGATTGATATGAATAAAAAATATGCAGGGTTTTTCTAAACTTAATAATAATTTTTAATTTATTTTTGTAAAAATAGAGAATTAATTTATAAAAAATTATTTCTTTGAAAATAAATTTCAATAAAAATATATATCTCTAAAAAAATCTGTTTTTGTACTCCTAGAAAAAATTTCAATATTTTCTTAGTTGTTTTCATATTGTTTCTATTTTATTTTTGATGTGATCAAGGAGGAAAAAATAGGAATTAAGTTAAGGGGAGGTTTAAATTTTTTATTACAAATTTATGCCATGTTAAGGCAAATAAATGTTTTATTTATTATTTATTTTTGCCCCAAGTTAACTTGCATTGATGCAAATAAAAAAGGAGGAGATTGTAAGTACCCAAGTAAGTTTTAATGTGATCAACCGAGTTAAATTAGGCTCTACGTTTTTGATATCTTGAGTCTTAAGTGTGAAAGGACTTAGAAACACAAGAAGTCGAGCTGAAGACGCAATTAGCGAGAAGGATGACACGGAAAGTGAGTCGACAGACTAGGTGCATCCGAGAGACGATGTGATATGGAAGAGTACATCGGCGAACAAGAAGGACGTGCATGATACTTCCAAGGGACAAAAAACAAGAGAAGAAGATTACTCGAGGTGAAGGCCGAAGTTAGGTTCGGGTGAGCTCAACTCTGGACGGCTGAAAAATCACCCAAGCTACCGGACAAGTCAACTTAAGTTGATTGTGTCTAGGCACTTGAACCAAGTCCAGGTGCCCGAACTCTAGGCACCTGGACTAGGACCAAGTGCTTGGGATGTCCCAGCCACGTCAACGACCCGTTGCAGCAAGGATCAGACTAGAGCCCACATCAACAAGAATCCAGACTCTCGGACCAGATCTAGGGGCCGGGATGATGATAATTTCATTGACAAAGAGTTGTTGCAAAGTGGATCGAGGCAAACATGTCCAGACACCCAGGAGCCACCACATCAGTTGATCCTGTCTGAACGCTGAATCAACGGACGCTGGGCACATGATGCTCTCCAAATTGCTGACGTAGATCTCCGACCGATCGTATGAACCTCCGGCGTGTTGGAGTGTATACTGAAAGCCTAAGCTTTGTAAACATTCATTATGAATAAAGAATCACATTTGGTCAAATTGTCTACATTTAGTTGTAGTTGTTCAATTAATTTATACTGTAGATAACATAGTATGTGGTGTCACATGCAGAAGATGATGTTATCAGTACCTTATAAATTATAAACAATAGCTCACGACCAAAATGGAAAGAAACAAACCATTAGAAGGTCGTAGTGTAATTAGGTATCAGTTTATCTTGACTGTATAATTACACTAGTACACTTAGAGTGTATTGAGTAGGACCATTTGAGGTTTTTTTTTTTATACTGATTTTATAAAGAAACAAAAACTTCGGTTATTATGGAAGTGTGTGCTCTTAATCCTAATATAATAACAAGCACATATATTTGATATTTATTTCTTTAATTTATCAATGGGTGAGATTTAGTTCGATGAATCAATAAGCCCGATAAGTTGGGAAATGGTATCACTTATAGTGTGTGTTGTTGATTATAGAAGGAAACTGTGTCCTAGAGATACTAGGTTGATAATGTCCCCAAAAGGATTGTCATGTTAGACCCTGCAGGTGGACTTAGTCCGACATGACGATAAGGTTGAGTGGTACTACTCTTGGACTAAGATATTGTTGGAGTGTATACTGAAAGCCTAAGCTTTGTAAACATTCATTATGAATAAAGAATCACATTTGGTCAAATTTTCTACATTTAGTTGTAGTTGTTCAATTAATTTATATTGAAGATAATATAGTATGTGGTGTCACATACAGAAGATGATATTATCAGTACCTTATAAATTATAAACAGTAGCTCACGACCAAAATGGAAAGGAACAAACCATTAGAAGGTCGTAGTGTAATTAGGTATCAGTTTATCTTGACTGTATAATTACACTAGTACACTTAGTGTGTATTGAGTAGGACCATTTGAGGTCGTTTCTTTTATACTGACTTTATAAAGAAACAAAAACCTCGGTTATTATGGAAGTGTGTGCTCTTAATCCTGATATAATAACAAGCACATATATTTGATATTTATTTCTTTAATTTATCAATGGGTGAGGTTTAGTTCGATGAATCGATAAGCCCGATAAGTTGGGAAATGGTATCAATTATAGTGTGTGTTGTTGATTATAGAAGGAAACTGTGTCCTAGAGATACTAGGTTGATAATGTCCTCAAGAGGAGCTCATAAGGATTGTCATGTTAAACCCTGCAGGTGGACTTAGTCCGACATGACGATAAGGTTGAGTGGTACTACTCATGGACTTAGATATTAATTAAATGAGTTGTCAGTAACTCACTTAATTAGTGGACATTCGATATCTTAAACACAGGGAGACTAACACACTCATAATAAGAAGGAGCCCGAAAATGTAATTTGGGATTGGTGCGGTATTTCAATGATAGTTCTCTAGTGGAATGAATTATCATTGATAAAATTAAGTTGTGTGTTCGGGGCGAACACGGGATGTAATTTTATCGGGAGACAAAACCAATTCCTCCTCTCGGTCCCTATCGTAGCCTCTTATTTATGAGTTCTATACCCACCTATACCCACCTACTATACCCAATAGGGGCGGCCAAGCTAGCTTGGGAACAAGCTAGGGCCGCCTAGGTATAAGATTGGGGTGGCCTTGAACCCAAGCTAGTGGGGCCAACCAATTAAATTAAAAAAGAAATTTAATTTTAATTTTTATTATGTGGAAGATATAATTTATTAAAGAGAATTAAAATTAAAATATCTCTCTTGTAAAAGATCTACAAAAGATTAAAGAAAGAGATTAGATCTCTTTCCTTATTTGTAGATTGGTAAGATATTTTATTTTCTCTTTAAAAATTATTCACATGTTGTAAAATTAAAATTATAGAAATTTTCTTTTTATCAACCATGAAGAGATTTGAAGAGAAATTTTAATTTTTTAAAAATTTCCGGAAACAAATTAGGAAGTTTTAATTGTTGATTAAAACTTGTCCAATTTTGTTCTCATTGATATGGCCGACCACTTGATTTTAATTTGGGAAATTTTATTTTATTTTTCTCAATTAAATCAAGTCAAGGAAATTAAGGAAATTTTATTGTAATTAAATTTCCTAATTTGCCTAGGCCAAGGAATATAAAAGAAGGGGTGAGGGTGCCTTCATGAGACACAACCTTTATTGTTTTCTCTCCCTCTTTTCCTTGGTGTTGTGGCCGACCATCATCCTCTCCCTCTCTTCCTCTTGTGGTGGCTGAATACTTCATCCCTCTTGGAGTTCTTGTGGTGGCCGGATACTACTTAGAAGAAGAAGAAGAAGGAGAGAAAGCTAGCATCTCTTGGAGCTTGGTTAGTATTTTGGTTTTTCTCCTTGGTGAAGTTTTCCTTTGTGGCCGAACCTTGCTTGGAGGAGAAGAAGGTGGTTGGTGGTTTCTCATCTCGGTAGATCGTTGTCCACACAACGTCCGAGGTTAGAAGAGGAATACGGTAGAAGATCAAGAGGTTTTTCTACAAGGTATAACTAGTAATTTTCCCTTTCCGCATCATGCTAGTTATTTATGGAAATAATACCAAATACAAGAGGCTTACATTCTAGAATTTCGAATATGTTTTTTCGATGCTGTGTTCTTTTGTTTTTTCTTTTCCTTGTGATTTGATTGTTCTCTTTGGTTAACCTAAAGTTATTTTAGGAAATTAAATATTAGCTTTCTATAAAAGGTTTTGTCTAGTCGGTGGTGGTTGCTCCCATATCCAAGAAGGCCATGTGCCTCGCCACGTCAGTACTGGGAACCAATTATGGAAATTAATATTTAATGGAATTAATAACTTAAGGAGACTTGGGTCGAACGTGTAAAGTTCCGCAGGAGACCCAAGTCAAAACCTAAAAGAACGAATAGATTAAGTTTTGGATCAAACGTGTTAAGTTCCGCAGGCGATCCAAAATTTAATTTAAAAGAACACATGGTAGCTAGGAAAAGGTTCAGACCTTTGTACAAAATTTTTGTACAGTGGAACCTCTAGGTTTTCCGAGTAGCAACCAACAGATATTAATTAAATGAGTTGTCAGTAACTCACTTAATTAGTGGACATTCGATATCTTAAACACAGGGAGACTAACACACTCATAATAAGAAGGAGCCCAAAAATGTAATTTGAGATTGGTGCGGTAGTTCAATAATAGTTCTCTAGTGGAATGAATTATTATTGATAAAATTAAGTTGTGTGTTCGGGGCGAACACGGGATGCTTAATTTTATCGGGAGACCAAAACCAATTCCTCCTCTCGGTCTCTATCGTAGCCTCTTATTTATAGAGTACTATACCCACCTATACCCACTTTCTATACCCACCCAAAAGGGGCCGGCCAAGTTAGCTTTGGAACCAAGCTAGGGCCGACCTAGGTATAAATTGGGGTGGCCGGCCCTAGCTTGAACCCAAGCTAGTGGGGGCCGGCCAAATTAAATTAAAAAATAATTTTAATTTTAATTTTTATTATGTGGAAGAAATAATTTATTAAAGAGAATTTAAATTAAAATATCTCTCTTGTAAAAGATTTACAAAAGATTAAAGAAAGAGATTAGATCTCTTTCCTTATTTGTAGATTGGCGAGATATTTTATTTTCTCCTTAAAATTATCCACATGTTGATAAAATTAAAATTATAGAAATTTCTTTTTATCAACCATGAAGAAATTTTTAAAGAGAAATTTTAATTTTAAAAATTTTCGGAAACAAATTAGGAAGTTTTAATTGTTGATTAAAACTTGTCTAATTTATCTCTTTTGATGTGGCCGGTCATTAGAGATTAATTGGGGAAATTTTATTTTATTTTTCTCAATTAAATCATGTCAAGGGAATTAAGGAAATTTTATTGTAATTAAATTTCCTAATTTGCCTAGGCCAAGGAATATAAAAGAAGGGGTGAGGGTGCCTTCATGATACACAACCTCTATTATTTCTCTCCCTCTTTTATTCCTTGGAGTGGCCGGCCATCCTCTTCCTCTCTCCCTCTTTGTGGTGGCCGAAACTCTCAAAGGCTTGGAGCTCTTGTGGCGGCCGGATACTACTTGGAGAAGAAGAAGAAGAAGAAGGAGAGAAAGCTAGCATCTCTTGGAGCTTGGTTGGTGTTTTGTTCTTCATCCTTGGTAAAGCTTTTTGTGGCCGAACCTAGCTAGGAGGAGAAGAAGGTGGTTGGTGGTTTCTCATCTCGGAAGATCGTTGCCCACACAACGTCCGAGGTTAGAAGAGGAATACGGTAGAAGATCAAGAGGTCTTTCTAGAAGGTATAACTAGTAGTTTTTCCTTTTCCGCATCATACTAGTTATTTATGGAAATAATACCAAATACAAGAGGCTTACGATTCTAGAATTTCGAATATGTTTTTCGAACTTGTGTTCTTTTGTTTTATTTTTCCCTTGTGATTTGATTGTTCTTTTCGGTTAACCTAAAGTTATTTTAGGAAATTAAATATTAGATTTCTATAAAAGGTTTTGTCTAGTCGGTGGTGGTTGCTCCCATATCCAAGAAGGCCGTGTGCCTCGCCACGTCAGTACTGGAAACCAATTATGGAAATTAATATTTAATGGAATTAATAACTTAAGGTGATTTGGGTCGAACGTGTTAAGTTCCACAGGAGACCCAAGTCAAAACCTAAAAGAACGAATAAATTAAGTTTTGGATCAAACGTGTTAAATTCCGCAGGCGATCCAAAATTTAATTTAAAAGAACACATGGTAGCTAGGAAAAGGTTCAGACCTTTTGTACAAAATTTTTGTACAGTGGAACCTCTAGGTTTTCCGAGTAGCAACCAACACGGCGAACCTGCAAAGAAGTCGGGCCGGGAAGGGGTTCCCGGCAACGACCCTTCAACGCTCAAGTCAGGCAAGAGGAAACTAAGAGGTGGCTTCGAATGTATGAGATCGCGTACCTCCAGTGAAGTGTGAGGTTCCTTATATAGAGCTGTGAAGAGGCTCACGCACATATACCGAGGCGAATACGTGTCCTCTAACCATACCTCAGTATGGGCTTGTCAGAAGAGCTTACCTGACACCATACTGCTACAGTCCGAGCACATCTCTGATGGGACAGCGGAATCCTCTGTCGTAAGATCTTGCGTATGGCCTGGTCGTTGAACATACCCGCTGTCAGAAGATGTTCCCTTGTCCTTTTGTCTCTTCTTACCCCATTCCGAGCGTCCGGCCGGTCGGCAGTCCCCTCACGTCCGACCGGTCGTATGTGCTAGTTCGCTCGGGAGATTCCCGGTTGTGTACTCTGTGGAGACTGTTCGCAATATTACTAATTTATGCCTTCGGCCGAGCGGGCTACCCGCTCGGCCATACAACCTTGTTCAACATAAGCATCGGAACCCCGACTCCCCACCGAGGTGTCTTTGCTTCCGTTCGGAACGTTCGACCGGTCGCCCCAATCTTTATCCGCTCGGACAAACCCCTGGTTGACCTTTTACCTTTCAACCTCCACGTGGCGTTGACTCTGCTTAAAGGGGGGTCCCCACTCCTTACTACCGGATCACTTGCCTCCCCTTCAAGTCCAGTCGAAGGAAGCGATTAGTCCGACTGACTGGACCACCAGTTTCGCCGAGCGACGTCCATAAGCAACTATCCTTCGCTCGGCCCCCACGGGAGCAGTTAAAACGCCAGTCAACGCCGACCCTCCTCAGTATCTTTTCGAAATTTTTGCCAATCTCCATCATTAAGGTCGAACACGCGCTCTGTGCCTCGTTAAGGCGCTCCTTAAATGCTCCCCCGTGATGGAATGCCACGTGGCCTTGCTAATGTCATCGTACGGCGGCAGCGCCGCGGGTGACGAAACCGAGGCGGTTCAAAATGGACGGTGCGATGCGTGCTCCGATTTTCGCGACCTAGATCCGACGATGAAGGCCGCTCGGGTTCCACCCTATAAAGGCTTCTCTTCTTTCCTTCGCCTCACTTCTGCTGTCGCGTGCTTACCGCTGCTTCTCGCGTTCCAGATTTCCGGCGACCTTGCTCCTGTTTTCGGCGATCTCCAGTGCGCTTCCCTCGATCCTCCTCTTCGTTGTAAGGTTCTCCTTCTTTCTCTCTTTGGTTCTTGTGTTTTCTTTGCATTTCTTTCCCGAGTTTCGATCCTCGGGGCATCGTTTCGTTTGCTATCTTCTTTCTCCTATCCTCCACCTTTCTTTGCCTCTTTTGATTTCGTCCGTTCGGCCAATGGCCCATTCCTCTCAATCCCAAGACCAAACTCTCGACCCGTGGTATGTTACCATGGAGTCACGCTTCGATCGGCGTGACGCCGATACTCTGATAAATAACTTGACATCCCTTCTGACCTCGAAATTATCTTACCCACTCCCTCCGCTCGGCCACACAAACCGCCGCGCGGAGCCTTTTGTGTTTTCCGCGACCAGTTCACTGCCGGTCTACGACTTCCAATTCATCCCTTTATCATTAACGTTTGCAATTTTTTCAGCATTCCACTCAGAAGCCTAGTACCCAACACTTTCCGCCTTCTATGCGGCGTTGTCGTCCTATTCAAAATCCATAACATTCCCCTCCGACCGGAGGTCTTCTACTATTTCTACTACCCTAAACAGTCTGAGCCGGGCACTTACATGTTCCAGGCTCGGCCCGGCTTAGTTTTCTTCAATAAACTACCTTCTTCCAATAAGCATTGGAAAGAATTCTACTTTTATATTCGCCTTCTCGAGCGGGCTCCCTTCCGAACCCAATGGCAGACCAGACCGCTAGTCTCCCCTGAGCTCAAAAGGTTAAAGACCAGACCGGACTATCTTCATGCTGCCAACATGCTGGCCGGTTTGAGGGTCGACATCAACAAGTTCCTGCCAGAAGGGGTGATGTACATATTCGGCCTGAGCCTGATCAGAACCCCCCTTCCGGGCGGCTTCGGTAAGAATCTAGCTTGGTACATTTGTCTTGATTGCTAACTGATTTTCTCTTTTTTCCTTTGCAGCGAACACTGTCATGGAGTCTGTGATGGTCGGCATTCTGAAAAGAAAGGCGGCGGCGCTCGAGGCCACGGCGGCCAAAGAGATGGAGACGCTTGGCATTCAGCCGGTCCGCTCCAATGAAGGGGAGAGCGACACGAACGCGGGGGAGTCGGCCGCTCAGGCTTCTCTCCCGGAACAGGCGGCTGGCGCAATTGCTAATCGAGAGCCTTCCGTCCGAGAGGAAGGCTCTGCTCAAGAGGAAGAGTGACCCCCCCGACAAAAGCGGCACCACACGGAGACACCACTCCACTCGGCTACATTTGCGGTCCATCCTTCCGAGCGGACCACCGCTGATTCTCGAGGCAAAGCTCCAGCGGTAGAGGCGATATCTTCCGATCGGACCCCCTCGCAATTGGACGCGTCGGTGGACCCGTCCGGTCGACGATCGCCCCGCCCGCACCGCGGGGCATGTTCACGCGATTATGCGTCGATCTGGCGCTCGGCCTCGACGGCCTGCTCGGCGACTTCGGTCGGCGCGACGGTCAGCGCTTCCTCGAAGAACTGATGCCCGAGGCCAATCGACCAACCGTGCCCGAGCACACGATCACCTTAAAGGGGCCCCTAGCCGAAATGTGGGCCAATGCTCGCGTCCGCGTCGCTATGATTCCGCTGAGGAACCTGGCCAATAGCCACATGCAGCAGGCCACCGGGGTAAGTGCATTTTCTTCCGAAGTTTTTTATGCATTCTTTCCGATCGGCTATTAATGAATTTGTTTAATTACAGAGATGGGTAGAGGAGATTGCTGTCTCCAATCGTCTAGCGATGGTAGACGAAGAATTGAGAAGGCTGAAAACTCCGGGCGGCCCGTCCGGCTCCCAAGGCCCTTCCTATGCCGAGTTACAGAAAGAGCTCAAAAAGGCCCAAGACTTGCTGGCAGCCGAGCAGAAGAAGACGGCCGATCAGGCTCACAATTTGGCCGAACTTGATCGCCTGAACAAATCACTGGATCGCAAGATAAGTCTGGCCACAGAGCGGAAGAAAATGGCTATCTCCGATCTGGAGAAGAAGAACGCAGAGGCTCGGGGCCTGGAGTAAAAAGTTAAAGAGCTAACGGACCAGCTGGCCGGCGAGAAGGTGGCCCGATCGGACGAAGTTAAGAAACTTGAGGCTGCCCTACAAGAACACCAGGCAGTCGCCGATGCTTCCCGAGCGGCCCTTAAAGAATATCAAGAGGCCGAGCCGAGCCGGGTCGCTGCCCTGAGACAGAATTACATCCGTTCGGCCGAATTTTCTGAGAAAGTTTGTGAGCGGATGTACACAGCTTTTGAACTTGCCATGACTGCCACGATAGACTACTTGAAGTCCAAAGGGCAACTTTCTGATTCCGCCACCATTCCAGCTCAAGACCAGGCGACGCTCCTTAGCACCATCCCGAAGGATCTTTACGATTATTTAGAATAGAAGTCTGCATGTTATTCGGCCCTCGGCCAAAAAATTATCCCTTTTTGTAATTTGGCCACTTGACCCTATTTTCTCTAATGATATGATATCCTTTTGCTTGCTTTGTCCTTTTGCTAATCAATATGTGTGCCATCCGCTCGGCTCAACAACCCCCGTTTAGATTCCTTCGCTTCTCCTTGTTATTCATTCGTCCCTCATCCCACCTTTCTTGTGTTTGGAAGGGATTTTTTACGAAGTATTTTGCATAGCTTGTCCGCTCGGCTGAATATATCCTGCTTCGCGAATAGGATTTTCGATATACGTTCGCGAAGTACCTTTGGTTCATTGTCCGAACGGCCAAACGACTAACAAGCCGACCTCTTTATTGTCTTAGTCCGGACGGAGGGTTTATAGTCGCCGGCTCGACTCTCGATTTTTAACGTCGGAGCTCGACGGTCTTTCGCTCGGAGGGTTTATAGTCGCCGGCTCGACTCTCGATTTTTAACGTCGGAGCTCGACGGTCTTCCGTTCGGAGGGTTTATAGTCGCCGGCTCGACTCTCGATTTTTAACGTCGGAGCTCGACGGTCTTTAAGGCTAATTTTAACACTGCCGTTTGGCGAAGCTTGGCAGATGCCTCTTTTATCATTTTGCTTCTTGCATTACAAGGACATAGGCGACCAAAAGATACACAAAATGAATTACATCAGTGCACCTCTCACCTAGCTCGATACGGCTGGAGATGATTTGCGCTCCATGGTCGATCCAGTTGCTGTTCATCTTCATCTTCTAAATAATAAGCACCCGAGCGGAGCTTTTCGATGACTTTGAAGGGACCTGCCCAAGGAGCCTCCAGCTTGCCAACGTCGCCGACCGACTTTACTTTCTTCCACACTAGGTCGCCGACTTGGAATGCTCTAGGGATCACGCATCGGTTGTAATTCTGCTTCATCCTCTGCCGGTACGCCATCAGCCGGACGGACGCTTTGGCTCGTTCTTCATCAATCAGGTCCAACTCCATGTTCCTCCGTTCGGCGTTATCATCATCATAATTCTGGATCCGGACGGACTCGACGCCGGCTTCAACCGGGATAACCGCTTCGCCGCCGTACACTAAATGGAACGGCGTGACGCCCGTTCCCTCTTTTGGAGTCGTGCGGATGACCCATAGGACGCCTGGCAGCTCGTCCACCCAACTTCCTCCTATGTGGTCAAGTCGAGCTCGGAGAATTCTGAGTATTTCTCTGTTGGTTACTTCCGCTTGGCCGTTACTCTGGGGATATGCTACGGAAGTGAAATGTTGTTCAATGCCATAACTCTTGCACCATTCTTCGAGCTGCTTCCCGACGAACTGCCGCCCATTATCAGATACGAGCCGACGAGGAATGCCGAACCGACAGATTATATGCTGCCAGATAAATTTTTTGACTATTTGCTCTGTGATCTTCGCCAGCGGCTCGGCCACCACCCATTTGGAGAAATAGTCGACCGTCACCAGTAGAAACTTCCGCTGACCGGTCGCCATAGGGAATGGACCCACGATATCCATTCCCCACTGATCGAACAGACAGGCTACCATAGACGCTTTCATCTCCTCTGCCGGTCGATGGGAGAAGTTGTGGTACTTCTGGCAGGGGAGGCAAGTCGCGACTATCCGAGTGGCGTCTGTTTGCAGGGTTGGCCAGAAGTATCCGGCCAGCAAGATCTTCTTGGCCAGCGATCGTCCGCCCGGATGTCCCCCACACGATCCTTGGTGCACTTCATGGAGGATGTACTCCACATCCTCCGAGCTTACACACTTCAACAGTGGGCGAGAGAAAGCCTTCTTGTAGAGTTGGTCTCCAATGAGCGTGAACCGACCGGCTCTCCTCCTTAATAGCTGGGCTGCTTCCCGATCGGATGGTGTTGCCCCCGATCGAAGAAACTCCATGATGGCCGTCCTCCAATCGCTCGGAAACGCGAGACCCTCCATCCGGTCGACGTGAGCCACCAAAGCTACTTGTTCAATTGGCTGCCGGATGACGACCGGTGATATTGAACTTGCTAGTTTGGCTAATTCATCTGCCGCCTGATTTTTCGCTCGGGGTATCTTCTGGATAATAACTTCTCTGAAGTTGGCCTTGAGCTTTTCGAATGCTTCAGCGTAAAGTTTGAGCCGAGCGTTGTTAATCTCAAAAGTGCCCGAGAGTTGCTGAGCGGCCAACTGGGAGTCCGAATGGATTGTCACCTGACCGGCTCCTACATGCCGAGCTACCTGCAAGCCGGCTATAAGGGCTTCGTACTCCGTTTCGTTATTTGTGGCTCTATAGTCCAGCCGAACGGATAAGTGCATCCTTTCTTCTTGGGGAGAGAGTAATAGCACGCCAACCCCGTGTTGGTTGCTACTCGGAAAACCTAGAGGTTCCACTGTACAAAAATTTTGTACAAAGGTCTGAACCTTTTCCTAGCTACCATGTGTTCTTTTAAATTAAATTTTGGATCACCTGCGGAACTTAACACGTTTGATCCAAAACTTAATCTATTCGTTCTTTTAGGTTTTGACTTGGGTCTCCTGCGGAACTTAACACGTTCGACCCAAATCACCTTAAGTTATTAATTCCATTAAATATTAATTTTTATAATTGGTTCCCAGTACTGACGTGGCGAGGCACATGGCCTTCTTGGATATGGGAGCAACCACCACCGACTAGACAAAACCTTTTATAGAAAGCTAATATTTAATTTCCTAAAATAACTTTAGGTTAACCGAAAAGAACAATCAAATCACAAGGATAAATAAAACAAAAGAACACAATATCGAAAAACATATTCGAAATACTAGAACGTAAGCCTCTTGTATTTGGTA
Organism: Zingiber officinale; assembly: GCF_018446385.1. Taxonomy (NCBI): domain Eukaryota; kingdom Viridiplantae; phylum Streptophyta; class Magnoliopsida; order Zingiberales; family Zingiberaceae; genus Zingiber; species Zingiber officinale. The sequence goes on along the minus strand of NW_024589907.1, from coordinate 581,425 downwards.
TTATTTCCATAAATAACTAGTATGATGCGGAAAAGGAAAAACTACTAGTTATACCTTCTAGAAAGACCTCTTGATCTTCTACCGTATTCCTCTTCTAACCTCGGACGTTGTGTGGGCAACGATCTTCCAAGATGAGAAACCACCAACCACCTTCTTCTCCTCCTAGCTAGGTTCGGCCACAACAAGGAAGCTTCACCAAAGAAGAAGATCAAAACACCAACCAAGCTCCAAGAGATGCTAGCTTTCTCTCCTTCTTCTTCTTCTTCTTCTCCAAGTAGTATCCGGCCGTCACAAGAGTTCCAAGCACTAGAGAGTTTCGGCCACCACAAGAGAAAGAGAGGGAGAGGATGATGATGGCCGACCACACCAAGGAACAAAAGAGGGAGAGAAATAATAGAGGTTATTTCATGAAGGCACCCTCACCCCTTCTTTTATATTCCTTGGCCTAGGCAAATTAGGAAATTTAATTACAATAAAATTTCCTCAATTTTTTTGACATGATTTAATTGAGAAAAATAAAATAAAATTTCCCCAATTGAAAACTTATGGCCGGCCACATCAATGAAATCAAATTGGACAAGTTTCAATCAACAATTAAAACTTCCTAATTTGTTTCCGGAAATTTAAAAAAAAAAATTTCTTTTCAAAATCTCTTCATGGTTGATAAAAGAAAATTTCTATAATTTTAATTTTACAACATGTGAATAATTTTTAAAGAGAAAATAAAATATCTCACCAATCTACAAATAAGGAAAGAGATTTAATCTCTTTCTTTAATCTTTTATAGATCTTTTACAAGAGAGATATTTTAATTTTAAATCTCTTTAATAAATTATATCTTTCACATAATAAAAATTAAAATTAAAATCCCTTTTTAAATTAATTTGGCCGGCCCCCACTAGCTTGGGTTCAAGCTAGGGCCGACCACCCAATTTTATACCTAGGCCGGCCCTAGCTTGGTTCCCAAGCTAGCTTGGCCGGCCCCTTATTGGTGGGTGTAGAAGGTGAGTATAGGTGGGTATAGTACTCTATAAATAAGAGGCTACGATAGGGACCGAGAGGAGGAATTGGTTTTGGTCTCCCGATAAAATTAAGCATCCCGTGTTCGCCCCGAACACACAACTTAATTTTATCAATAATAATTCATTCCACTAGAGAACTATTATTGAACTACCGCACCAATCCCAAATTACATTTTTGGGCTCCTTCTTATTATGAGTGTGTTAGTCTCCCTGTGTTTAAGATATTGAATGTCCACTAATTAAGTGAGTTACTGACAACTCATTTAATTAATATCTTAGTCCAAGAGTAGTACCACTCAACCTTATCATCATGTCGGACTAAGTCCACCTGCAGGGTTTAACATGACAATCCTTATGAGCTCCTCTTGAGGACATTATCAACCTAGTATCTCTAGGACACAGTTTCCTTCTATAATCAACAACACACACTATAAGTGATACCATTTCCCAACTTATCGGGCTTATTGATTCATCGAACTAAATCTCACCCATTGATAAATTAAAGAAATAAATATCAAATATATGTGCTTGTTATTATATTAGGATTAAGAGCACACACTTCCATAATAACTAAGGTCTTGTTCTTTTATTAAGTCAGTATAAAAAGAACTTACCTTAAATGGTCCTACTCAATACACTCTAAGTGTACTAGTGTAATTATATAGTCAAGATAAACTAATTCCTAATTACACTACGACCTTCCAATGGTTTGTTCCTTTCCATTTTGGTCGTGAGCTACTGTTTATAATTTATAAGGTACTGATAACATCATCTTCTATATGTGACACCACATACTATGTTATCTACAATATAAATTAATTGAACAACTACAAACAAATGTAGATAAATTGACCAAATGTGATTCTTTATTTAACATAAATGTTTACAAAAGCTTAGGCTTTCAGTATACACTCCAACACCCCGCTCCCGAGCCGAGTGGATGATCCGTCCACAAATATTTTCCACATAGCTTCGGGTTCTGGCTTTTGCACTTCAGTGACAAAATCTGCCAAGGACTGTGCCTTTATCGCCGAACGGGGTTGATACTGAATTTCGAATTCGCTCAACTCCGTGGTCCATTTGATGAGCCGTTCGGACGCTTCTGGGTTTAACATCACTCTTCCCAAGGGGCTATTTGTCCGGACGATGATAGTATGAGCCAAGAAATAGGGACGAAGTCGTCGAGCGGCGAGGACCAAAGCAAAAGCCAGCTTCTCGAGCCCGGTGTAGCGAGATTCAGCGTCTTTTAAAATATGACTCAAGAAGTACACTGGTTGTTCTTCTCCGCTCGTCCTCACTAGTGCCGAGCCTACTGCCTGCTAGGTTGAAGATAAATAGATACAAAGCAGCTCACCCACAGCTGGCTTGGTTAGCACAGGCAAAGAGTTCAGATATGTCTTCAGTTCTTCGAACGTCCGATCGCATTCTTCATCCCAATGAAACTTGGTGGCTTTGCGTAAGATTTTGAAAAACGGGAGGCTCCGATCGGCTGTCTTCGAGATGAATCTGGACAATGCTGTTATCCGACCGGTCAAACGCTGTACTTCCCTCAGATTTCTTGGGGGCGGCATATCTTGTAATACTTTCACCTTGCTGGGATTTGCCTCGATGCCCCGCTCGGTCACTACGTATACTTCCAAATTTCGCCTGATCTGCTCCTTGAACACTTTGTTCATCAAGCGCTGGTAAGTTGCTCCCGCGTTCTTCAGTCTGAATGGCATCACATTGTAGCAGTAAGTGCCATCGGCTGTAACGAAGCTGACCTTCTCTTGATCTTCTCGGGTGAGGGCACTTGGTGGTAGCCTTGATAGGCGTCGAGCATGCATATCAACTCACAGCCGGCTGTGGAGTCCACCAGTTGATCGATCCGGAGCAGAGGATAAAAATCCTTTGGGCATGCTTTGTTGAGATCCCGGAAATCGATGCAAACTCTCCACTTGTTGCCAGTCTTGGAGACTAGTACCACGTTCGCCAGCCAGCTCGGGAACTGTACCTCGCGTATGTGGCCGGCCTCCAGCAGCTTCTCGACCTCCGCTCGGATGATGACATTTTGTTCGGCGCTGAAGTCTCTCTTCCTTTGTTTCACTGGCCGAGCGTCCGGTCGGACGTGGAGCTCGTGTTGCGCTATACTTGGCGAAATTTCGGGCAGCTCATGCGTTGACCAAACGAAGACATCGCAGTTTTTCTGGAGACATTTGATCAATTCCTTTTTCTGGCTCGCCTCCAGATCGGCCGCAACGAAAGTGGCGGCCTCCGATTGGGTCGGGTGAATCTGTACATCCTCTTTTTCTTCATACACCAAAGAGGGTGGTTTTTCGGTTATGGCGTTTACCTCGATCCGTGGCGCCTTCCGAGCGGAATTAGCTTCAGCCCGGACCATCTCGACGTAGCATCGCCGAGCTGTCAGCTGGTCTCCTCGTACTTCTCCCACTTTATCTTCCACCGGGAACTTGATTTTCTGGTGGAAAGTGGAGACGACCGTGCGGAACTCACTGAGCGCCGGTCGCCCCAAGATAACGTTGTATGCTGAGGGAGAGTCGACAACAACGAAGTTTGCAGTCTGCGTCCTTCTGAGCGGCTCCTCTCCCAGCGAAATAGCTAGTCGGACCTGTCCGACTGGCAGAACTTCATTGCCCATAAACCCGTAGAGGGGGGTTGTCATGGGCAGCAGCTCGGCTCGATCTATTTGCAGTTGGTCGAAGGCCTTCTTGAATATAATATTGACCGAGCTTCCTGTATCGATGAAAACGCGGTGAATAGTATAGTTAGCTATTACTGCTTTGATGAGGAGAGCGTCGTCATGTGGCACTTCGACTCCTTCCAAGTCCTTGAGCCCGAAATTGATTTCGGGACCGCTCGCCCGTTCTTGGCTGCAGCCGACCGCATGGATCTGAAGCTGCCTGATGCTCGCCTTCCTTGCTCTGTTGGAGTCGCCTCCGGTCAGCCCGCCAGCGATGATGTTGATTTCGCCTCGGGAAGTGTTACTTCTGTTTTCTTCTTCCCGAGCGGACGACCTAGGCCGCTCCCTAGACACTCAGGGATTGTCTTCATGCCTTTGAGGGTAATGTCGTTCGGGAGACTGATGTTGTCGCCTGTCGGGTATCCGCCGATCGACCTCATGATGTCGTTGTCTCCTGTCGGATGATGGTGATCGACGGTGGTCACCCCGGGGCACGGGGTGGGCGATCAGGGGAAGACTCCGGCAATATCTTGTATTATGCGTGTCTGTCCGGTGAAATGAGCAAAACATTGGGGTCCATACCTTCTTTTTAGGTTTGGGCCGCTCGGCAGATACTTCTTGAATGACGTGGGATCTTGCATGTTGCTGGGGGCGGGCTGCTTCAGCTCGCGGTCCTCTGGGCGGCTGATGAGCAGTGTGCGGCTTCCGCTCGGCAGTGGGCGCCCGCTCGGTTGGAGCTTCCTTCCGTCGGGCCGCTTGGGCTTCCTCCACATTGATGTATTCATTGGCCCGGTGTAACATATGATCGTAGTCTCGGGGTGGCTTCCAAATGAGTGAGCGGAAGAAGTCCCTGTCCACGAGGCCCTGTGTAAACGCATTCATCATCGTTTCTGAGGTGGCCGTTGGAATATCCATAGCCACTCGGTTGAACCGTTGGATATAAGCTCTGAGCGGCTCCCTGGGCTCTTGCTTAATGGCAAATAGGCTGACGCTAGTCTTCTGATAACGTTGACTGCTTGCAAAATGGTGGAGGAAGGCCGTGCGGAAGTCCTTGAAACTTGTGATGGATCCGTCCGACAGCTTTCGAAACCACCGTTGCGCCGATCCCGAGAGAGTGGTAAGGAATACCCGGCACTTTACTCCATCTGTGTATTGATGAAGGATAGCTGTGTTGTCGAACTTACCCAGATGATCATCCGGGTCGGTGGTTCTGTTGTAGTCACCGATCGTCGGGGGCACATAGTGCTTTGGCAGAGGGTCCCACAGGATGGCCTCCGAAAATTGACGGTTGATCCGCTCGGGGGAGGCATCCGCTCGGGGGGCCTTGCCTTTTCTATTGTCTCGTATTGGCACTTCGTCTGATGAAGATCCTCGATCACGATTAACTGCTGCGGCTTCAGGAGGCGTGCGGAATAGGGCCCGATGAAACGAAACCGTGGCCGCGGGTGCTTCTGCTCGGCCTCCCGATGCGGACGTCGCTTGTTGCTCCATCCGCTCGGCTTGTGCCTTCTGTTTTTGTTCCACAAGCTTAGCTGCTCTTGTCTCGATCAGAGCGTCGAACTCCTCCGTGGAGAGCATCACCGTATGCGGTCGTCCAGCTTCATCCATTACTTCCGCTCGGATTCAGGTGCGTTCCCACAGACGGCGCCAAATTGATCCTGTCCGAACGCTGAATCAACGGACGCTGGTCACGTGGCGCTCTCCAAATTGCTGACGTAGATCTCCGACCGATCGTATGGACCTCCGGCGAACCTGCAAAGAAGTCGGGCCGGGAAGGGGTTCCCGGCGACGACCCTCCGACGCTGAAGTCAGGCAAGAGGAAACTAAGAGGTGGCTTCGAATGTATGAGATCGCGTACCTTCGGCGAAGTGTGAGGCTCCTTATATAGAGCTGTGAAGAGGCTCACGCACACATACCGAGGCGAATACGTGTCCTCTAACCATACCTCAGTATGGGCTTGTCAGAAGAGCTTACTTGACACCATACTGCTACAGTCCGAGCACATCTCTGATGGGACAGCGGAACCCTCTGTCGTAAGATCCTGCGTATGGCCTGGTCGTTGATCATACCCGCTGTCAGAAGATGTTCCCTTGTCCTTTTGTCTCTTCTTACCCCATTCCGAGCGTCCGGTCGATCGGCAGACCCCTCACGTCCGACCAGTCGTATGTGCTAGTCCGCTCGGGAGATTCCCGGTTGTGTGCTCTATGGAGACTGTTCGCAATATTACTAATTTATGCATTCGGCCGAGCAGGTTACCCGCTCGGCCATACAACCTTGTTCAACATGAGCATCGGAACCCTGACTCCCCGCCGGGGTGTCTTTGCTTCCGTTCGGAACGTTCGACCGGTCGCCCCAATCTTTATCCGCTCGGACAAATCCCTGGTTGACCTTTTACCTTTCAACCTCCACGTGGCGTTGACTCTGCTTAAAGGGGGGGTCCCCCCTCCTTACTACCAGATCATCAGTAAATGGCTAGTTTGATACGTGAATAAATAGAGCTCTGGTCCTCGAAGTTTGAAACAACACACTTGTACTTTAATCTATGAATTTGTTTCCATTTCGCTTGTGCTTAAATTGCTGTAAAAGGCTACTCAGCCTTCAACGAAGGATATCTTTCTAGTTGAGCTTCTATTGTCTTGGCTTAGTAACCTCTCTATTGCAAACCAAGTAAATTCTTTTGTGTCTCTTAATTTATTTTTATGTTTTTATTATTGTTAAATTAATGTGTGTTCATTGGTAAGTTCTGAAAGCAAGAGAAGTGCTAACTTTCTTTCAGGGCTATTCACCCCCTCTAGATGGACTACACGGAACCAATAGGAACTAGATAATAGAAGTACTAGTGGGGCTAGACAGTGGAAGACTTAACAGGAGGTTAGGTAATGGAAGTCCTAGAGGGGCTAGACAAGGGAAAGTTCAATGAGTCAAAGGTTGACTTGACACTTAGTTATCAAAAGTCCAATAGAAAGTTGACACAAGATGAAAAGTTCAAATGGTTCAAGGAGGACCAGATACTTGGTGAAGAAGCCCTTGCAAGTAAAGGTTGACAGGATGATAGGCAACGATAAATCCCAACAGGTCACAGATGACTGGATGTTGAGCAATGAAAGCCCTGGTAGATTGAGGTCAACCGAATATCGAGCAAGATATGATTTTGGCCTTGGAAAGGTTGAAATTTGGGTTAGTAATCGATTGTCAAGGAGTGGAATTGATTGATAAATTCAAACTTGAATTTTTGGGTTTTGGTGCTTGAATCAATTAATGTAATTGATTGAGCAGTGCCAATCGATCATGCAAGAGATGTCATTCAAACAGAAGATGTTCGAATCCATTTGGCAGATTGCCTAATCGATTGAGACCTATTCTAATTGATTAGATAATCAGGTGTTTTCGTGAGACACAGTAAGGATCAGAAATGATTGGTTAATAGATTAAGCCTTATGTTAATTGATTAGAGTAATCGATTAGACAATATTTGTCATGAAAACAGAAAGCTTCTGAATCGATTGCGCAATCGATTAGTAGCTACCGAATCGATTGATATGATTCACCAATTGATTAGATGAGTGAAAAAGAGTCATTCTATAGGTTTTTGAATGGTCATCTGACATGACAATCGATTGAGAGTAAAGTATATCGATTAGGAGGCACAAGTCAGCCCTATAAAAGGTTTTCGCGAAGGTTTAAAGCATATGTAGCTAGAGCTAATTCTTGGGTATTTGGATAAAAAAATGTGTTGTTGTATTTCCATCCACCAAGAGACAATCTAAAGTAAGAAAAGAACAAGCAACACAAGGTTCCTCATTGTAAACCCTAAAAGTCGTTCTCGATTGTATTTTGTGTTTGCATTCTTATTTTCTTGTTCTGTTCTCATGCTTGACCTTGTATAAGGCTTCTCAACCTCCGGGAAGGAGGTTTTCATAGTGCATATGTGAGAGTGAGGAGTGGACTCTTACATTAGTCACCTTAAGGAGGTGGATACCAAGTAAAATGAAGGTGTTAGCATTGCTCTAAGTTTTCCACTGCAACATCAATTTTGAAGAAGCGAAATGAGCTATTCACCCCCTCTAGCTCTCTACATGTCCTAATAATTAGAGGCTAACCAATCGATTGGTGTGACTCACCAATCGATTAGTTAAGTAAAAAAGAGTCATTCTATAGGGTTTGAATAGTCAATCTGACGTGACAATGGATTAAGGGTAAGGTTAATGGATTAGGAGGTGTTTTCCATCCTAAGAGAAACCCTATAAAAGGGGGTTTCATGAAAAGAAAGCTAATGTCAGTTCTTGGGAAGTTGAAGAAGAAGTGTTGCTGCATTTCCAACTGATCAAGAGGCATTTTCGAGCAACAAGAGATCAAGAAAATAAGAAGTTCGTTGTATTTGTATTATCATCTCTTGTTTTGTATGGTTCTATTGTATTCTTGTATTTCTCATGTTTGAGATAGTACAATGCTTCTCCATCTCCGGGAAGGAGGTTTTCATAGTGAAGCTATGAGTGAGGAGTGAACCCTTAGATTAGTCACCTCAAGGAGGTTGATACTAAGTAAAATTGAAAAAGTTAGCATTACGGAGTCTTCGCTTCAAGTTTCTGCTACAAACTTAAGAATGTTTGACTACTTGGATGTGCTTCCACCAAACACTTCTCAATTTATCCTGGTGGCCGGTCGAAAACTTTCGTGGGGTTGGACTGATCACCTCTAGGACTAGTCAATTTAAAGAATTAAATACCTGAATTACTAATAAAAATGAATATAGATTATGAATTGTTTGTGAGTAATGTTTGTTGTGAATACAATCAAAGTCTCACATTAAAAATATATGGAAAAGATCATAGTTTTATAAGATAGAAGATATCTCTAATACTATACGACATTTTAGGTAGAGCCCAAAAATAAATCTATGAGGATTTAAGTCTAAAGTGGACAATATCGTACTATTATGGAGATATGTAAATTTTTTTATCTTAATAAGTGGTATTAGAGTCATGGTTTAGATTGAGCCATGTGGATGGAATAATGGCCTAAGCAAATTATGGGTAACTGGATGCTTGATGAAAATCCTAGGAAAGTAAACCTAGATGGTGAAAAAAATCTTAGAGGAGAGGAATGCCCTCAATTGACCTGATTCTTTAGGGGAGCGCCGGAATAGGACAAGGGTGATTAGATACTTAAGAGGATAATTAATGATAGTCTTTCGTTTGAAGGAAAGATTGTTAGGAAAAGTTCTATATTGGTATGAAACCTTTTTAGTAGAGCTCAAATATAAATTCAAGAGCAATTAGGTCTAAAATATATAATATCATACTATTAGGTCCAAAGTATATAATATCATAATATTATGAAAATATATGAATTTTTTTTATCCTAATAATGCCCCGAATAAAATTTGTGAACTATGAAAATAAACAAATCAAATCTGAAAATTAAATTTACTAATCAACTAGATAAATTTTAAAATATAAAATTTAAATAATTAAATAATATTTAAATAAATATAAATTTGAACCCAACCGAAGCTTATAAAAAAATCAAGTTAAACATCAATAACCATTTCAATGGACCATTCATTCAAAAATTTGACTTACTCGACTAACTGACAACAATATAAAATTTAGTTTAGTTATAGCCCTATGGATATTGTAGCATCTAATGTGTCATGATGGAATAAAGCACCACTCATGACCAATATCCTCAATTATTTAAATGTCCCTATCTCTATTATTTAAAAATAAATAAATATGTAACTATCATTCATTATCATTTGCAATACAATCATACACATTAATCATCTCCACACCCAAACCTTTTCAAATTACAATAAAAATGCCCCCAATTACATCACAATAATTTCACCATCTTCTTCCATGTCTTTCTTAATCAATAATTTTGCGTCGCCAAGAAACTTTCGATACCAATCGGCCGAGAGCTTTGGAGTCCTTACTTGTGTCTCATAATCCACATGATAAAGCCCAAACCTCATACTATACCCATATAGCCACTCAAAGTTATCAATCAAAGACCATATGAAATACCCCCTCACATCAGCACCTTGCCTTCAACCAAAATTAATCACGATTAGCCATTAATCAACCTCATTAAGATCACATTTAAATTAATTGTATACCTCATTGCTTCATGCAAAGAAGAGAGGTAGCTTTGCAAGTATTCTACTCTCTCCTTGTCGTTTAGTAATTCCTTCAGTGTAGTATTGTGATAGCTCCCTTGTGGATAACCTACACAAATTAAACCTAATTAATTAGGATTTCATTGATTTAATGGTGAGTAATTAAAGAATTAATACTAACCATTTTCTGTAATAATCATGGGCATGTTGTTGTATCTTCGCTTCATGTACATCACAATGTTTTTCATGCCACGTGGAACCACGTAGAAGTTCGGCTTTGCAGTCTAAAAAGGATTAATTATGAATTAATGGAGTAATTATGAATTAACAAGCTATTTAATTTAATTTCTTTTACCGGTTTTCCAATTGGGACCCCCTTTTTCTCTCGAACCGGAGCCGCAAACCCAGCCAGTAGGGGTCCCACGACGTCACACGTGCTAAACATGCAATCTTTCACGTAGAGACTCGAGTAATGGTTAATTCCAATGAAGTCCAGTTTGTTTCGCAATTTCTTCTTCTCGCTCGTTGAAAACTTTGGCAATCTGCCCCCCAAAATTTTCCTCATTTCCGGAGGATAATCCCCGCGCACAAAGGGATCAAGAAACCTGCGCCCCAAATGTAAATAAAGATAACTTAACAGACTTTATTGTAAAATAAGATCTAGTCGAACTCGAAGGGAAATAAAATATTCGTTCCACCCCCTGTAGTTTTCCTTTTTTCTTTTTTACCATGCGAAATAAAACGCTGATGCCCGTCGACATGCTTCGTAATCTGCAGTTATGTTCCTGAGCGGCTCGAACCAATCGGTGCCCACCACAATACCGACGCTGCCCCCTTTCTTTTCCTAATTAATTAATTAATTAATTAACAAAAAATATATATAATTAAAATACAATTTATAATTTTCTTGATTTTTTTACCTGATATTTCCGTCTGTAAATATCTACGGCAGTCGCATGAGCTAGTATTATGTTATGGGCCGCGATATACGGTTCGATGGTTGAGTCACCCGAAGAACAGTTACCGAATGGATGCGAGCAGCGATTGGGAGGATATGTTCCAGTCATGTATCCATAAGTGGCTACTGCGTTGGGTTCGTTAAAGGTGGTCCAATACTTCACTCGGTCGCCGAATTCCTTAAAACATATGTCCGCAAAATATCCAAAATCCTCCCTGAAATATATTTTATTTTTTGAGAAAAATGAAAATAGAGTAAAAGAAATTAAGTGAAATTAATTTTGGATTTAATTGTATAATTACTGTATTTGAGAGTCCAACCATCCACCGTATTGTCCTTCAAGCTCTTGTGGAATGTCATAATGGTTCAGGGTAATAAATGGCTGGATTCCTAATAAAGTAAAATATATTTAAAAATGAATTTTTATTCATTTTTTAAAATAAAAAAAGATTACCTTTAAGCAGTAAGGCATCGATGAGTTTGTTATAGAAAGCAATTCCTAGTGAATTAATTCCTCCATTTCTTCCTCCTGCCGAATAAAAAAATAAATACCAATTTATATATATTTTAAAGTATTAAAATTAATATATAAATATAATAAAAGAATACTCACTTGGTAGAACTCTTGACCATGATATAGAAAATCTATATGCGTTGACTCCGAGATACTCCATTAATTTAACATCCTCCTGAAATTATATTATTATTATTATTATTATTATTATTATTGATACGGTGTATAAAGATAGAGTTTGATAAAATCAGACAGTCAAAAATCAAGGGAACGTGACATTTAAGGACAATCCAAAGTTAAGGGGACGTGACAGTCAAAAATCAAAGGGACGTGACAGTCAACAGTTAGGATGGGAAAGAAGGAGTTAGACCACATGATGTCATCGACCGCATAATTCTTAATCGGGTATAGACAGGTCAAGGTTCCAGATCTGAGACATGAGATATAGCCTGGAGTAATGCCTAACCTGCCTCAACTGGTCGGGTTTCCGCAGCTCAATTCGCATAGTCAGGCCTGACACTTTCGGTAAGACAGTTCCCGATTAGTCCTTAAGTGATTCAGGTGTGAAAGATGGGATCCTCGCCACAACTCGTGTCCTTCATCAAGACTCGAGCCAGGTGCCACACCTGAACGGTTATCTCGAGCCAATCGTAACTAAACCCGGGCGAGACAAGAAGCACTAGGTGACAATAATGTCAGGGAATCGTAACATCCTCCTATCAGGAAATAATTGCTATATGTCAGGGAATATTCCAATGGTCTGCTATCATTTGCGAATTGAACCTTCTTTTAACCAATAAGAGGGCGTCACGTGTCCTCCATCACCCAACAGGCTCTGACACCCGACATTCTCTGATATCGGTCAGGCTCCAGAGGTGCGTATTATCATATAAAAGGGATGTCTTCTCTCTTGAGCAGGTACACGGACGCATACATTCGCACTCGTCTTCTACAATTCTTTTTTCCTTTGTACACTGCTCTTCTAGAAGAAAAGTATCTGACTTGAGTGTCGGAGGGCCTGCGCTCAGGACTTTTTCCCTGATTTCTGGTCTCTAACATTCTGGGTACTTGTCTGAGTGTGCGCAGAGCCAAAGTAGAGTCATTTTTGTCACCATTGTCCTTCAGCTCCACATGGGGGTCCGTCTTCCGGTGCACATACGCTAGGTGTGTCCAAGTCGCCTCTACGTCAACATCGACTCCATCTCAACCGGCCTTCGTCTGACTCAGATTCCGGACAGAATTGTTGGGACCTTTATGACCGCTAGAGGGGGGTGAATAGTGGTTCGTCGTGCGCTTGCGTCGTTTGCTTTGTCTTGATGGTTTGCAGCGGAATACAACTCGAAGACAAACTATACAATGCTAACAAGTAGGATTTACTTGGTATCCACCTCAAGAAGAGGTGACTAATCCAAGGATCCACACATCGACTCACTCCTTCACTATGAAATACTCCTTCTCGGTCGCAGCCGGAGGCGGAGAAGCCTCGTACAAACCCAAACACACAAATAGAACTCATACAAGAAGAGAAATACAAAAATACAAGTGAAAACACACTCTTCTTGCCTCTTGAATCTTGGAGATGCACTCCAAGAACCCTCAAGAACTGGCAAGAATCTCAGAGAAGATCGCTGGTGAAAATCGTAGAAAATTGCAGAAGAAGAACGCAAAGTTCTGCGAAGAAAACGCTCCGCCAAGGCTTTAAACAGTGCTCCCAATCGATCCAATCCATCCCCACTCGATTGCCACGTCAGCACCGCTCCATCGCAGCTGTCCATCGCCTACATCCTGCCCAATGGTCGAATCCCAATCGATCGACCGATCGATTGGGAACATCTGAATCGATCAGTGGATTGATTCAGAAGCTTTCTGTGTTCTCGCGATCGCGCGAGAACTCCCCTGCCTAATTGATTGACCGATCGATTGGCAGCTCCTAATTGATCGCCCGATCGATTGGGAAAGCTTCTGTGCTCGCGATTTCACATCCCAATCAATCGACCGATTGATTGAGCCTTCCCACAATCGCAACACACTCCAATCGATCCACTGATCGATTGGACTCTGGTTCAATCGATCGCCCGATCGATTGACCAGCCTGGACTTAACTCAAACTCAAGTCCAAATCCCCAAACCCAACTCTGGTCAACCATGACCTGTTGGGTCTCCATGTCTAGCATTTGGCCACACCTGACCAACCTCGAACTAGCCTTTTAGCCTCCTCCATCAGCCTTACGTCCTTCGGATATCTCTCATCCTTCACGCCTTGCCTTCAAGAGTTTCCTTCGGCCTCATCCTAGTTATCGAGTTCTCCTTGCCAAGTCACACTAGGACTTATCTTGCCAAGACCACATGCTTGGACTTACAACTTTTGTCAAGATCACACTTGGACTTTCCAATTGCCTGGCTCCTCACTAGGACTTTCTCCTTTGCCTAACCTCCAGTTAGGACTTCTACCATTGCCTAAACTCTAGTTAGGACTTCACCACTGCCTAACCTCTAGTTAGGACTTCACCACTGCCTAACCTCCAGTTAGGACTTCCAGACGTCTAACCTCTAGTTAGGACTTACAGGCGCCTAACCTCCAGTTAGGACTTCCACCACTGCCTAAACTTCAGTTAGGACTTCACCACTGCCTAACCTCCAGTTAGGACTTCCAGATGCCTAACCTCTAGTTAGGACTTCCAGACGCCTAACCTTCAGTTAGGACTTCCACCACTGCCTAAACTCCAGTTAGGACTTCACCATTGCCTAACCTCCAGTTAGGACTTCCAGACGCCTAACCTCCAGTTAGGACTTACCCAGTCAAGTTTTCTGTCATCCCTGACCTATTTGACTTGTATTCTCATCAACCTGGTCAACCCTTTGACCATCTCCACAACCGGACGATTGCTCCAACAATCTCCATATATTGTCAAACATCAAAACTCAAATCCCGACTCAAGCTTGACTCAACTCAAGCTTAGTCAAACTGGTCAAACTTGACCTAGGGAAATTGCTCCAACAAAAATCAATTTAGCGTCATCCGTGGGAACTTCCTTCACCTGATCTAGAATGTGACGATGGAGGATACCGGAAGGATCAACGTCACCATGACAATAGGAGAGTATGAACTGTTCAAGGAGGCAAAGAGACGAACGGCTTCAGAAAAACATACCACTGCTTCACACCTATACAAGATGCCCATAGTTTCAAAGGACTAGATTCGCGTTTCTGACAGGAGGTCTAAGTGGAAACAACCCAAGGATTTCCCTCAAGCCTTCTATCGCGAGCCCTGCCGGGATTATTATAACAAGGACCCGGACTATTATAATAAGAAAGAGCAACCGCAGACCTCTATGGCCGAGAGTTCCCTGCCCAGAGATTTGAAGAAGGGGAAAGTCATAGTCTTTCGGGAAGAGATGAAGGAGATGCTCAAAGAGCAGGTGTCCTTCTCTCTTAGGTTATTCGAGGAAAAACTGTCGAAGGGGTACAAACCCCCAGCTATTGGAGAATATGATGGTAGCAAAGATCCAGAAGATCATCTCCGAAAATTTCAAAACGCTGCGTTGCTGCACCAGTATAGCGATGCCATCAAGTGATGAGTGTTCTTAAACACTCTATATGGCTCGACACAAAAGTGATTCAATGGATTGCTGAACAGGTTCATCACCTGCTTTCAAGACTTCAAGAACGTTTTCCTGCGCCATTTCGGCAGTAGCAGGAAGTATCAGAAGACAAACCACTGTCTCTTCGCCCTCAAGCAAGAGTCTGCAGAACCCTTGAGGAGCTATATCAAATGCTTCAATGAGGTAGCCCTGGACGTACCATCCGCTACCTCAGAGATCTTGATGATTGCCTTCTCCCACGGTCTGGTGGAGGGGGAATTCTTTCGGGCTCTCATCCAGGAGCCAGTAAAGAATTTTGATGAGATGTCGGGGAAGGGAGCCAACTACATCAATGTAGAAGAAGCTCAGGCGGCTCGGCAGAAAGCAGATAAGGCACTTGCTCCTGCCAATAAATAAGAGAAAAAGCCACCCTAACCTCTAGCTCGACCCTTTCCCTGTTCCAGGGATGCCCAACCAGGATTTTCGCTCGGTCAAGATTCCAGGGCTGTGCAACGGGTAGAAACTGTCCAAGCCCTTAGACCCGGTCAGTGGGGGCCCGTTATTGCACCTACCATAGGTCACATACCTATTTCACTGGAGATTGCATCTAGTTCGCCCGAGATTCTCGGAGGACGATTGAACTGGGCTTGCCTCCGCTTGAGATCGTGCCCAAGATTTAGAAGCTGTTAGCCAACTCGCCTGCTGCCTCAGGGTAATCAGGTAAACCCCTGCCCAAAAATGCAGGTCAGGGAATCCAGTAGCCAGGTAGGGGCAAGGAGCCAATGAAATCCCCTTAGGAGGAGAACATGGGAAATGTCGCCATCCGGGAGATCGTCATGATCTGCGAGGGGCCTACTGATGGAGATTCTACCCGGGCTTGTAAGTTCCATGAGCACCGTTTGGAGATACATGCGGTGGGGTGCCGCTGGGAACAAGCTGCTGGACCCATAATCAACTTTAAGCCTCAAGACCTAGAGGGAGTGGAGCTCCCCCATGATGATGCCCTCATAATCAAAGCTGTCATCGCCAACAGCCATGTGGCTAGGTTTTCGTTGACACCGGAAGCTTTGTCAATGTGTTGTTCAAGAATGCGTTCGAAGGCATGCAGATCGACGCTAGTGAGCTTCAGCCCGTAGCTACTTCCTTGTATAGGTTCACTGGAAACGTGGTACGACTAATGGGTCAAATTAAGCTAGTTATCTCTTTAGGTAGTGAACCATTAACGAGGACTCGGAGGAGCACTTTTATTGTAGTGGACCCTTTATTCTCCTATGACATCATCCTGGTAAGGCTCACACTGCACGAGTTTCGAGCGACCATCTCCACTTTCCATTAGAAGATGAAATTTCCTGTGGGCGACCAGGTCAGGGAAGTCAAGGGTGAGCAACTGGTCTCCCGCATGTGTTACGTCGACATGGTGAAGGTGGAAGCTCACAAAACTCAAAGAACCCAAGATGGAAGAATCCATGTCATCCCAGAGGAGCCTCTGCCTATGGCAGAGGAACTCATCCCTTGGGAGGAGGTCCAGCGCTATCCAGAGGGTCCAGAGAGCATCACCCGCATATCGGGCGATTTGCTAATCGAGATCAAGACAAATCTGGTCAAATGCCTGGCACGCAATAGGGACGTGTACTCCTGGTTCCTCGAGGAGCTACCGGGATTTAAGCCCGAGATAGCTGAGCACAAGCTACACCTCCTGCCTGATTCCCAACCAGTCAAGCAGAAGAAGCGGAACTTCTCGACCGAACAAAATAAAATCATTCAAGCTGAAGTTGATCAGCTCTTGAAAGCAGGACACGTTAGAGAAATACAATTTCCACCATGGCCCTATAACGTGATCCTGGTGTCCAAACCTAATAATAAGTGGAGGACTTGCATCAACTTCCGAGACTTCAATCAAGCCAGCCCTAAAAACTGCTACCCGCTACCAAGGATTGACCAGATGGTGGACTCCACTTCGGGCTATGAGAGAATCTGCATGCTTGATGCTTATCAAGGATACCACCAAATCCCTCTCACTTGGGAAGATCAAGAGAAAGTTAACTTCATCACAACCGATGACACTTTCTGTTATATAGTTATGTCACTCAAGTCCACTGCAGCAACAAACCTTATTGCTCCCGTGGAGGAAACCTGTGGCGCGCTGCGGTAGTATGACTTAAAGTTAAATCTACTGAAGTGTTTGTTCGGAGCTCGAGGGAGAAAATTCCAGGGGTACCTCGCTACTTAGCGCGGAATCGAAGCCAACCCGGAGAAGGCTTAGTCCCTTTGAGATATGCAAGCACCCAGGAATTTGAAAGAAACACAGAAGCTGATGGACAGGATTATGACACTCTCTAGGTTCATATCTCGATTTGCAGATCGGGTGCTCCCTTTCTTCAAAATACTCAGAAGGGCTGCTAAGTTTTAGTGAGACAAATAGTGTAGCAAAACTTTTGAGGAACTAAAGCAACACCTAGAGACCTTGCCTTCATTGTTTAAACCTATAGCCAGAGAGCCGCTCTGGGTATATCTGTCAGCTACTCCTAAGGCTGTGGGGGTAGTGTTGGTAAAAGAACAGGACGATGTACAGCGGTCAGTGTACTTCTTTAGCTACCTATTGAAAGGGGTCGAGTCTCGATACACGACCTTGAAAAAGTTAGTTTATGGATTGATTCTCATGGCCGCCACTTAATATCTTACTTTCTGGTACACCCAATTATTATCATGACCAATAGTACCATAGGGAAGACCCTTACCAACATGGAGATAGCCGACCATCTCATCAAATGGGCAACCGAGTTGGGGGAATATGATATACAGTATCAGCCCCGAAAGACGATCAAAGTACAAGCCTTGGCTGACTTCCTAACAGAAATCCATCAAGATGATGTTGAGGAAACATGGAAAATATATGTTGATGGGTCATCCACTCAGTAAGAAAGCAAAGTGGGGATACTCCTTATATCCTCTCAAGAAGATATTATGCAACTAGCTGCCCGACTGAACTTCAGAGCTACCAACAATGAGGCGGAGTATGAGGCAGTACTAGCTAGATTGCAGGCAGCTCGACATGTAGGGATAACCTGGGTAGTCATTTATTCAGATTCTCAGCTGATGGTTCAGTAAGTGGCTGGTAACTTTGAAATCAACAATGGGAAGCTGCAGCTATATAGAGAAGCATATGACAAAATGAAGGAGGGCTTCAAGGAAGTTATAGTGACCAAGATTCCCCGAGCGGACACCTAGAGAGCAGATGAACTAACCAAAATGGCTAGTTCTTTGACTACTTGGGTGTTGGATAAGTTGATAGCCCAGAGCTTCCTGATAGCCCAGATTAACCTGCAGAGCAATTAGATGAATCAATTGTCTGGAGAGCGCTAATGATCATTTATCTTCAACAAGGAGTTTTGTCGACCGATGTCGAAGAAGCTAGATTGATTAGGAAGAGTGCTCATGCACAAACACTGATCGGGGATCAATTATACAAGCGGGTATTCTCTTGACCACTACTCAAATACCTAGGTTCGACAAAGCGGAGTATGCCCTACCAGAAGTTCACCAGGGATGTTGCGGTAGCCATGTAGGAGGAAGGATGCTAGCCCGAAAAGTACTCCTGGCCGGGTATTTTTGACTTACATTGCAGAGTGATGCTCAACAGCTGGTGGACACTTGCCTCTCTTGCCAAAAGCACCAAAACCTGACCCACCGATCGATCGAGATTTTGAAGACCTCAATAGTCTCTTGTCCTTTGATCAATGGGGTATGGACATTGTGAGACTTTTTCCCAAGGCTCCTGGGTAAAGACGCTTTTTACTCGTGGCAGTAGATTACTTCTCTAAGTGGGTAGAGGTAGAAGTCCAGGCCAGGATAATGGAAGGAGTTATCATCCAGTTCCTATGGAAGAACATCTTGTGCCGATTCAAAATTTCTTACAAGTTAGTCTCGGACAATGGTCGACAGTTCCAAGGGCGCAGGATCCAAGAATGGTGTCGAGGATTTGACATCATCCAGGCCTTCACCTTCGTGGCGTATTCACAGAGTAATGGACAGACTGAAGTCACTAACAGAGAGATAGCTCATGAGCTGAAGGTCAAGCTGGACCATATGGGCGACAAGTGGGTTGAAGATCTCCCCAGTATTCTTTGGGCATATCGAACGACTCCGTGAGAGAGTACAGGACTTACTCCCTTCCATCTTGTCTACGACAACGAAGTAATCATGCCGGTCGAGGTTAGAGTTTCATCCGTTCGGCGTTTACTATATGACCCGGAGAATGCTGAGCGGCGGCTGCTAGAGCTAGATCTTATCAGTGAAACTTGTTATAGGACGGCCGCCCGATTGACAACCTACTGACAAAAGATGCGGCAGAACTATGATAAGTGTTGGTGCAGCGGAGGCCGGCAAGAGGGGGATCAATTGCCTACACAAATTAAAACTACCCTCCTCGTCTTTCAACTCAATAAATTGCAACTATATAAATGAAACAGGAAAGTAAAGTAAAACAGAATTTAACCTAGTTACAACCAAGGAGGTTGTTAATTCAGGGGGATGAAAAGCTCCACTAGCAGAATCTCCTTCACTGTAGGCGAAGAAGCCTTTTTACACTTAGAACGCTCAGTTAGTTGCAAGGAATTGATTACAAGTTGGATGCTTGAGTTGATTCTGAATTCCTAGCTCCAGGGGCCTTTAAATAGCCTCTGGAAATCTGATCTCGAGGGTCCAAAGCGCCTCCAATAGAGGTCCAAGGCGCCTCGAACCGAGTTAGCGGATAAAACTTTATCTGCGCTCAAACGATCAAATTTGATCAGTTGAAGGTGCCTTAAGACTTGTTGAAGGCGCCTCCAAGGTGGAGGCGCCTCCAACAAGCTTTAAGGTGCCTCCAAGTTGGAGCCGCCTCCAGTACTTGTTGAGGGCACCTTGAGCTTGCTTTCCGGCTTGTTTTTGCTTCACTTTGACTTCCGAAGCTCCGTTCTTTTAGGTGATTTCGGCCAACCGAAATAGGGCTCACCCGAACCCAATTTCCGGCCTTCCTCGAGCAGCCTTCCTCCCCGGCTTAACGCTCCTCGAACGCCGCGAACGTTCTTCTCGCCCACTGGTGTACTCTTCCGCAGCTCTCTCGTCCTTCGGACGCACCGAGCCCATCGGCTCCCTTCCCATGCCGTCCTTCTCGCTAGCTGCGTCTTCCGCTCGACTTTCTGCGCTCCTAACTTCCTGCACACTTAGACACAGGGATTAAACACAAAGCAGGACCTAACCAACTTGGTTGATCACATCAAAACTACCACGGGGTCCAACAAAGTGTTGGTGCGGTTAGCACTAACGGTCTAACTCAGGTTTTGATGAATGACAAATCAGGTTAAGTTAGGTTTGTTGTTGTCTAACATTCTGATTGAGTGTGCAGGCGAAGTCCAGACAGGTCGATGGGCTGACCGGATGTCTGGCACGAAGCCCGGCTAGGTCGACGGGTCGGCCGGATAGCTAGCACGAAGTCCAAATGGGTCGAAGGGCTGACCGGACATTTGGCACGAAGTCCAGCTAGGTCGACAGGCTGACCGGATGGCTGACATGAAGTCTAGATAGGTCGAAGGGCTGACCGGACGTCTGGCAGGTAAGTAAAGGTAAGTCACTGGAAGGGAGTGACTGTGAGGATGCATTCCCGGGAAGGGAACTTAGGCGCCGATCTGACTTAGAACCATTTCGGAACTCTAAGTCGAGATCGTGACTAGATTCCGGTCTCAGAAAGATGGAATCTAAGTCATTCTCTTTTCTCTTAAATTATAAACTGTGCTAATACTTTGTTTTGCAGGATATATTTTATATATTTGTCTCGGACTAACGTTGTCTTGCAGGAGAAGATGTTTTCTGGAGAAAGGTGGTCCGGGCGTCCGGAGGCAAGTTTTATCCTGATCGCGGTGTCGACACGTGGAGCTCGCTGGTTGGGTTAGCCACGTCATGATCGAGGTGCCCTGAAGGTTCTAAGCGCCCCAAACCCTCCTATATAAGGAGGGTCAAGGCTGAAGCTTCAAAACAACTCAGAACTCTTAGACTGCTCTCTTGTGCTCTTGCGACGCCGCGAGGCTACTCCGACAAAGCACTGTCTTCAGTTTATTTTCTTTCATTTTGTCGGTATTTATTTTCTTATTAGCATTCCTGTAATTCATTTTTGTAACACTCTTCAAATTGCTAGTGGATTGCCCAACGAAAGCACCCTTGTGTGTGGGCCTTGTAGTAGGAGTCGCCAAAGGCTCCGAACCAAGTAAAATTGGTTTGTGTTAGCTTTGTCTCATTTTTGTACTTTCTGCTGCTTACTCGTTCGAAATTTTAGATCGATATTCACACCCCCCCCTCTATCGAAATTTACGATCCAACAAGTGGTATCAGAGCAGGTACCGCTTTGATTTAGTGCAACCACCAATCAGACAAGGGGGTGATATGTTTTAAATCTTTTTTCTCTTCTTTCAGCTTTCAGTTTTTCGTACAATTCCAAACTGGTATTATTACCTTTTTGAATTTTTTTTCCGTTGTAGTTAATCTAAATTGGTGCAACACCAATTTAGTTTTCCTTATTAATTCTATTTCTTCCCGCACTACTAAATTCAAGATCAAGTCTTGGGATTTTTTTTGTCGCTACTCTCTTGTGTGCAGGATACCTCAGATCGAAGGCTTCAGCACAGTGCGACCTCCCCTGTTCAAAGGGGATGGTTTCCCGTACTGGAAGAAGTGGATGGAGGTGTATCTTAGGACGGATTTCGACTAGTGGCTTAGCATCACAAAAGCCTACAAAGCACCAGTTGACAGCTCCGGGAATCTACTGGATCCTGAACAATGGACGTCAGACATAAAGAAGAAGGCATCAACGAAGAACAAGGCGATCAACATGCTATAATGCGGATTGACAAGGGAAGAGCTGAATCGGGTCGGACCGCATCAGAACGCGAAAGAGCTATGGGATAAATTGATAGAACTGCATGAAGGAACTAGTGATGCTAAGGTAACAAAAAGGGATTTGTTGTTAAATAAAATTTTTAATATAAAAATACAGGAAGGAGAAAAAGCAAGTCAGCTCCACGCGAGGATCAAAGACATCCTCAACGGGCTCCACGCAGATGGACAACAGAGACCTACTCAGGTATGCATTAAACGCGTTTCCACGCAACAATTTGTAGGCATCCATCATGAATGCCTACAAAAATTCTAAGAACCTCTCTAAACTTAAATTAGATGAATTATTTTGTGAATTAGAGTTACATGAGCAGACTAACGTTGGAGCCGAGAAAGGTATTGCTTTATTTGCAGGTTCCTCCAAAGAAAAGAAGATCAAGCCTGAACCTGAAGAAGACTCTGACAAAGACTCCGAAAACGAAGAGTACCTGGTGAATTTGGTAAGAAAAATGTTCATCAGGAGAAAGAGAAGTTTCAGCAAGAAGGATCTACAAAAGATCAGTTCTCCAACCGAACCGAGGAACGTGACATGCTACGGATGCAACAAGAATGGGCACTACAAGAATGAGTGTTTGAAATTGAAGATCGACAAAACAAAGCTTACCAAAAAGAAGGTCCTCAAAGCGACGTGGGACGACTCCTCCTCGGATGAATCGGAGGTCGAATATTAGAAGCACCAGAGTCATCTTACGCTAATGGCCTACGAAGCTGAGTCGGAAGACGAATCGGAAGACGGGTCCGAACCCGAATCGAGCTACGAGTCCGTACTCATTTCCGAAGGTTCCAAAGAGGTATACCTAACTTTAAATCGAAAGTTTTTTAAAATTATTTCTTGCTTAAATAGTAAATTAGATAAATTAGAAAGTGAAAACAAATCACTCCTTGTAGAGAATCAAAATCTCAAGGAACAAATTGTGAATAATAATCTAACTCAAGATCTAACACTTGAGAATGAGAATCTAACACTAAAATAAAAAATTAATAATTTAAAAGAAGTGTTAGAAAAATTTACAATAAGATCAAAAAACTTAGATCTAATTTTAAATAATCAAAAAGCATGTTATAACAAAGCCGGACTTGGATATAAGTCAAACTCAAACAAAACTTTTAAATCATTAATAACTTAACACAAACCAACGAGTAAAGCCTGGGTTCCGAAAGCGTGTTTGATCACACAAGTAGGACTTAACCAATACTATATACCTAAAGAAAAAATATATTATATAAATTCGAATAAACCAAATCAAAACCCAAAATACAAACTTAAACAAAAAAATTCAAAATCTAAATATTTTAAAGCTCACCAAAACTTAGACTATCACCAAGTAAAGTATAACTATAAAAGAAATAGACATAAACCTAAAACTAAAAATTAAATTAACGGCTAATAATTCAGGGGGAGGCTCCAGAATAGCTGGCACCTCCAAAACTAACATACCCGGAAGGGTAACTCAAACTAATCTACCCAGCAGGGTACTTAGGATTAATTAGAAAAGGGGACTCAAGTTTAACTTGAAAAATGGTACTGGTGAAGTTTTGGATGATAATACGTTAGAGAAGCTTAGTCTATGCATGTCTAGGAAGATATGATTTCGACCTGGTGCATTTGACTAAGTGGTACTGACCGAAGCTACCATTTATGGATCCTAACCAGTTAGACCAAGGATTTGTACTAAGTCCAGTGGATAGGACTATTTGGAAAAGCTCGAAGGCATGATTACTCTAATGATGTCCAAGTGACTCACCATAGTCCAGAAGTTTATCCTGAGAATGTCTATCTGTTGAACCCAAAACTAAGCCCGAATTTAACACAAGTTAAAACCAAACCCTAAAATTGAATCTAATTCATCTCACAAAATTATAGGATTTCCTGATTGAAAACATAGATTGGGCGAGATGACTAAGGATTTAAAATTAAAATTAAATCAAATTAAAAATTAAATTAAATTAAATTAAATTAAAATTAAAATTAAAATTAAAATTAAATTAAACTAAAATTAAATTTAAAATTAAATTTAAAATTAAATTTAAACTTAAATTTTGTTTTAACCAAAAAGTTATTTTTAACTTAAAAATTTATTTTAAAATTGAACTTATTTTTTTTAAATTTTATTTTAAAATTAAACTTAATTCTTTTTTAACTTAAAAATTCATTTTAAAATTAAACTTATTTTTTTTTAAAAAAAATTCATTTAAAAATTAAACTTAATTTTTTTTCTTCTTAAAAATTTATTTTAAAATTAAACTTAATTTTTTTAAAAAAATTCATTTTAAAATTAAACTTAATTTTTTTTAAAAAAAATTCATTTTAAAATTAAACTTAATTTTTTTTCTTCTTAAAAATTTATTTTAAAATTAAACTTTATTTTTTTAAAAAAATTCATTTTAAAATTAAACTTATTTTTTTTAAAAAAAATCATTTTAAAATTAAACTTAATTTTTTTAAAATTCATTTTCAAATTAAACTTAATTTTTTTAAAAAAATTCATTTTAAAATTAAACTTAATTTTTTTAAAACATTCATTTTAAAATTAAACTTATTTTTTAAAAAAAAATTCATTTTAAAATTAAATTTAATTTTTTAAAAAAATTCATTTTAAAATTAAACTTAATTTTTTTTAAAAATGAGACAAGGTAGATTGGACTTGAGACAGTTCTGCCCGCAAAGAGTCTAGCTCTATAACTTGAGATTCCAAATCCCTTATATGGTGTATGAGGATCACGTCCTTAGCATTACGTTCCTTGGTTAAGTGGTCCATC
Source organism: Zingiber officinale (assembly GCF_018446385.1). Taxonomy (NCBI): domain Eukaryota; kingdom Viridiplantae; phylum Streptophyta; class Magnoliopsida; order Zingiberales; family Zingiberaceae; genus Zingiber; species Zingiber officinale. The sequence continues at coordinate 556,865 of NW_024589907.1, read as the reverse complement.
TCTTGCTTGTGCATAAGCTTGAAGTTCTCCAGGGCTGCAGTTTGTTGAGCCAGCTCTGACTGAGCCTTTTCCTTGAGGGTCAGCTCCTCCTGATACTTAGCATTAGCTAATTGATAGAGGACCTCAAGCCCCTGACTATTAATAAGAGGCTCCTGCTAAAGCACTAGCTTGGGGAACCTTCTGACTAGACATAATCTCTCTGTCTCGCTTCCGTAGGATTTTACTGGGCATTACGGAAGAGCCAAGGGTGAAGGTTCGGAACATGATGACTTCTACAGGCAAACAAAAACACCTCAGTTAGTGAAGATATGAAAGAAGAGTCGGGTAATCTTACCGAAAGGTGTGCTCAAAGGCGTCTGGATGGGGCTCAGTCTAAAAGTATACAACACGCTCTCCCGTAGCAAAGAGGAGAGTTGAAGTTGCACTCCATCCAATTTCTCAGAAGCAAGGAAGCAGGCAGGTCGATGCTTATGATCACTCAACTCAAAAGGAGAGGGAAGATTGGGACGCCATTCAACATGCCAAGTCACGAAATCAGGCAACCGAACATAGAAAAAATGGTACTTCCAGCCTTTATAGGAGGAAGGCATGCCGCCGAAAATTTATACCCGGTCCTGGATTGCACTATGAAGACACCCGACTCTGATCACTTAATGGAATAGAAATGGTAAAAAAGTTGAGGAGTCAAAGGAATTTCATACAAGAGACAAAGAATTACCATTCCACATATGGCGCGGAAAGCATTGGGGGTGAACTGGGATAAGGGGATACCAAAATACTGACTCAAGGAGGAAAAGAAAGAAGGGATAGGAAAATGAAGACCGCTGAGAAGCTGGTCTTTGAAGAAGGTCATGAAGTCGGTGGGAGAAGGATAAGGATGGTCATTGGGTCTCGGAACGTGAAACTAGTATGCTTCAGAAAGCTGCAAGCTAGATTGCACCGACCGGAGGTCACTCTTATCAAAATCAGAACGAAAATATGCATACTACAATACTACTACTTCTCCGACCATTATTGAATCGAAAACAAAGAAGAAGAAGATGTGGGAGGAGAAGCACTTACAAAGGAGATGCACGAAGGGGAAAGTGAATGAGCAGAGAAGGAAAGGTCGAAGGAAGACGAAGCATTGATGAGTAGCCGTCGGAAGCCTTTAGGGTTTTTAAACCAAAACTCTTAAGAAACATGGGGATTTGAGCTAGACAATCGAAATATTGAGCTGCACGACAACCGTCAGATCAAGGGAGAGAAACACCATCGGATCGCGTGCAAAAAGTATGCGTTAGACATCATATCGAGGAGAGTTCATAAGACACGTGTCAGCTCCCTATGAAAGGGCATTTATGATGGAAAGGACAGGAAAATCATGGAGTTTATATGAGAACAGTGGCACCATGTCTCATTGGTACCATTCTTGAGGACCGAAAATTCCATTTGGCTGCCTCGGGAAGTGGAGTAAGAGGCGGCGGGAAGCGTTGGTCAAAATTTAATGCCTCATCGCAACCTCGAAATCAGAGTAAGATTCAAATTTAACTAATGTCTTATCTAATACACTTCATGATCCCAGGTGAATGAGACTAAGTCCACAGGGGCGCTTCCTTCAATCTACAACGACTTCTCAGTCGGAATTCCAGACTCTCGCCCCAGTACGAGTTATAAGTGAGTATGCTCTCACAACCAATGACCTCTCGATCGGGATTTCAGGCTCTCTCTCTAGCGCGAGTTATAAGTGAGCATGCTCTCACGACCAATGACCTCTCGGTCGGGATTCCAGACTCTTGCCCTAGCGCGAGTTATAAGTGAGCATGCTTTCACGATCAAATGATGTCTCGGTCAGGATTCTAGACTCTCTCCCCAACATGAGTTATAAGTGAGCATGCTCTCACGACCAACGACCTCCCGGTTGGCATTCCAGAGTCTCGATCCAACGCAAGTTATAAGTGAGCATGCTCTCACAACAAACGACCTCTTGTTCGGGATTCCAGACTCTCGCCTCAGTGCGAGTTATAAGTGAGCATGCTCTCACGCCTAACGACCTCTCGGTCGGTGTCCTAGACTCTCGCCCCAACGCGAGTTATAAGTGAGCATGTTCTCATGACCAACGACGTCTCGATCAACATTCCAGACTCTCGCCCCAGCGCGAGTTATAAGTGAGCATGCTGTCACGACCAACGACATCTCGATCGGTATTCCAGACTCTCGTCCCAGGGCGAGTTATAAGTGAGCATGCTCTCATGACCAACGACCTCTAGATCGGGATTCCATACTCTTGCCCCAGTGCGAGTTATAAGTCAGCATGCTCTCACGACTAACGACCTCTCGATCGAGATTATAGACTCTCGCCCCAGCGCGAGTTATAAGTGAGCATACTCTCATGACCAATAACATCTCGGTCGAGATTCCAGACTCACCCCAACATGAGTTACAAGTGAGCATGTTCTTACGCCTAACGACCTCTCGGTCGGTATCCCAGACTCTCGTCCCAACTTGAGTTATAAGTGAGCATGCTCTTATGACTAACAACCTCTCGGTCAACATTCCAGACTCTCGCCCCAGCGCAAGTTATAAGTGAGCATGCTCTCACATCCAATGATCTCTCGGTCGGTATTTTAAACTCACCACATCATGGGTGATAGATGGGCAGGGCCCCTGCCATGGCTCAGAGAAGTAGTGTTTCTGGAGGCAATTAGCATCGCTATCGTCGCATCATTCATGGATATTCAAAAATGCCTTTTCTATTAAAGATGTCTGCATGAAGCAAGAGAGTTCTAGTGGGAAAGGAGTAAAGATACAGGAATAAAGACGGAATCTCGATCAGATCTATTGGTACCCCAAGGTTGTTTTGATGTGATCAAATAAGTTAGGTTAGGTCCTGTTGTGTTTGATCCTATGTTTAAGTGCGCAGGAACATAGGAGCACAGGATGTCAAGCAAAAAACGTAGCTAGCGAGAAGGACCGCATAGGAGAGAGCTGACGAGCTCGGTGCGTTTGAGAGACGAGGTGATGTGGAAGAGTACGCGAGTGGACGAGAAGGAGGCGCGTGGCATTTCTGAGGGGCGAGAAGCCAGGAGCGGAAGCTTGCTCGAGAAAGCTGGAAATTGAGTTCGGGTGAGCCCTATTCTGGATGGCCAAGATCACCAAGCAAGAGGAACCGGAGCGGAAGACCCGGACTAAGGCGTGCAAAATTGGAGTGGAAGGCCCGGACTGAAAAAGTCAACTTGGTTGACTTTCCTGGTTCGGGCGCTCGGAACTGGATTTTATCCGGATCAAGTTTGACCGCGATCCGTTGCAAAGGGGATAAAGTTTTATCCCCCTCCAGGCACCTGGAACCCTTCCAGGCGCCTCGAGCAGGGCTATATAAGCAGCCCTGCTCCCAAAGCTAAAGAAGAACTAGAATTACAAAGTAACAACACTTGTGCTTGAGTTTGTTTGAGTTTAGCTTTCTAATTCTGTGTGTTCATTGCTATAAGAGGCTTTTCCGCCCAGAGGAGATTGTTAGTGCGCTTTTTCATCTACTTTGGGTTAACAACCTCCTTGGTTGTAACGAAGTAAATCTGTTGAGCCTCATCTTTTTAGTTTATTATTAGTTCTATATTTATGTAAGTGTTTTAATTAAGTTACAAGTTCGAGAAAAGTTTTTTTGCTTGATTTGTGTAGGGGCTATTCACCCCCCTCTAGCCGGCCACCAAAGGTCCTAATAAGATCTACATTTAGTTGATAAACTATAGGGGAATGCCCCTCAAGCAAAATCTCATTCTTAAATCCGTAAAGGCATAGAGGTTCTCTAAATGCTCAAAACTCTCTTCCAATGTCAGTCGTGAGTCGGCACCCCAAGCAATAGCGTTATGCTTGACCTGCTTGCTCAAGATGGATTCGAGCTTGTTCTAACTCAGCCTGAGTCAACTGAAGAGCGTGTCGTTGTTGATCGATCGTTTCATCTTTAATCTTTGTTTCAACCTGTAGAAGGGATATTGAAGAGGTGTGTTTCTCTTTTAAATAGATCATGAATTGAGCTTGACTCTCCAAGTCTGAATAAGCTTTCTGTTTTAGCGCTACCTTAGCTCGGGCTTGAAATTTAGCAGCTAGCCAGAGTTCTTCAATTTCCCTATGAAGGGAAGACTGAAGATCCCTCTCTTGTGCTAGTTCGGCTAAGGTCATATCCTTCTGGGTAAACAGTTGGGTCATATGAGCCAGTTGCTGGCGAAGGTGTTGCAGTTCATCTAACTCGGAGTCCAAATCCATGATTAAGGGGGCGTCAGTTAAAGGAAGTATGTTTATGTAGGCAAAGGTCAACCCCTTTTAAAGAGGAAGAGGGGGGAAGTCAACTTCTATATAATTAAAGCGACCTTTCCCCCAAGATTGATTGAGCAATTAAACAGGTTACAATACCGATGATCTGGGAAAAGAAGCGGCATTTATAATCATAATGATGAAGTAAATGATACTTGAGTTGGGGTCTAGTCAGTCGAACTTGAGCCTCCTACGTACGACTAGACTTGGAGGGGAGGCTTATGATACGGTGCATAAAGGTGGGGCCTGATAAGGTCAGGGAGTTAGAAGTCAAGGGGACGTAGCAGTCAAGGACAATCCAAGGTCAAGGGGATGTGACGGTCAGAAGTCAAAGTGACGTGACAGTCAAAAGTTAGGAGGAGAAAGAAGGAGTTAGCCCGCATGACATCATCGGCCGCATAATTCTCGGTCGGGTACAAATAGGTCAGGGTCCCAGTTCTGAGACATGAGATGTAGCTTGGAGTAATGTTTGGCCTGCCTCGACTGGTCGAGTTTCCACAGCCCGGTCTGCATAGCCAGACCTGACACTTTCAGTAAGACAACTCTCGGTCGACCCTTCAGTGATCCATGCGTGAAAGATGAGACCCTCGCCACAGCTCGTCTCCTTCATCAAGACTCGAGCCAGGTGCTACACCCGAACAGTTATCCCGAGCCGACCATAACTAAACCCGGGTAAGACAAGAAGCACTAGGCGACAACAATGTCAGAAAATCATAATCTCCTGTCAGGAAATAACTGTCATATGTCAGGGAATATTTCAATGATCTACTATTATTTGCGAATGGAACCTTCTTTTAACTAATAAGAGGGTGTCATGTGTCCTCCATCACCCGACAGACTTTGACACCCGACATTCTCTGACATCGATTAGGCTCCAGAGGTACGTATTGTCATATAAAAAGGGAGGTCCTCTCCCTTGAGCAGGTACGCGCACACACACATTCACACTCGTCTTCTACAATTCTTTTTTCCTTCATACACTGTTCTTATGGGGAAAAAGTATTTGACTTGAGAATCGCAGGACCTACGCCGAGGGCTTTTTCCGTAGTTTCTGATCTCTAACGTTCTATGTACTTGTCTGAGTGTGCATAGAGCCTAAGTAGGACCGTTTTCGTCACCATTATCCTTCAGTTCCACTTGGAGGTCCATACGTCTTCCGGTTTACATACACTAGGTGTGTCCAAGTTATCTTTCCATCAACATCGACATTATCGCAATCGACTTTCGTCTGATTCAAATTTCGAACAGGATCAATTATTATTATTTTTAAAAAAATAAAATAAAATAAAATAATTACCAGGTAGAGATGATAATGATCGTCAGCTATGTCAGCGTTGGCACCATCCTCAATGCGGCCTGCAAAAATTAATATGAAAATGACAATAAATTAATGATAAAAAAAATAGGAATTAAGTAATTATTTTGTACCAGGAATATGAGAAAAAACGTCCCAATTGCTTAAGCTTTTTCGATCATCCAAGTAAGCTCCCTCTATCTGCAATTTATTTAATTAATTAAATTAATCAATATAGTTTCGATAGGATATTCATCAAAAGCAATAGAACAGCAAGTGTGTACCTGAAAAGAAGAAGTGGAAGTTCCGAAGATGAATGAAACAGGGAAGTGACTCCTTCGTAGATCATCGCAAGCAGAGAAGGGGAGAAACTCAAGTAGCACTAACAATTGTATAGCTATGGCTAATATTCTTGTCGTCCTCATCCTCTTCGTCTTACCTTTTTTTTTAGAGACAGAAGGAGTTAGGAAACAAGAATCATAAGATCTCAAAGTTGGCATAAAAAACGCCTACCGGAGATGGTCTATTCGATATATTGCCTACTCGATTGATGATGGTTCCCAACTATTTTGTCGAGGCTGCCCGGAGGTAGCTGCCTTTAGGGAAAAGAGGAGGAAGAGTAGGAGGAGGAGTAGGTGGATCCAAAATTTTTGCTAATTAGTGAGGAAACAAATTATGCAACGTTTTAAATGCAATTAATTTAAATTGGAGAGATAAAGTTGTTGGTTTTAATTTAAATTGGTTAAATGTCCCTACCTCTATTATTTTCCCTATCTCTATCATATTCTTTATAATAGTGATACCATTTTTATTTATTTATATATATATATATATATATATATATATATATATACAGATTTGATATTGTGCGCGACATGCACAGTGCGTGACTGTGCGCATCGTGCACAATATCAACGTTTTTTTGTTTTTTTTATTTTTTTTAATTTGTAAATTATAAAATAATTAAAAAATTTCTTTACGATTTTATTTATAGGGTTCAGGCTTTGGGTATAGTGTTAAAGCTATTTTTTTTTTAGATTTTACCTATAGGGTTTAGGCTTTCCAATTAGGTTATAGTGTTTGGTTTAAAAAAAAAATTAAAATAAAATTAATTTAAGTATTTATGGAGTATTGTAATGTGTTTAGGGGATATATTTATATATTAAATTTTAAATAAGGAAATGTTGAATTTTTTAAATTCAAAAAATTTAAAAAAAATTTAAAAATAAAAACAAAAAACGCTGTTATTGTGCGCTACGCGCACGCGCACTGTGCACGTCACGCACAATATCAAACCTCTATATATATATATAATCATCATTCAATTTTATTTATAACCCAATTTATTTTTTTCAAATTACAATAAAAAAAATGTCCCAAATGACATCACAATTATAATTTCGTCTTCTGCCATGTCTTATTTAATCAATAATTTTGAATATCAAGAAACTTTCGATACCAATTGACCGAGAGTTTTGGGGATCCCCCCTTGTGTCTCATAATTCACATGATAAAGTCCAAACCTTATACTAAAACCATGTGATTAACCTAGCTACAACCAAAATTAATCATGTTTAGCCATTAATCAGACTCATTAAGATCAAAATTAAGTGCACAATAAACTTAAACTGATTGCTCTATGTTCTTTTTGTCCCCAAGACTATGGTATCACGATATGATATTCAAGTTGTCACTTAGGTATCCGTGGTTCGATCTCTAGCTATAGCATATTTATAAGAATTTTTTTTCTCCAAATAGAACGTGCAACCAAAGAATACTGGACTTTTGGACTACCCACCACAAGTGCTTCCCAATTTATTCCAATGATAAATGAAAAAAAATTAATAAAGCGAATCACATTTTACCCTTAAGGTTTGGTTAAAGTATGAAACAAACCTTGTGATTTAAAAAGTAACAAAAAAATCCCTGAGGTTTGACTAAAGTAATAAAAAAAGCCCCTTGACTAGTCGGCGATAGTAAACCGACAAAAATAAGAAAAAGACATATATATACTCCTATGTTTCAACGGGAAAAAAAGAAAAACATTACCTGAAGCAGCTGGAAATTAACTAAAGTAAAAAAAATTACTACAGCTTGAGAGAGTCATTCTACTGATCGAGTGTGCAAATCCTAAACCCACAAAGTTAGAATATCTTTGATTACAAATTCCTTACCAAAATATATCCATTGTAAAAATCCGTTCTCCTTGTCTTATGCTCCAAACCACAACCAGTCATTCTCCTCATCTTATGCTCCCAATCAAACTCTTCTTTCCCATGTTTTGTTTCTTTCACTGTAAAGAGTAATCGATCAGTGGAATGACTCTCTCAAGTTACAGTAACTTTTTACTTTAGTTATTTTTCAGTTGCTTTAGATAATTTTTTACATTTTTCTCTCTAAAACATAGAGGTATATATTTTTTTCTTATCTTTGCCGATTGACTACTATCACTATCACCAACCAATGAAAGGATATATATATATATATATTTTTTTTGTTACTTTAGCCAAATCTCATAGACTTTTTTGTTACTTTTGAAATTACGAGCATCATTTCGTATTTTAACCAAATTTCAAAAAGTAAAATATAATTCGTCCAATTTAATAAAATCGGACCGATCATCCTAGAACTATTAATAAAATTTATTATTATTTTTCCTATCTATATCCTCATCCTTGATGTTTAGAGTGTCTAGTGATTAAAGCAGATTCAGCTCCATTTGTTTTTATCCTGTCGACAGTTGTCAGTTGTCTTCATCGTAATAAATAAATAAATAAATAAATAAATAATAACAATGTTTGAATGGATTTTTTAGATAGAGGAATGACCTCAAAATAATAGATTGCGTTTCCTTATCTTCAGCAAACACTTCAAATAACAGGCTTGTGGATATATATCAAGCACAAATTAATTATATAGGCTCACATTAATTTAAAGATGAGTAATTAAAGAATTAAAACACTTGGGAGCGTTTTGAATAGGTGAGAAAATATTAGATAAAAGTGAAAAAAATTACTCATCATTTGAATGCATTACGGAATACTTGAATCAAACTTGAGGTTACATATATATAACACATTGGTTTTACATGATATCCATAAAGTGTAGTCTTAATGATCTACCTCCAGTACTAAACCTTCTCATTCTTGAAAATTTACCAGAGGTGGAAAAACCACTTACAACATATTTCATAATAATAAAACAGCGTTACAAGATATAGAAGTAAATATAAGAATGTAAACAATTTTACAATAATCTCACTTTTGATTGTTGTTGATTGTTTGAGAATATCTCTTGTTGGTCCAGAAATGTAATAGTATTAGGATTAAAAAAATTTACATATCTCCATAATAGTATGATATTGTCCACTTTAGTACTAAGCTTTATGTATTTATTTTTGGATTCTACCTAAAAGACTTTATACTAATGGAGATATATCTTTCATTTTATAAACTTAGGATATGTATTTCTAATGTGAAACTTTAATCGTATTCCCTATTGAGACCAAAAGTATTCATATATTTTCACAATAATATGATATTGTCCACTTTGGGTCTAAGCTCTCATGGATTTATTTTTGGATTCTACCCAAAAGACCTCATACCAATGGAGATATCTTTCATCTTTTAAATTCATAATCTTTTCCATATATTTTTAATGTGAAACTTTGTTTGTATTCTCAATAATCCTTCCCTCAAACAAAGGACTATCATTACTCTCATGGTCTGGGCCTCCCCTCAAACATCTGGTCACTCTTGACCTAATCCAAGCCTCATCGCAAATATTCGGTCACTCTTGACCTACTTCGGTCCTTCTCGCAAGCATCTAGTGAATCTTGACCCACTTCAAGATGTTAGGACTTGTGCTAGTTAGAGGAGGTAAATAGCTTAGATCGCTTCTCTTGATCTTGTCATTGTCGTCATTTGAATGCACAGCAGAAACCTTGATTCAAACTCAATTCCACATACACAACACTTTGATTTTACTTGTATACACCTCTTTGAGGTGACTAATCCAAGAATTCACTCCTACCTCTCCACTTCCTCCTTTTTAGAAACCTTCTGGTGGTGGAGAAACCTTTTATAAGATTGAGCACAAGAATATAATAAGAAAATGAGAATGCAAAGATAAATGAAATTGAAAATAACTTTATAATGAAGAACCTTACTTTGTTTACTATTTTCTTGCTCTGGATTACCTTTTGGTGGTAGAAAATGTAGGAGCACTTTCTCTCCATACCCTCAAGAACTGGCTCTGAAAAACTTCTCGAAATCCCCTCTCAAGGCCTTTAGGTTGAGTCCAATTTTTGTCTATCAGTTGACTGATCTTATTCGTCAGTCAAGTTGACTGATCTTATTCGTCAGTCAATTGATATAATATCTAATCATTGAATGACCTCTACACTTTCTAATTTTTTTTATTTTGTTGATTATTGAAAACAACACTCACATGACTCTTCAGTGTCGGTTCTTGGGACATTGAGAAAGAAGTGTTGTTGCATTTCCAATCAATCAAGAGGCATTTGAAGCAACAACAGATCAAACAAACAAGGTGTTTATTATAATTTGTTTTTATTTCCTTGTTCTTGTTGTATTCTTCTGTGTTTGAGCTTATACAAGATTTCTTCACCTCCAGAGTATTTTCGAGAAAGAGGATTTTTTATAGTGGAGTGTATGTACCGTGTGGATCCTTGTATTAGTCATCTCAAGGAGGTTGATATCAAGTAAAATCCAAAGTGTTAGCATTGGTGAGTTTTTCCTTCAAGATATCTGCTACAAATCATCATTGACAAAGCGATCGAAGCTATTCACCTCTCTAGTATCCAGTGTGTCCTAACAAGAAGAAGAAAGGAAGGATTATAAGTTTTTGGCTTGGTTCTCCTTCTCTTGATTGCTTGAAGATTGAAGATGAGAGCTTAGCATGGGATGATAGTAATGGAACAGTAGTTTCACTTCGTTCCCAATCTCCCCTTTGAATGTTTCGAAATCTAGTTGTTTCTCAGCTTTTCGTCGTTGCTTATCAATTATCAAGAACCCTTAATCGATTATGGATTTCTATTTATCTATTGAATGATCACTGACTTCATATCAACGGCTAAGATTACTCCATTTTAAATCTTAATCGATTGGTGGGAGTTTCTAATCGATTTATAACCTTAATCAATTGCACAATCGATCTGCCAGCCTTCTTTCCTCACGAAGAAAGTATTCTAATCGATTGTACCAATTGATTAGTCATTCCTAATATATTTTACAATCAATTCGAAAACTCTCTATGTGGTCACAGAAAACCACTAATCGATTGCACCAATCGATTAGTCTAGTGCCTAATCGATTATGCAATTGATTCAGCAACTCTCTGTGCGCTCACAGAAAGTTGCTAATCGGTTGCACCAATTTATTAGACGTGCCTAATTGATTGTGCAATCGATTCAACTACTCTTAGTGCGTTGTATAGAACTTGCTAATCAATTACACCAATCGATTAGACATTCCTAATCGATTGTGCAATTGATTTGACAACTCTTTGTGTATTGCATAGAGCTTGCTAATCGATTGTACCAGAACCTAATCGATTATGTAATCGATTTCGCAACTCCATATGCTCGTAGAAAGTTGCTAATCGATTGCACCAATCGATTGATAATCGATTGTGCAATTGATTTGACAACTCTTTGTGCGTCACAGAGAGTTTGATAATCGATTGCACCAATCTATTAGGCTAGTGCATAATCGATTGGTTACTTGATTTGAGAAGAGTTTAGGGTTACCCATCCATTGATAAATACATCAACTGATTCCAATTACCTCATGCCAGATAACCTCCTATTTCCTAGACTTTGTGTCTGGAGCTTCCTCATCTTCGAGTTTTCGTCTACCCTAGTATGCAATCTGCCTGGGTTCCCACCGTTTGCCAAGAATCCAGTCCTCGAGCTTCTTGGACTTAGCTTACCTTGTATCCAGTTTTTCAACCTGTAAGGACTTCATCTTGTCAAGAATTCAATATAATCCTTGACCTTCTTAGACTTCTCTTATCCTGCAAACTTGTAACTCAAGTTAGATCCAATGTATTAATCTAAACTTAAATAATTGACAATCATTGAAACTTCTCACCCAAGGCATGATAGCATCAACAATCTTCCCTTTTTTATGTTTGACAATCTATTTAAGTTTAGATTATTTTTCAACATATAATATCATCAAGATGTATCATAAGCATAAAAATTGCAATTAACATGACGTTAGTCAATTGACTAATATTCTTGTTTCAGTCTTATCAAAGTTGAATTCTCATCTTGTCAAGTACCCAGTTGACCTCAATTTATCAGGACTTCCTTTGCCCGATATTCGATCAATCTTAACCTACCGAAACTTTTCGTTGCCTAGCATCTCATCAATCTTGACCTAACAGGACTTCCTCATTGTCTAATCTCTCGTCAATCTTAACCTGAATTGGAACTTCCTCGTTACCTAACATCCAGTCAGCCTTGACTTCCGAGACTTTTTCATTGCCTAACCTTCGGTAAACCTTTATCTACTAGGAATTCACACCACATGTCAACTCTTTGTTGGACGTTTGACTACCAAATGTTCAGTCAATCATGATCCACTTGGACTTTCTTCTTGTGTCGAGTCCATGTTAGACTTCCAATCACTAAGTGTTCGGTCAACCGTAGTCCACTTAGACTTTCCATCTCGTCAAGTATATGACTATCCTTAATCTACTTGACTTTTTTTCAACCGACTAACATACTGATCGACGATTGTCAAATATTCATTCAACCTTGTCTTACATAACGTCTCGACCAATTAACATATTGATCAAATATCAAAATTCTAATTAAATCAACTCGAACTTGATCAACCTGATCAACCTTGATTAGGAGACAGTTGCACTAACAAAAATCATCATAAGTAACTAAATAACTAATCACGTGATTAATCAGCATTAATACTAATCGTCCACAAATTTAGATTAAAAAAATAACATCGATATATATGTTGGTGCAATATCCCTCAGGTCAAGGTTGACCTGGGTAACCAAGCTGAGTCTTGGTTTGGGTTTAGATGTTTGACAATAAGATATTGATTGAAGAAGAGTCAAGTAGGTCAAGGTTGATTGGATACTTGACTGGGAAGTCCTAACTGGGATGTTAGGCAAAATGAAAGACCTAGTGAGTGAAGCTAGGCAGTATGAAAGTCCTGGTGAGTGAAGCCAGGCAGAAGAAAAGTCCTGGTGAGTGAAGCCAGGCAGAAGGAAGTCCTAGTGAGTGAAGCTAGGCAGATGGAAATCCTGGTGAGTGAAGCCAGGTGAAAGTCCTAGTGAGTGAAGCTAGGCAGATGGAAATCCTGTTGAGTGAAGCCAGGTGAAAGTCCTAGTGAGAAATCCTGGTGAGTGAAGCCAGGTGAAAGTCCTAGTGAGTGAAGCTAGGCAGATGGAAAATCCTAGTGAGTGAAGCTAGGTGAAAGTCCTGGTGAGTGAAGCCAGGCAAGGGAAAATCCAGATGGATCAAGGATGATCGGACATCTGGTGCTGGGAAGTCCAAGTAGGTCAAAGGATTGACTGGATACTTGGCATGAAAGAAAAGTCCAAGTAGGTCAAAGGGATTGACCGGATACTTGGCACAGAGAAAAGTCCAAGTGGGTCAAAGGGATTGATCGGACACTTGGTAAGGGAGTCCTAGCAGGTCAAGGGAGTGACTAGATGCTAGGCATGACATACCAACAGGTCAAGGTTGACCGGATGTTGGTTTGGGAGGTTTGGGACTTGGTTTTGGACAAAAATCAAGTGCTGGATCGATCAGTGGATCGATCCAGGCTCTGGATCGATCAGTGGATCGATCCAGACCTGTCCCAGCGAACAGAGAGCCTCTGGATCGATCCGTGGATCGATCCAGAGGTCCCAATCGATCAGTGGATCGATTGGGACGCGGCTGCTTCGCGCGATAAGCGCTGGATCGATCCAGGCGCTTTTCCAGAGCACAGAGGCGCTCTGGATCGATCCGTGGATCGATCCAAAGCCTCCCCGATCGATTGGGAATATTCGAATCGATCGGGATCCGACCGTTGGCGTCGTTTATAGCTGCAGGCGTGTGATGGCTGCGGCATCTCTTCTCCGATTCACTCCAGATTTCTCGCCAGCTCCTCCACAGCACTCACAAAGCTCAGATCGCCAGTTCTTGAAGGATCTTGGAAGTTTTCCAAGTCAAGAGGCGGATCAAAGCCAAGAAGAGAAGCTAGGGTTAGGGTTTATACTCATTGTAAGCTTGTAAGCTTGTATTTCTTGTATCCTTTCCCTCTCTTCTTGTATTGAGTCTTGTAGGGCTTCTCCGCCCTTGGTAGTTACCATAAAGGAGAGTTTTATTTAGTGGAGGGTGTGTGTGTTGGTGTGGATCCTTGGATTAGTCACCTCTTGTGAGGTGGATACCAAGTAAAACCAACCGTGTTAGCATTGTGTGTTTGTTTCTGTATTTTCCGCTGCACATCTTTGAAGGAACAAGCAACGCCGAGCAACGAGCGAACGCGACGAGCTATTCACCCCCCCCCTCTAGCTACTTTTGGTCCTAACAAGTGGTATCAGAGCCAGGCCGCTATTCACCGGAATCATCGCCGGAAGGGTCAAGTATAACAAGAAAAGCTAGAGGGTGAAGAAGTTGGAGCAAATTCTTCAAGTTCAAGATTTTATCAAGCTCAACTTCAAGATGCAATTCCAAGATGGACTTGGATTTGACACAAGGGTGGCTCCACCATATTCATCTACAAGCTTCGATTCTTGGAAATCAAGAATCGAAAATTTTCTTATGATGGAGATAGAGCAATGGTTTGCTCTCATGGAAGGTTTTGAAGCTCCCACAAATTCCAAGGGCAAAGTACTCAAAAGGATCAAGTGGAGCAAAGACCAAATCCAAAGATGTGAGGCCAATGACAAAGTGACCAAGCTTTTGGTCAATTTATTGCCAAGCAATATCTTGGAACAAATTGGAGAGTTTGAAGATGCCAAAGAGCTTTGGAGTAAATTGGCAAGAATTCATGAGATCCCCTCCACTGTACCAGATCAAGGAGAATCCAAAGAGGGCGACTCATTGGATCAAGACCAAGAGGAGGACTCCGAGGTTGAGAGATGCTCAACCTCCGAAGAAGAGGAAATCCAAGAAGCTTCATCCTCAAGGGAATGCAACGAAGGGAACAAGGAGGGAGCATACTCCTTGTTTCATATTCAAGATGATGAAGCCTCCACCTCTAGGATTGAGGGGGAGCAATTTTTGGTGACGCCGGATCAAGAAGAAGGAGAAGCTTCTACATCCGGGTCAAGTGAAGAAGAAGAAGATGGTGCCACCTCCGAAATTCAAGAAATATCAAATGGAGGAGCAAGTGCCATCCCTATACAAGAAGGTATAAATGTTTCAATTAAAAATAAAAATCATATAATATGTTTTGAGTGTAGGGAACATGGGCACTATAAGAGCAAGTGTCCCAACTTGGCCAAGAAGAAGGGCCAAGTGGCACAAAAGGGCAAGGAGAAGCCCAAGGAGACCATCCCTGGAATAAAAAGGAGCAAGGAGCACATTGTGTGTTTTTCTTGCAACCAAAAAGAGCATTACCGAAGTCAATGCCCCAAGGGGAAGAAGATGGTCAAGGCTCAAGGAGGCATTAGTCAAGGGGGAGCCTCCAAGGTAAAGAAGAAGGTAACATTTATTGAGCCTACCCCTTTACATTATGATAAAAAGCATGATAGTTCTAACTTTTATCATTTTAATACAATTTACCATAAGAATAGAAAGCATGAGGGCTTTAAGGAAAAATATGTGGCCCTACATGCCAAAACTACCCAACCTAAGGTTAGGAAGGTAGATAGACACTTGGGCAATAACTCTAAAGATTTTAGATACAAGCCCAAAAACAAATATGCTCATGAATCAAATGAAAAATCTAAAACTAAGGACTTAGTGATAGAAAATCAAGTCTTGAGGTCAAGACTTGATAAAATGGAAAAGACCCTAAAAAGGATGGAAAATATCCTATTAGGGCAAAATGAGCATAACTTAGGTTTAGGGGTACAAAAGCCATCCAATGGCCATAGAGGTTTGGGATACAAACCAAAGGCTAAGAAGGATGTGCCCTCTTACCATAGAGTTCCATATAGTTATGGAACAAACCCTAGGTCTAGTGGTCAAGCCAAAAATACTAGGAAGTCATCCCTAAGAGTATTTTTGCAATAAATGTGACTAAGACTTCTAAGAAGTCTAAGAAAGTCACAAACAAGGTCACAAGGGAGGTTATCCCTAGAGTTGACCTAGAAAATGTGACCAAGGCTTCTAAGAAGCCCAACAAGGTCACTAAGAAGGTATCTAGGGAAGTTATCCCTAGTGAGTACCTAGAGCATCCAAGGAGCACCAATAGGTGTTGGGTTCCTAGGAGCATCTTCTCTACCCCATAGATGGGTTAGAGAGTGTCAACTCCGATTAGAAGGGTAGTTAACCCAACTTTGAGGAAATTGACACTCAAGGAGCATTTTCAAGGTTTTAGTTAACCTTTGAAAATGAAATGGACCTATTGATTACTCCTTGAAAGAGTAAAATGTGCCTAATGGTGGAAGAATTGATTTTAATCTTAAATGGCACATATTGGGAAATTCATAAGAACTATCAAGTTGGGATTTTAGTATGTTCTTAGGCAATTTAAGTCAATCCGGGCCTTAAATTTAAAAGTGCTACTCTTGAGGAAAAATGGAATATGCCAACATTTGAGGACATGTTTATTTTCAATTGACATACATTAAATCAAGGAAATTAGAAATGCCAAATTTAGGCTTTGGCATTCTCTTGTAGCACTTTAGGGCAATCTAGGTTTAAGTTGTAAGTTTAGCTAAGACTTTAAGGAGACTTAGATAGTTAATCTAGGTATATTTTATTTATGCTAAATCTTGCCATGATTGTTTGCCCATAATATGCCATGACATCATGTCTAGTTTTGCATTCATGTTTTATTATGAAAAATCCAAAAAAAAAAAAAATACCATGTCATGACATTCATACATCATGTAGTAATAGGATATTTTCTTTTGAAAATTATTTTCTTTTGATGTATGCCATAACATAATCATGCATTAAGTTTAATTCCTTGTAATTAAGGACAAATGGCATTTAACGACACTTATTGACAAGTGACATCCTAGGTGGATGTCTAACATTTCTAAAATGCCTTGATAAATATGCATGATCCCTAGATTAGGGCAAAAACCAAAATCTACATCTCACAAAGACTATAAGGTGACTTGTATGTGTTTTGTCCACAATAGATACAAGTGAGATGTTAGGATGATGAACAAAACTCAACATGTTGATTTAGTGCATTCTTTTGAGTTTTTAGGTTCATCAAAACACATAGTTATGTGTTTTCCCATCATTGGGAAAGCTAATGTACAAGTCATGTGCATTATGCCCAAGGAACATGATGGGATATTGGTTTTGAAAATGTTTTTAAAATGTTTTTGGAAAACCTTGGTGAATGCTATCTTTTGATAGTAATCACCATTGAATAGTTAGACACAAATTTGAAGAAAACACTAAAGTTTTTGCAAGTTTTCAAGTTTGTGTCAATCTTTGAAAATATGAAGTATTTTCATAGAAAACTATTTTTCCGTGATAGTAAACACCCTAAATAATGTCTACACGAAATTTCATAATTTTTGGATTTTTGTAGAATTTTCTAGGGGTTTCTGAAGTTGACTGAAATGGAATTTCAGCAACTATCAGAGCTCCGATCGATCCATGGATCGATTGGAGTTCCTGAATCGATCCATGGATCGATTCAGAAGGCAAATCTCGCGAGCAGTAGCTCGCTGGATCGATCAGCCGATCGATCCAGGTAGTCTGAATCGATCAGTGGATCGATTCAGAAAGGTTCAATCGATTGGAACCCAACTCCAATCGATCCAAGTTGCTGATTTTGGCTGGGAAGGCTTGATTTCAGCATCTTTGAACCTCTTTGAGTCTAGGTAACCATTCCAAATCCCTTAAATACATTTGTATACATACAAAGGGTGTTTTCATGTTGAAAACAAGGATGGATTGGTTAACGAAGACTAAGTAGAAGTTTAGGTTGAGGTTGTTTCAAATTTTGAATATTTGAACCTCAAAACTTCTAAATTTGGGTTTCCTAATGTTTTAGGGATTCCAAGTCATAGTTGGTGCAATGACAGAAGTTACCACCATGTCTTTAGGGGGAGGGACTCTTTAAAGACATGAAAATTATTTTTTTTCATGAACCTTTGAAGGTGGTTAACCTTCTGTTGTGAACTTGCTCAAGGTTGAGCATTTAAACTTGAAATGGGGAGAAATGGGGAGTGGATATCCTCATTATTTCAAGTGGACACTCAAGTGGTAGATAATGCTCAAGGTTGGGTAGTTGTCTACATTGAGGGAGAAGTTAAGGATAAATGAAGGGTATGGGACCTTCATTATCGTGTTGATCACAACGAGTGATGTTGTGAACAACGATGAGCAACTCTTCAGGGGGAGAGTCTTCAATAAATGGATTTGTTGAAGTGTGCCCAGAATTGGAGCATAGGTTGATGTGTGTCCAACGATGGGTTGATGTGTGCCAATAGGGGGAGAATGTATGGTTAAGCTTAGGCCTTCATTACCTATGGGAAGGTCATAGGGGGAGAATGAAAGGACTCATGAAAGGGAGTAAGTTAGGCTTTCATTACCTAGAGGGAGTTTGCCCTCTTAGGGGGAGAATGAAGAGCTTAATTTATGCTTTCATTACCTAGTGGCATGAAGAAGGAGGCTATGGGATTAGCCTAACTTACATATGGGATTGTAAGTGTTATTGTGGTATTGTCAAACATCAAAAAGGGGGAGATTGTTGGTGCAATATCCCTCAGGTCAAGGTTGACCTGGGTAACCAAGCTGAGTCTTGGTTTGGGTTTAGATGTTTGACAATAAGATATTGATTGAAGAAGAGTCAAGTAGGTCAAGGTTGACTGGATACTTGACTGGGAAGTCCTAACTGGGATGTTAGGCAAAATGAAAGACCTAGTGAGTGAAGCTAGGCAGTATGAAAGTCCTGGTGAGTGAAGCCGGGTGAAAGTCCTAGTGAGTGAAGCTAGGCAGATGGAAATCCTGGTGAGTGAAGCCAGGTGAAAGTCCTAGTGAGTGAAGCTAGGCAGATGGAAATCCTGGTGAGTGAAGCCAGGTGAAAGTCCTAGTGAGTGAAGCTAGGCAGATGGAAAACCCTAGTGAGTGAAGCTAGGTGAAAGTCCTGGTGAGTGAAGCCAGGCAAGGGAAAATCCAGATGGATCAAGGATGATCGGACATCTGGTGCTGGGAAGTCCAAGTAGGTCAAAGGATTGACTGGATACTTGGCATGAAAGAAAAGTCCAAGTAGGTCAAAGGGATTGACCGGATACTTGGCACAGAGAAAAGTCCAAGTGGGTCAAAGGGATTGACCGGATACTTGGTAAGGGAGTCCTAGCAGGTCAAGGGAGTGACTAGATGCTAGGCATGACATACCAACAGGTCAAGGTTGACCGGATGTTGGTTTGGGAGGTTTGGGACTTGGTTTTGGACAAAAATCAAGTGCTGGATCGATCAGTGGATCGATCCAGACCTGTCCCAGCGAACAGAGAGCCTCTGGATCGATCCGTGGATCGATCCAGAGGTCCCAATCGATCAGTGGATCGATTGATCGATTGGGACGCGGCTGCTTCGCGCGATAAGCGCTGGATCGATCCGTGGATCGATCCAGGCGCGTTTCCAGAGCACAGAGGCGCTCTGGATCGATCCGTGGATCGATCCAAAGCCTCCCCGATCGATTGGGAATATTCGAATCGATCGGGATCCGACCGTTGGCGTCGTTTATAGCTGCAGGCGTGTGATGGCTGCGGCATCTCTTCTCCGATTCACTCCAGATTTCTCGCCAGCTCCTCCACAGCACTCACAAAGCTCAGATCGCCAGTTCTTGAAGGATCTTGGAAGTTTTCCAAGTCAAGAGGCGGATCAAAGCCAAGAAGAGAAGCTAGGGTTAGGGTTTATACTCATTGTAAGCTTGTAAGCTTGTATTTCTTGTATCCTTTCCCTCTCTTCTTGTATTGAGTCTTGTAGGGCTTCTCCGCCCTTGGTAGTTACCATAAAGGAGAGTTTTATTTAGTGGAGGGTGTGTGTGTTGGTGTGGATCCTTGGATTAGTCACCTCTTGTGAGGTGGATACCAAGTAAAACCAACCGTGTTAGCGTTGTGTGTTTGTTTCTGTATTTTCCGCTGCACATCTTTGAAGGAACAAGCAACGCCGAGCAACGAGCGAACGCGACGAGCTATTCACCCCCCCCACCTCTAGCTACTTTTGGTCCTAACAATATATTGTCTAGCTAGCACAACGTTTTCATATCTTACAAAAAGATTCTTTTTTTTTTATTTCTTTGCCTTTTTTTAATAAATATATTAGGACATTATCAATTATAAATTTAGTAGATATTATCAGTAAATAAAATACTTTCTACCACAAAAGATGAACAAATTCCACTAATTAATCAACTTAATTACACATCATAAATGTGAAAACCTCATATCAACAATAATACTAATAGTCTACAAATTTAGATTAAAAAAATGACATCAAAAGCATATGGTTGGGATGCACAATTCCACGGATATGAAAGGAGGTAAATACATGTACACAGCTAAAAGCGCATAACCGAGACGCTAACTCTAGATAATGACATCCTAAAGATTGAACCATGGACCTCTCGATCACGCTTGTGCCCCTGCTATGCTACGCCCTGGGGACGACCTAATTACATTTCTTTAATTAGCAATTTTGAATTGTCAAGGAACTCTTGATACCAATTGGCCGAGAGCTTTGGAGTCCTGACTTGTGTTTCATAATCCACGTGATAAAATCCAAACCTCAAACTATAGCCACATAACCATTCAAAGTTATCCATCAAAGACCACATGAAATACCCTCTCACGTCAGCACCTTGCCTACAGCCAAAATTAATCATCATTAGTCATTAATCAAGCTCATTAAGATCACAATTAATAACAAATTAAATTAATTAATTAGTTAATTATACCTCATTGCTCGATGCAAAGAAGTGAGGTAGGTTTGTAAGTATTCTACTCTCTCCTTATCATTTAACAGTATTTTCAATGGAGTCCTATGGTCACTCTTTTGTGGATATCCTGAGTAAAATTTATATTTCATAAATTATTTTATATAAAAATAATAAAAAAAATTGAAATTCTCATCATTAATTTTCGCATGTAATATAATTAATGAGCATATATACTAACCATTTTCTGTGATAAAAATAGGTATATTTTCGTATCTTTGCTTCACGTACATCACGATCTTCTCCATGCCACGTGGAACTACAAACATGTCTGGCATGGCTGTCTGTATGTGTATAAATAAATAATGTAAATGAAATATGAATAATTTAAATAGATGCATAAGAAATTAAAGAACAGATTATATATTATTTTAGGGAAAACAATTTTAGCTACAAGATTTTCATGATATTTTTATTTTAGGGAATATTCCTATATTAAAATTATAGGAAGAAGATGGTGAATTTATAAGACGGCAGATTTATTTATTGGCATGATTTTTTTTTTATAGAGTCTACAAATAAATTTATAAGGGCTAACACTAAAAATAATATTATTATATTATTATAGGAATATATAATTTTTTTTAATTCTAACAAATAGTATCAGAGTCATTGTCAGATCAAATCGTGTGTGTGAAATATATATGTAGGATTTACATTAGAAATCTCTCATTCATGCTTTGACATAGAATTAAGATATAAGTTGAGCTAATGGGTTAGCATAATTAACTTAAACATATTGTCAAATATTAAAAAAGAAATATTATTTGTGCATTTATCATGTCAAGGTTGACTAATTTGATTAAGCTTGAGTTAGATCAAGCTTGAGTTTCCATGTTTGACAATGTGTGAGAAAGAAGTTAAGTAGGTTAAGGGATGCCCAGATACTTTTTTTTTTTTACAAAGTCTTATTAATTGAATGTTAGGCAACAAAAAGTCTTAATAAAGCCCTAGTTAGAAACTAGGCAATGGAGGTCCTAGCAAGGAAAGTCTAAGTGGGTCAAAAATGATCATATGTTAGCAAACGAAAGTCTTAACTATTAGGATTGTTGAACCGGCTAGAGGGGTGAGTAACCTATAAATTTTAAATTATAACTTCTCTTATTTTCTACTTCAAAAAAATAAATAACATAAAGAGAATAAGGAGACTAAGGATTCACTTAGTTTACATTCTAGATGGTTGCTAATCTAAGGTAATATTAAGTGCACTATCAAGCTCCTTCTTTGACAAGGGTCGAAGGTGGAGTAGCCCTTTACAGTATTTGAAAACAATATTTGTGAATACAGAATTGGAAGTTGAAAGTACAAAATGTGTGTAGAAACCCCGAGCATCAGAGGCTCTTTTTATAGCCTTCTAGTCGAGATATTTGTTTGCTGACGTGGCACATTTTGAGCGCCTGGAAGCAGTTCGAGCCCTTCGACTCGGTTGAGTTGATCCACTTAGCAATGGGTCGCTTAATGACTCTAAATGGTTTCGGTCATTCCGGATAGTTGTATATGATTCGGGCATCTCGAGTCTGTTGACGTAGACTCCGTGCTGATTCACTTTGGCAAAGGCTCTGCTAACGTGGCCGCCCATTCAGGGCATTTAGAATGCTCAACTTAGAAGTTGACTATTCTTCATTTTGATTGTATGGGTGATGCTTCTAGCATCCAGAATTGAGCTCACCTGAACTCAACTCCGTCCTTCTCCTCTAGCAGGTTTTTTCTCGATTTTTTATCCCTTGGATGCGCCTCGCACGCCCTTCTAGCTCTACTAGTATACTTTTCCGCAACTCCTCATCCCTTGAATACACTAAGCCCATCGATTCCCTTGTCGTGTCATCTTTATTGCTCGCTGCGTCTTCCGCTTAATTTCTTATGTTCCTAAGTTTCTATACACTTAAACGCACGATATCAAACACACATGACATAATTTAATTTGGTTGATCAATATCAAAACTAACTAGGGTACTTACAATCTCTCCCTTTTTGATGTACATCAACCCGAGTTAAAGTTAGAGAAATCAAAACAATAAATGATTTATGTTAAAATAATTGAAAACATGAAATTTTACAATTTAGTCCTCTTCTAAACTTAATATTTGTTAACTCTCCCCTTTTGATCATACTAAAAATATAGATAAATAAAACGAAAAAGATAGAGAAAAAATATGAAATTTTTTCTAAGGAATGTTTATATAGTATGCAAGTCTATATATTTTTTGCAAGTGAAAAAAAAAGAAATTTCTAAGAATAGACATCAGATTTTCTAAAAGAAAATTAACTTCCTAAAAATATCAAAAAAAAAATTAATGTACAACGTCATCAATCTAATCATAGAACAAACTGTTTTTATTTTATTGAAAAGATATTTGTCTCAATAGAAATGAGTAATTTTTTTAAATAAATGGTTAAAATAAATTTTAACTTCCAAAAATTTTACTAATTTTTCTAAACATTCAAAATCTAATGGTTAATTTTGGAAAAATCAAATTTTTAAAAATTAATCTATGAAAATTTTTTAATTTTAAAATTTCATTTTCAGCAAAAAAAAATCATAAAAATTTATGTACTGTTGAAAATTTTGAAAAAAAAAATACTAATAGTTAACATATTTATTTATCGAAAAATTTAAACATAAGGAAAATTGAATAAAAATTTTATGAAATATAATTTTATCAATAATGTTAATAAATAAAACAAATTAATTTCTAACAATTAAATTTTTTAAAAAAATCTAACAAGTAAAAATAGATTTTGGAATCTAATATAAATTTTTATTTATTGGATTGATCAAATATTTTCTAGAAATATTATTCTTTTTACCTTTATAATTTTTAAAGTATCCAAAACATTGAAACTTATAAGAAATTTGAATTTGAATATGTATGATCCATTTCTAACATTTCTATTGGATCTTTTAATTTTTTATTTTCAATCTTAATTTTATCAAAATCTTCTAGTAAGCATGCATAATTTTTCTTTGAATTTATATATTCGGTCCTAGTTTTATATAGAGTTCTAGATAATATTTTAATAGTATCATGATAAAAAGGTAAGACTAGTACCTCGCTTGCATTTTGTTCCTCCTCGTCATTGCTCTCTCTTGAATGCTTTTGCCATCTTTTTCTTAGTAGTTGGCTAATAGTGCTAGTCTGGTGTATTTCTCAGTCTTAGACTCTTTTGATGATGACTTGCTCCATATTGTTTTGAAGTTCCTTTGCTTGGACCTTCTTAACCCTTTTGTTGGTGCAATCTTCCTTGGGTCAAGGTTAATAGGTTGATTAAGCTCGAGTTGACTCGAGCTTTAGTTTCGATGTTTGAATAATATGTGTGAATGAGAAATCAAGTAGGATGATCAAAGACTTGACTAGCAAAACCCTAATTGGAAGTTAGACAAATGAGAAGTCATAACTGGAGATTAGACAAATAGAAGTCCTAGTAAAATTAGGCAAACCTAATTGAGAACTAGGTTAAGTCAAAGGTGGGTT
The DNA here is from genome assembly GCF_018446385.1 of Zingiber officinale. Taxonomy (NCBI): domain Eukaryota; kingdom Viridiplantae; phylum Streptophyta; class Magnoliopsida; order Zingiberales; family Zingiberaceae; genus Zingiber; species Zingiber officinale. The sequence continues at coordinate 532,695 of NW_024589907.1, read as the reverse complement.
AGCTAGGAGATAAACACTTGGCACAAGTAAAGTCCTAGTGGGACTAAATAAACATAGTTGGGAACTAGGTTAAGTTCAAGGTAGGTTAGCTGGGAGCTAAACACTTGACACTGTTGGGATATGCTCGATACGGTGTGTGCTAAAATACGTTTCGTAAATATGTGCAACGGAAAATAAAAAAATAATAATTTTTAAATTATTACATCACACACACTACACACATTCAAGGATATTGTTGGTGTAGGAAGTACCAAACGATCAAACCTAAGTTTTGATTATGATAAAAGGTCCAAAGTTAAGTTGTCTTATGATCTAACAAGGTTGATTGAGTTTACAGGAAAGCCCTAAGTTGTCTTAGGCAAAAGTCCTAGTGGATTCTAGGCAGGTGGAAACCCCTAGGGGGCGGTAACCCTAGGTAATGGAAAGTCCTAGCTGTAGGATCGAAAAGAATTTAGATATCTCCACAATGACATGATATTGTCCACTTTGGGCCTAAGCCTCATGGTTTTGCTCTTGGACTCTACCCAAAAGCCCTCATACCAATGGAGATATCTTTCTCTTATAATCCCATGATTTTTCCCATGTGTTTTCAATGTGGGACTATATTTGTAACCTTGTAACCCCAACAATCCCCCCTCAAATAAAGGACCAAAGGCTCCCTAACGTTCGATCCTCGACCCACTAGGACTTCCTGCCCCTCGGTCTACCCGACCTACTAGGACTTCCTTGCCTAGCTGCAACTAGGACTTCTTGCCCCTCGGTCTACCCGACCTACTAGGACTTCCTTGCCTAGCCGCAACTAGGACTTCCTACCTAGTGTCTGGTTGTCTTGATCCGGACACGAGAGCCCCCACTTCTTCGTTTGAGGTCAATATTACACCCACATGGTTCGATTGGACCATGACTCTTGTGCACAGTCGGCGGTTAGTCCTTCTGGCAGCCCGGGTTCTAATACCAATTGTAGGATCAAAAAGAATTTAGATATCTCCACAATGGCATGATATTATCCACTTTGAGCCTAAGCCCTCATGGTTTTGCTCTTGGGCTCTACCCAAAAGGCCTCATACCAATGGAGATATCTTTATCTTATAAACCATGATTTTTCCCATGTGTTTTCAATGTGGGACTATGTTTGCAACCTTGCAACCCCAACACTAGCTGCACTTAGGCAGGTGAAAACCCCTAGGGGGTGGTAACCCTAGGTAGAAAGTCTTGGCGAGTCAAGCGCTTTGGGCAAAATCCTAGAGTCAGGGACTCTAGGTGAAAACCCTGGTGGTCGCAAACCAAGTGGAAGTCTAGATGGGTCATGGAGTGGACGTCCAACATGAAGACCTGAAGTCTCAGGCGCTGAGAAAAAGTCCAATCAGTCTGGAGGACCGATCTGACAAAAAGGTAAACTCTCTTAAAAGAAGTAGGTAAGGATGCGTTCCTCTAAGAGGGAACAGTAGGCGTCGGTTCGACCTAGAGTTTTAACGAAACTCAAAGTCAGAATCGGACAGTCTAGAGATTGTCAAAATAATTTATTATTTCATATTTTATTGTGCTAACTCTATTTTTCAGGGTATGTGTGGTATTTTGGATTAACGTATCTTGCAGGGAGTGAAAATGCTCGGATGAACAGTGTCCGAGGCGCCTCCAGGGCTGTTAGAGGCACCTTGGGTGCCTTAGTCGAAGTCTCTGCGCAATAAGGCGCGAAGGCGCCTTGGATGCACCTTCCATGGAGCTTGAAGGCGCCTTCGGAGAGATAGAGTTCGCAGAAAGAGGACCTTATTGATGACCGAAGCTACGGGGATAAAGTCTTAGCTGGAGGCGCCTTCCGTGGAGGTTGAAGGTGCCTTTAACAGCCTATATAAGGCTGGTTCGATAAGATGCACAACAACACTTGATCTTCGTATTTTTTCTACTGCGCGCTGCTCAAAAGACGATCCAACAAAGCTATAACGCAACTCCAACAACCGGAAGCCCGAAATTTCTTATTCTTAGTTGTTGGTATACTTTAAATCATTGTACTTTAGTTATTGTACTTGTAATTTCTAAACTGATAGTGGATTTCCCAACGAAAGCGATCAACGATCGCGGGCCTTGGAGTAGGAGTCGTCACAGGCTCCGAACTAAGTAAAACCAAAGGTTTCAACTTGGTTTTTGTTCTTTTCGCTCTTTAATTTCCGCTACACTAACTCTTACGCGATCATGTTTTTCCGAAACGAGTGAAAAAGCCACGAGCACTATTCACCCCCCTCTAGCACATCTCAATCCTACAATTGGTATCAGAACCAGGCCGCTCTAAATTGGTGAAACCACCAATCAAGCAGGGTGTTCCCTTTTTGAAAAACAAAATTATATATCGTTTGTGTTTAAAAATCCATTCTCAAATTTTCCCCAATAGTTAGAATTGGTAAAGTAAAACATCGCATTTAACAAAATCTGTCACAACATTTTTTTAATATTTTTTTATTATTTTTTAAAAAATTTGTGAAACACTCTTATTTTATCTTTTCCAGCATTACTAATCCAAGACTAAGTCTTGGAACAAATTTTATCTTTTTTTCTTTGCAAGAGATCTTTGCTAAATGGCCCACCAAGAAGAGTATAGCACTGCACGCCTTCCCCTCTTCTTCAACGAAGACTTCGGCTATTGGAAGGATCGAATGGAGTATTATCTGAAGACCGAGGTAGAAATATGGATAATCGTCCAAACCAGCCTCGTGCTTCCACTTGATGGCGCTAGCAAACTAGTATCATGTGTAAACTGGGACACAAGTCTAATGAAGAAAATCGAGGCTGAAGCCAAGGTGACTCGAGCCCTACAATGCATCCTAACAAAAGAAGAGCTAAACCGAGTCGACCCATTTTCAAGAACAAAGGAGCTATGAGAGAAGTTAATCGAACTGCATGAAGGGACATCCGACACCAAGGTAAGTAAGCGTGATTTAATATTAAATAAATTATATAATATAAAAATGCAGGATGGTGAATCGGCAAGCCAACTTCACGCTCACATCCAAGACCTCCTCAACGGTCTTCACGCAATAGGAAAAAAAAGTGAAAAATCGCGAAGTCATTAGGTATGCACTCAATGCATTTCCAAAGAACATTTTGTGGGCATCCATGGTAGATGCTTACAAAGTATCCAAGGATTTTTCAATTATTAGATTAGATGAATTATTCTCAAAATTTGAATTACATGAACAAACTAATACATCTTCGTTCGAGAAAAGTATTGCCTTTGTCGTAGGTATAAACAAAACGAAGGAACCAAAAGTCAAGCGTCGGACAGAACCCGAGATCGAAAATGAATTGGACTCAGAAGAAGATGATGCTGAAATCACTACCGAACTAGTCAAACTAGTTCGGAAAGCACTTAAGAAAAAGAAGGTGACTCAATCGAACATAAAAGCTAAATCTGGAGTTACCTGCTACGGCTGCAATAAGAAGGGACACTGCAAACCGGAGTGTCCAAACCAGACGCAAAGAGGAAGGAAGGCCTTGAAAGCAACGTGGTCCGAATCCTCGGAAGATTCCGACGAAGAAGACGAGCAAACAAGCTTCCTTGCCCTATCGGTACAAGCTTCTGTTGCCGAAACCGAGTTCGAGTCCAGAACTAGAGCCGAATCAGAAACAAAATCCAAAAGAAGGCACGGATCCATATCCGTTTCCAAAGGGCCTAACAACATCGTAAGTTCCCTAATTTTTGGTACTCAGATAGATGATTTACAAAATTTAGTTTCATATTTATTAAGAAAGCTGGCCAAATCTAATGTCCGGGTCAAATCACTCCAAAAGGAGGTAACAACCCCTTAAGGAAGCGACTAACTCGAGTTCTTTGGCTGAGCAAGTTCAAGAAGAGAATTCCAAATTAAAAACTCAAGTCAAAGAACTCAAGCACTTATTGGAACGGTTCACTTTGGGGTCTAAGAACCTTGACCTAATTCTTGGAAAACAAAAGGTTATATACAACCGATCCGGACTTGGATATAAGGCTAAACATAAATTTAGATCTTATTTGTCTCTGGTAAAACGCTCAAATAGAAACTTAGTCCAAGCATGGGTCCCCAAGTGTAATCTGACTAATCAAGTTAGACTTGGTCAATATTGGATCCTCAAGAATTAAATCCACTACCTTGATAGATCTTATCGAGGCTATGATCCAAGGGGAGCTAATAGAAAGATCATTTTTATCTTTAGATAGATTTGTTTGATGCTTGCTTTACTGCTTTCACTATATATGCTTAGACTAGGGTAGATAAGGACCTAAGCTTGATTCATACTTGACTAGTTAGATCTAGGATTTTTAGAAAGGAAATTAAATATTTAATTTCTTTAAAAAGTTTTGTTTAGAAGTGGTTGATGATCCAATACCTAAGAAAGTCTAGTGCTTCGCCACAGCCTAGTAGTCAATTATTGAAATGAATATTTAATTAACTAACTATTAAATCTTAGTCTAACTCAAATGTAGATTAATCCTTATATTGGAATTTAAATTGAAGATTAAATTAACCATCTCACAAAACTATTAAGGTTCCTGATTGAAAATATAGAAAAGGATGAGATGGACCTAAATTTAAAATAAAAAGTAATTAACCAAATATAAATTAATTAAAACTAAGTTAACTCAATTAAAATTCAACTAAAAATATATATAATTCAATTAATCAAAGTTACTTTAATTAATTTCAAAAGTATAACTAATTTGAAAATATAATCAATTTCAAAATTTCTAACTAATTAATTTTAAAATCTTAATTATTTTCAAATGATAATTTTAATTATTTTTAAATGTTAATTAATCTTCAAATTTTAATTAATTCAAACTTATATTTTTAAATTCAAAATTTAATATTTTTGAAATCCAAATTCAAAACTCAAAATTCAAACTTAAATCCCATATTCACTATTTTTGAAATCCAAAATTATAACTCAAACTTAAATACTTTTCAAAATTCAATACTTTTCGAAATTGAAATCTTAACTTAAATTATTTGTGAAATATTCTTCAATATCATCATAGATAAAATCAACTTTAGAATTAACTTAGTTCTATTTCGCACAAACTCATAAGCTGACATGTTTGATAATATAGACTGGGTGAGATGGAAGAGTAAGAAAATAAATAACTACTTTTATAAGTTTAAACTTGTGTTTTACTCTTATGCTTGGACTCTATGATCCCCAAAATATTTTTAAAGGCATTAGTCAAGGAGAGTGAAGAGAGTCAAGTTAAGTTATTTTTTTAAAAAAAGAAGAGTTAAGGAATTCATTGTTTTAAAAAAAAAATTCAAAGCTAATTTTTTTTTTTATTTCTTCTTTAAAAAGTTCAAAGTATTTTTTAAAAAGAAAGTTCAGTTTTTTTCTATTTTTGAAAATAAACCTTAAATATGTTATTTGAAAAAGAAAATTTAAATATTTTTTTATCTAAACAAATAAGTCTTTGAAAAAGTATTTTTAAGCTTAACTAAGCTTGTATTAAAATCTTTTTAAAGCTAAGTTTTTATTAAAATCTTTTTAAAAAGACTAAGTTTTTATCAAAATCTTTTTAAAAAAAGCTAAGTTTTTTTTATCAAAATCTGATTAAAGCAAAGTTTTTATCAAAATCTTTTCAGAAAGCTAAAGTATTTAATAAAGTATTTTTAATTAAGCTAAGTATTGTCAGAGCATTTCTAATTTAACTAAGTATTTTTCAAAGCCTAAGATTTTTTGAAAAAGCTAAGTTATATTCAAAGCTAAATTTAGCTAAGTTTTTTTGAAAAAAACTAACTCACTTTCAACGCTTAAAAATTATTTATGTTTTTATAAGTGATACTCTTCAAGGGGAGCTTAAAGTTAAATAGAGTAAAAAAATTTTTTGTCAAACAACCTTCTCTCCACTTATATTACTTTTTGATTTATGTCAAAGGGGGAGAGTAAATTTAAAGTTAAGAGTTAAACATAATTTTTATGAAAGGGGGAGCATAAGGGAGTTTTTTTTATAAATTATTGTATTTAGGCTCATGCTGAAATTTCTTTAATTATTATTATGTTTTACTTAACTTTGAACCAGGTTATCATAATAAAAAAGGGAGAGACTGTTAGTATAGAAAGTACCAGACAATCGAACCTAAGTTTTGATTATGGCAAAGAGTTCAAAGTTAAGTCGTCTTATGATCTAACAAACTTGATTGAGCTTGTAGGAAAGTCCTAAGTTGTCTTAGGCAAAAGTCCTAGTGGATTCTAAGCAGGTGAAAAATCCTAGAGGGAGGTAACCCTAGATCCTAGGGGCAGTAACCCTAGGAGATGGAAATTCCTAGCTGTGGTTAGACAGGCGGAAAACCCCCGGGGTGGTAACCCTAGGTCCTAGGGGGTGGTAACCCTAGGCGAAAAGTCTTGGCGGGTCAAGCGCTTTGGACAAAATCCTAGAGTCGGGGACTCTAGGTGAAAACCCTGGTAGTCGCAAACTAGGTGGAAGTCTGGACGGGTCGTGGAGCGGACGTCTAGCATGAAGACCTAAGGTCTCGGGCTCTGAGCAAAAGTCCAGTCAGTCTGAAAGACCGATCTGATAAAAAGGTAAACTCTCCTGAGAGGAGTAGGTAATGACGTGTTCCCTGAAGAGGGAACAATACATGTCAGTTCAACCTAGAGTTTTAGCGAAACTCGAAGTCAGAATCGGACAATCTGGAGCCTGTCAAAATAATTTATTATTTCATATTTTATTGTGCTAACTCTATTTTGTAGGGTATATGTGGTATTTTGGACTAACGTATCATGCAGAGAGTGAAAAGGCTCGGATGAACAGTGTCTAAGGCGCCTCCAGGGTTGTTGGAAGCCCTCGGGTGCCTTAGTCGAAGTCTCCACACAGCAAGGCATGAAGGCGCCTTGGATGCTAGGTGGAAGGCTCCTTCCATGGAGCTTGAAGACGCCTTCGAAGGGATAGAGTTCGCAGAAAGCGGACCTTATCAATGACTGAAGCTATGGGGATAAAGCCTTAGTTGGAGGCGCCTTCCATGGAGGTTGATGTTGGTGCAATATTCCCTAGGTCAAGGTTGACATGGTTGACTAAGCATGAGTCTTGATGTTTGTATTTCGATGTTTGATAATACATGGAGATTGCAGGGGCAATCGTTCATTTGAGGAGATTGTTGGTACAATTTTTCTCTAGTCAAGGTTGACCAGGTTGATGTGATGAAGAGTCAAGTAGGTCAAGGTTGACCGGATACTTGACTGGGAAAGTCCTAACTGGAGGTTAGGCAAGAGAAAATCCTGGTGAGTGAAGCTAGGTGAAAGACCTTGTGAGTGAAGCTAGGCAGTTGGAAAGTTCTGGTAAGTGAAGCCAGGCAGTAAAAGTCCTGATGAGTGAAGCCAGACAGATGGGAAATCCTGATGAGTGAAAATAGGTGAAAGACCTAGTGAGTGAAGCTAGGCAGTGTGAAAGTCCTGGTGAGTAAAGCTAGGTGAAAGTCCTAGTGAGTGAAGCCAGACAGATGGGAAATCCTAGTGGGTGAAGCTAGGTGAAAGCCTGGTGAGGGAAGTCAGACAGATGGGAAGTCCTGGTAAGTGAAGCCAGACACGTGGAAGTCCAAGTGGGTCAAAGGGATTGACCGGATACTTGGTGAAGAAATTCTAGACGGTCGAGGGTGATCGGATGTTAGGCATGATGTCCCAACAGGTCATGGTTGACCAGATGTTGGGTTTTAGGGGGCTTGGGACTTGATTAGGGCAAATCAAGTTGAGCCAATCGATTAACTCATGCTCAATCGATCGGTTGATTGATTGGGTAAGTCCCGCGACAATTGCTTCCTCCCAATCGATCAGTGAATCAATTGGGAGGGAATCGGCGTCACACAGAATGCTTCCCAATCGATCACCCGATCGATTGGGAGCCTCCAATCGATCGAGTGATCGATTGAGAGACTGGAATCGTGTGAGGCTAATGAATCGATCGACTAATCAAGCGAGTTCCAGAGAGAACAGAGGCACTCTGGATCGATCGACCGATCGATCCAAAGCCTCCCCAATCGATTAGGTGCAATCCAATCGATTGGGATCCGACTATTGGCGTTGGATAAAGCCGTTGCGAGTGTTTTCTTCAGCACCTCTTCACCCGATTCTCCATAGCTCTTCACACGATTCTTTCCAAGCTCTCATCACCAGTTCTTGAAGGTTCTTGGAGGCAAGTGTTGGTGCACGTCCAAGTCAAGAGGCGTTCAACACAAGAAGAAGAAGCTAGGGTTAGGGTTTTCAGTGTAAATCTTGTAAGATTTTAATTGTATTTGCTTCCCTTGTCTTTCTTCTTGTACTGAGAGTGTTGTAAGGCTTCTCCGCCTTCAGTAGTTACCGTAAAGGAGTGTTTTCATAGTGAAGAGCGCTCGTGTGTGTGGATCCTTGGATTAGTCACATCTTCTTGAGGTGGATACCAAGTAAATCCTTGTGTTAGCGTTGTATTTTTATTTCTTGTACATTCCGCTGCATATCATCATCAAGAAGCAAGCTGCGACGAGCTATTCAACCTCCCTTCTCCTCTAGCTACAAATCGACCCTAACAGTTGAAGGCGCCTTCAATAGCCTATATAAGGCTGGTTTGAGCAGATGCACAACAACACTTGATCTTTACATTCTTTCTACTGCGTGCTACTCAAAAGATGATCCAACAAAGCTATAACGCGACTCCGACAACCGATTGCCCAAAATTTCTTATTCTTAGTTGTTGGTATACTTTAAATCATTGTACTTTAATTATTGTACTTGTAATTTCCAAACTAATAGTGGATTGCCTAACGAAAGCGATCCATGATCGCGGGTCTTGGAATAGGAGTTGTCACAGGCTCTGAACTAAGTAAAACCAAAGGTGTCAACTTGGTTTTTGTTATTTCCGCTCTTTAATTTCAGCTGCACTAACTCTTACGCGATCATGTTTTTCCGAAATGAATGAAAAAACCACGAGCGCTATTCACCCCCTATATCCCATCTCGATCCCATAGATAAAACATGTCAAACATGATCGTATAATTAAATTTTTACGAAAAGTAAATTTATGCTAGGTGTATCTTATGGATGACCTGTAACAAGAAGGGTATCAATCGTAGAAACGTTGTCAAACCTCACCTCTATTCGTATCCATGCTGAGTTACTTAAGACAACTCCTTGAGTACAAGTCGCTCCTTCGGAAGTTACTAGCCACGAGCAAACAAGAAGGATCAAGTGGATGAGGAAGAGAAACACACAAGGAAGAGATTTCTTTCTTATGGTGGTCATGACAACAAGGGGAAGGGCTTCCCCTTGTTGGTGACGGCAAAGAGAGAGGGGAGAGGGAGAGGAGAAGAGAAATTGGGTTAAGGTTTTTCAAAAATCTTACAATCCAATTAATGATCTTATGTGTATAATCTTCTCTCAACCATATCAATATATAGCCCTCATTAATGAGTTGAATTAGAAAACCCAAATTTAATCCATTATCCTTAACCAAAGATTATCTCATTAACCCCTTGGTTTGGTTCATAACTAAATCAAGTTGGTTCATGACTAATTCATGATTAAACTAAATATGGTCCAACTCTTCCATAAGAGATGTGGCCTATCCGCGCTTTCATTTTGACAAATATTTTCATATTTGTCTTATGTATGGTCCAATCAAATATTTATCTCTTGATCTAAGAATCATATTCTTTAACTTATTATGCCTTGAAAAAACTCGTTAGTGCGTGTGATACAATAGGTTTCCAGTTTATTTTGGTTGCCCATAATTAACTACTTAATTATAGAATGATCATGAGTGACACCTAGTAGTACATCATGATCCTCAATTAGTCAGAAAATCATAGTTAATCTTAGAATTAATTTTAAACCCTTTAGCAGCTACAGTGAGTCGTGCCTCATTCCTTTCACTCGTCTTATTCCTACTTGGTTCAGGACATGGTCTATGTATCTTGTCCCTACTAGGCTGACTATGTCACACCTAGCTCAAGTAATATTTCCCCATTCTGCGGATTCAAATTACTCATATATGTGTATTAGAGTCTCGCACTCTTAACATGTGATGCTTTAACTAAAGACTGCGAGTAATAATCCTAACGAGTGACCATAGGGTTTACGTCTCCTCGTAAGGAGCAGTGAATCCTCTGTAGGCTATCCAAACACCTTCGGACACTTCAACTTATACCCAATCATCCTGGATTCACACCTCAATGAGATATTTGCTTAAGATATCAAAGTATAAGTCTTCATGACCAAGATGACTTGTATACCTCAAGTTGGAGGAAACTTGCACTCGTGTTGCAGTAAGAACTTCACAGATATATCTATATATATAGAGAGAACCATGCATATGAAGTCTTACAATAAGTCACTCTAATGAACTAGTTACTATAACCAACATCCACGTTTAACTCTCGACATCCCAAGTCTCCAGCCAGTGAGAAAACAACTGCTTGGCCGAACCAAGGAGTATAACTTATGCTAGCCTTACAGAATTGATGATGTTCGAATGCATCAATTCAACGACTACGGAAATTTTAATATATTTATAATTGCACATGTAGAGATAATCACTAGTTATGATCCAATCACAAATTCTCTCATGCTATGAATTATATTACGGGCATTCAGTAAATGAGTTTAAGACAATCAAACATATAATATGTACTCAAATAATAAATCTTTACTTATCAAATAAATAGAAAAAAATGGTAAGGTGATTGACACAAGTGAAGTCCTAGTGAGACTAGGCAAACCTAGTTGGGAACTAGGTTAAATTCAAGGTGGGTGGATTAGCTGGGAACTAAACACTTAGCACAAGTAAAGTCCTAGTGAGACTAGGCAAATCTAGTTGGGAACTAGGTTAAGTCCAAGATGGATTAGCTAGGAGCTAAACACTTGATACGTGAGAAATCCTAGTTGGGAATTAGGCAAGGAAAAGTCCAAGTTGATCAAAGATTGAACAAACACTTAGTGAAGAAGTCATGGCAGGTCAAGGGTGACCGGATACTAGGCAAAGGGAAGTCTCAACGAGTCATGGATGGCTTTAGGGTTCAGCTAAGCTCAGGTTCAGATTTGAGGAATGAGTAATCAATTAGCCCAAGTTCAATCGATTAGTGGATCTATTGGGAGTGTGTTCATAAAAGGACAGTGGGGCTCTGGATCGATTGATGAATCGATCATGGCTAATGTTAATCGATTAGTGAATTGACTGAATATAATTTTCACGAAGCACAGAAGCATGGTGAATCGATTGGGTAATCTATTAAGTCTCTCTCAATCAATCTGAATCGATTGGGTAATCGATTGGAGAAACTTTCTCACCAAGCTGAATCGATTGGGAAGGTGCCCAATTGATTGAGAGTTTTATTGCGAGAAAACAGAAGCTTGGTGAATTGATTAGGTAATTGATTCATCCAAAAGTGAATTAATCAGGTGATCGATTGGGAGAAGCATAAAAAAGTTGTTGTAAGATTTGGACGGCTAGATTGAATCTAATTTGATTTGGTAATCGATTGGAAGACATAAATCAACACGATAAAGGAATTTCACGAAGATTCAAACACACTTCTTCTTCTCCATTATTCTTTTCCAGTTCTTGAGGTTTTGTAAGAGAAGTGTTGCTATACTTTACAACCGATCAAGAGGCAATCTAGTGCAATAAGAGATCAAGGGCAAGGTTCTTTATTGTTGTATTTATTTCTTTGTTCTTGTTGTTGTTGGGGTTGCAAAGTTATAAAAAATAGTCTCACATTAAAAACATATGGAAAAGATCATAGGTTTATAAGAAAAATATATCTCTATTGGCATGATGTCTTTTGGGTATAGTCCAAGAGCAAAACCATGAGGGCTTAGGCTCAAAGTGAACAATATCATGTCATTGTGGAGATATCTAAATTCTTTTCGATTCTTCAATTGGTATCAGAGCCAGATTGCTTTTCACCGGACTAACCGTCGGAAGAAGCATAAGCCAGAGCCATGATCCAATATCGAACCATGTGGGAGAAACCTTGAACAAAGTAGGGGAGGCCCTAAGCAGGTCAAGGTGACCTGATACTCAAGGGAAGACTTTGAGTAGGTCAAGAGTGACCCTATTCTTGAGGAGGACCCTGTGGTCCCTTGTTTGAGGGGGGGATTGTTGGGGTTGCAAGGTTGCAAATATAGTCTCACATTGAAAATGTTGGTTGTTACTCGGAAAACCTAGAGGTTCTACTGTACAAAAATTTTGTACAAAGGTCTGAACCTTTTCCTAGCTACCATGTGTTCTTTTAAATTAAATTTTGGATCGCCTGCGGAACTTAACACGTTTGATTTAAAACTTAATCTATTTGTTCTTTTATGTTTTGACTTGGGTCTCCTGCGGAACTTAACACGTTCGACCCAAATCACCTTAAGTTATTAATTCCATTAAATATTAATTTCCATAATTGGTTCCCAGTACTGACGTGGCGAGGCACACGACCTTCTTGGATATGGGAGCAACCACCACCGACTAGACAAAACCTTTTATGGAAAGCTAATATTTAATTTCCTAAAATAACTTTAGGTTAACCGAAAAGAACAATCAAATCACAAGGAAAAATAAATAAAAAAAACACAACATCGAAAAACATATTCGAAAAACTAGAATCGTAAGCCTCTTGTATTTGGTATTATTTTCAAAAATAACTAGTATGATGCGGAAAGTAAAATTACTAGTTATACCTTTTAGAAAAACCTCTTGATCTTCTACCGTATTCCTCTTCTAACCTCGGACATTGTGTGGGCAACGATCTTCCGAGATGAGAAACCACCAATGAACCTTCTTCTCCTCCTAGCTAGGTTCGGCCAACACAAAGAAAGCTTCACCAAGGATGAAAGAAAATCACCAACCAAGCTCCAAGGGATGCAAGCTTTCTCTCCTTCTTCTTCTTCTTCTCCAAGTAGTATCCGGCCACCACAAAAGCTCCAAAGGAAGAGAGAGAGGTTTGGCCACCACAAAGAGGAAGAGGAAAAGAGAGGATGGCCGGCCACACCAAGGAATAAGAGAGGGAGAGAAATAATAGAAGTTGTACCTCATGAAGGCACCCCTACCCCTTCTTTTATATTCCTTGGCTTTGTCAAATAAGGAAATTTATTTATAATAAAATTTCCTTAACTTTATTTGACAATAATTAATTAAGAAAAAAATAAATAAAATTTCCTAATTAATTGAATTGTGGCCGGCCACCTCATGGAGAACAAATAAGCCAATTTTTAATCAACAATTAAAACTTCCTTATTTGTCTTTGGAAATTTTAAAAAATAAAATTTCCCTTTAAAATCCCTATAAAAAGAAATTTCTATAATTTTAATTTTCAATCATGTGAATAATTTTTAAAGAGAAAAAATAAAATATCTTTCCAATATACAAATAAGGAAAGAGATCTAATCTCTTTCTTTAATCTTTTGTAGATCCTTTCAAGAGAGATATTTTAATTTTAATTCTCTTTAATAAATTATATCTTCCACATAATAAAAATTAAAATTAAAAATCCTTTTTAATTTAATTATGGCCGGCCCTCTCTAGCTTGGGTTCAAGCTAGGGCCGGCCACCCTAAACCATGCTTAGGCCGGCCCTAGCTTGATTCCAAGCTAGCTTGGCCGGCCCCCTTTAGGTGGGTATAGAAGGTGGGTATAGGTGGGTATAGTACTTTATAAATAAAAGGCAACGATAGGGACCGAGAGGAGGAATTGGTTTTGGTCTCCCGATAAAATTAAGCATCCCGTGTTCGCCCCGAACACACAACTTAATTTTATCAATAATAATTCATTCCACTAGAGAACTATTATTGAACTACCGCACCAATCCCAAATTACATTTTTGGGCTCCTTCTTATTATGAGTGTGTTAGTCTCCCTGTGTTTAAGATATCAAATGTCCACTAATTAAGTAAGTTACTGACAACTCATTTAATTAATATCTTAGCCCAAGAGTAGTACCACTCAACCTTATCGTCATGTCGGACTAAATCCACCTGCAGGGTTTAACATGACAATCCTTATGAGCTCCTCTTGGGGACATTATCAACCTAGTATCTCTAGGACACAGTTTCCTTCTATAATCAACAACATACACTATAAGTGATATCATTTCTCAACTTATCGGGTTTATTGATTCATCGAACTAAATTTCACCCATTGATAAATTAAAGAAATAAATATCAAATATATGTGCTTGTTATTATATTAGGATTAAGAGCACACACTTCCATAATAACCGAGGTATTTGTTCCTTTATAAAGTCAGTATAAAAGAAACAACTTCAAATGGTCCTACTCAATACACTCTAAGTGTACCAGTGTAATTATATAGTCAAGATAAACTAATTCCTAATTACACTACGACCTTCCAATGGTTTGTTCCTTTCCATTTTGGTCGTGAGTTTCTGTTTATAATTTATAAGGTACTGATAACATCATCTTCTATATGTGACACCACATACTATGTTATCTACAATATAAATTAATTGAACAACTACAAACAAATGTAGATAAATTGACCAAATGTGATTCTTTATTTAACATAAATATTTACAAAAGCTTAGGCTTTCAGTATACACTCCAACAGAAAACACATGAGAAAGATCATGGGTTTATAAGAAAAAGATATTTTCATTGACATGAGTCCTTTTGGGTAGAGCCCAAGAGTAAAACCATGAAGGTTTAGGCCCAAAATGGATAATATTATGTCATTATAGAGATATCTAAATTCTTTTCGATCCTTCAGTTGTACCCTTGTTATATTATCTCATGTTTGAGTTTGTATGAGACCTCCACCTCCAAGAAGGAGATTTTCATAGTGTATCTGTGAGTGAGCAGTGAACCCTTGGATTAGTCACCTCAAGGAAGTGGAGACCTAGTAAAATCTAATGAGTTAGCATTACTTCGAGTTTCCACTACAATGAATTATTAACAAAACGATTAGAGCTAATCACCCCCTAGCTCTCAAAGTGTCCTAACACCTTTGTCCTTTTCTTTTCCTTTATTCTTCAATCTGGGGTGGTTGTCCATGATATGCTCTTCTTTACTGTAGTTATAGCACCTCACTTTGTTGTTTTCTCGTAGAAGCTTCTTAGCTTATGTCTTATCAAATTTGTTAGTTATAAGAAATTTATTTAATTTTATTACCATATATTCTTCTTTATCTTTATCAGGTGATGACACTGAATCTAGTTCAATCTTCTTAGCTTTTAAAATGATATTGTTGTTTCACTTTTTCGTGTCTTTAAATTCTGCACATCAGGATTATTATAATTCTAAAGTCGAAAATAACTCTTCCAAGTACTTACCTCCAAGTCCTTCAAGATGTAGTAAAAATCCACTATTGATGTCCACTCTTAGATTCTAGGAAAGGTGTTGAGTATTGTATATCAGAGGGAATCCCAATTAGACATCATTTCTCCAAAGTTGGTTAGTCCAGTAATCAGCTTCTTGATCTTTGCATGCAGTTGAGCCACCTTTTCTCTCTTTTCCATCCGAAGGTTGGTTAGTTGATTTCAGAGCAGGTCACATCTTGATAGTTTGGTCTCCGAGCTTTTTTCATGAAGCTTTAGGAACTTCTTGTTAGAACATTCGAGCTGCAAAAATTACTTTTTGCGTTGCGGAAACCTCGAAGCTAGCCACGGATCCGTGCGAAGATAGATAAATAAAATATTCATGTACATGTTTGTCTACACTAGATCTACCTTAGATTTACATGAAAAGGAAGTATTACCCTTGTAGCGATGCCCTTCGCTTATTTCGCTCGTCTAAATGGTTGTCAGATCTCGTAGAGTGTCAAGTGTACACTCCTCTACACGTATCTACATGGACAAAAGGTGGAGAGAACCACTTAGAGTATGCTAGCACTCTTGAGAGGTCTCGGCAATGGAGGAGAAGGAGAGAAAAAGAAGAGAGGAAGAAGAAGAGACCTTGAATAAGCACACCCTTTTTCTTTTTCATGTGTGGCCGACCACTTATTAGAGCATTTTATACCTCCATGTAATACCAAGAGTCATGGCTCTTGGTCTTCCTCATGAGGTGACACACAATGATGTAGCCTTGATGATGTGGAACATCATCATTGGCCGGCTTATGCCAAGTCACAATGAGGTGGCATTTAGTCAAGTCAAACTTGACCCTTCATCTTCCCTCTCAAGTCAAGTAAAACTTGACCTCTTATTTCCCATGGTTGATCAAATCTACCCTTTGATTCAAATCAATTTAATTTAATGAATCTCTATTCATTGGTTTAAATTGGCTCAATGAATCATAATCTAAATTAGACTCATTCGACACATGAATCAAATTGAGTCCCACTCAATTAGTCTAATTTGAATTGCTCTTAATCCAATTTGGTTCATCACATGAACCTAATCCTCTTGGTCCATCATATGAACCTAATCTCCATCTAACTGCCCTTTGTATGTGACCCTATAGGTTCTTGTAACGTTGACAATGCTCCTAAACTCATTTAGAAACAAAAGTAATGAGCGGTATCTAGCAACACATCATTACTACCCAAGTTACAAGAATGTTAAGATCCAACATCACCATTGTGACCACTAATTAAGACTCTCACAATATGTGACAATGTCCTTCTATCCTTGACATCTAAATTGATCAATTGAGACATAGACCGTGTCGTCCTCTAATCAATCTATGTCTTGAACTCTAAGTAGACTCACTCTAATCAAATGAGCTCAATATCTCATATTGACTTATTTGGGCATGACCATGCACTTAGTGGTTTCACTCTATCAAGAATCATGATATCACTCCCGTCATATAGGAGGGATAGATCCCTTCTACATCACTCACATCCCTCCACATAATTTGTTACATACCCAGTAATCGCCTTTATAGTCCATCCATTTACGGGTGACGTTTGACGAAGCCAAAGTATGCAACTCTTTATGTAGGGAACCATGGTGACTTCAGGTCCAAGGACTGATAGTCATACTAATAGTCACAGAAGAAAGTATATGACACTCATATAACGATCCATGATACTTTCTCATGGCGGGTCATTCAGTATACATTCTCCAATGCATACTTATGTGTCAACTTGATATCTAATATCCATGACTTGTAAGATCAAGTCATCGAGTTGACCTACATGCTAGTCTCATCGCATTAACATTGTCCCTGAATGTTAATACTTGACTAGGAATGATTAAGAGTAGTGTTCTCTATATCACCTCATTATCAATTCAACTAATCGATTGATATAGATAAGAACCTTCTACTCAAGGATACTATTATACTCAGTTATTTTACACCAATATAAGTAAGTATAATAACCATAAAGAAATGTCTTTATAAATAAATAAATAAATATATATATATATATATATATATATATATATATATATATATATATATATATATATATATATATAGGAATATGATTCATCGAGTCCATACAACATTCATTACATAATCGGCTCTAGGGCTCTCACTAACATTTCTCTCAGAGTTTTTTAGCGGTGTAATAAGTATTAATTCAATTGACTTCCTGAGGCGGTAGTATACTTAACAAATGGAATTCTACTTTACCATTGGCTACAAAGTCAATATGTTGCTTTTTGTTCTAAAAGTACTCTTTCTTTTCTTCTCTGTTCTCATCCTTTGGTGTTTCAAAATTATATTTAATTATTAATAAGATATCGAAATCAGTTTTAAAAACTATCTCCATTCGTCGCTTCCAAAAAGTGAACTATCTCTCGAAGTTTGGTGGGTGAATACTTGATCCGACCAGTCTTCTTATTGTTTTAGTTAGCGATTAATTCTTCTAAGACAGTTGAGCTTTGATACAACTTGTTGGGATTGTTGGACCGGCTAGAGGGGATGAATAGCCTGTAAATTTTAAATTATAATTTCTCTAGCTTTCTACTTAGCAAAGATACACATCATTTAAAAAAGAAATAACATAAAGAAAGTAAGGAGACTAAGGATTTACTTAGTTTACAACATGGGTGGCTACTAATCCAATGCAATATTAAGTGCATTATCAAGCTCTTTCTTCGATAAGAGTCTGAGGCTAAGTATCCCCTTACAGTGTTTGAAAACAATTTTTGAGAATACAAAATTGAAAATTGAAAGTACATAGTGTGTATAGAAACCTCAAGTATTAAGGGCTCTTTTTATAGACTTCTGGCAAAGATAGTCATTTGTTGATGTGACACATTGCAAGCACCTAGAAGTAGCCTAGGCGCCTGGATTCGATCGAGTTGATCCACTTGGCAATGAGTCACTCAATGGTTCTAGAGGATTTTGATCATTTCAGCCGCTTGTATGCAATCCGAGAGCCTGGAGTCTACTTATGTAGACTCATGCTGATCCGCTTCGACAATTTCTCTGCTGACTTGACTGCTCATTCAGGGCACTTGGAATGGTCAATTTAGAAGTTGACCATTCTTCATTTCCGGTCTCATGGGTGATGCTCCAGACATCCATAATTGAACTCACTCGAACTCAACTCTGTACTTCTCCTTAAGCAGACTTTCTCTCGGTTTCTCATCCCTCAGATGCGCCTTGCACACCCTTCTCACTCCACCAGTGTACTCTTTCGTAGCTCCTCATCTTTTGGATCCATCAAACCCGTCGGCTCTCTTTTCGTATCATTCTTCTCACTCGTTGTATTTTTCGCTCAACTTCTTGTGTTCTTAAGTTTCTGTATACTTAGACACAAGACATCAAAAACATAGGACCTAACTTAACTCGGTTAATCAACATCAAAACTAACCCGAGATACTTACAATCTTCTCCTTTTTGGTGTGCATCAACCTGAGTTAAAGTTAGGAAAATTAAACAATAAATGATTTATGTTAAAATAATTTGAAATAAAAAATTTTACAATTTAGTCTTCTCCTAAACTTAACATCTATTAATTCTCTCCCTTTAATCACATAAAAAATACGAGTAAATAAAATGAAAAATATAGAGAAAAAATTTGAAAATTTTTCTAGCGGATATTCATATAGTATGCAAGTCTATATATTTTTTCAAGCAATTATTTTCAAATAAATGAATTTCTAAGAATTAAACATCAGATTTTTTTTTTAAAAAAAAATGAATCGATTGACGTGGAATCAATTGGCTAATCGATTCAACCCTTATGTGAATTGATTGGACAATCGATTTAGAGTTTTTTTTGCAAGAGCACATTAGGAAATGATTGAGCTGAAGTTCAATCAATTGAGTCAATCAATTAACCTGTTTTAGTGAAGCACAAAAAGGTTGTGAATGTAGGACGTTGCTAAAAATAGTTCAATATTTGTTGTAAGAAATAGTTCAATATCTGTTGTAAGAAATACCTGCATCAGTTTTTTCCACGTAGAGAAGTCCCCTTTGTATTTCGGCGGATGGATGCTTGGTCCTGCCATGACGTTGCTTCGTTCGGCGGTTAGTCCTCCTGAAGCGCCTCGGCTCTGATACCACTTGTAGGACCGTTAGGCCGGCTAGAAGGGGGGGGGGGTTGAATAGCCCTGCAAAAATCAACACAAACCAACCCTTCTCGAACTCTTAAACTGACACTTGTAAAATAATCAAAGCAATAAACTAAGATCAGAACAGAAAACGAGGCACCAGGTTTTGACTTGGTTACAATCGAGGAGGTTGTTAATCCAAGAAAGATGATCGCACTAGAATTTCTCCTTCAGGCGGAGAAGCCTCTTACAAAGTTGAAGCGCGCAACAGAAGCTAACTACAGAAAGCGTACAAGTGTTTGAAAGAAATGCGTGAGTTCTGAATTGATTAAAAGCTTCTGGACCAAGGCTATATTTATAGCCTTGGTCGGGGCGCCTGGAAGGGTTCCGGGAGCCCTGGGGGGGGGGATAAATTTTATCCCCCAACGTTCAGATCGAGTTTTGACTCGATCTGGTGAAAATACTGGGTCCGGGCGCCCGGAAGGGTTCCGGGCGCCCCGGGCTGCTCCGGGCGCCCCGGGCTGCTCCGGGCGCCCCGGACTGTTCCGGGCGCCCCGGAGCCCAAAGTCAACAGCCGTTGACTTTTTCGTCCGGGACCTCTTCTCTGGTTCAGTCCCGCCTCGGTCCGGTTCTTCTCCTCCGGATCCGCTCACTTGGGTGATCTCTGCCATCCGGAAAAGGGCTCACCCGAACCCAACTTCCGGTCTTCTCGAGCGGGCTTCCCTCCGGCTTCTCGTCCCTCGGAATTGCCGCGTGTTTCCTTCTCGTCCGCCAGCGTACTCATCCGCAGTCTTCGTCCCTCGGTCGTCGACCTTCTCGCTAGCTGCGTCTCTTGCTCCCCGAGCAATCTTCCGCTCCGGCTTTCGTCCCTCGGAACCACCGCACGCTTCCTTCTCATCCACTGGGGTACTCTTCCGCAGCACCTCGTCCCTCGGACTGTCGTCCTTCTCGTTAGCTGCGTCTTCCGCTCGACTACCTGTATTCCTAAGCTCCTGCACACTTAGACACAAGGTTAGAAACACACAGGACCTAACTTAACTTGTTGATCACACCAAAACAACCTTGGGGTTCCAACAATCTCCCCCTTTTTGGTGTGATCAACCCAAGTTAAGCTAGGGTAAAATAGACTTTAAATAAAATTAAATAACTTAACTTAATTTGCAATTTAAGTACAAAAAGATAGAAGAAAAAAAAATAACTCTATCTACCTCAGTAAAAAAGATAGACAAAAAATTAAATCTATCTACCTCCCCCTAGACTTATACTTTCCCTTCTCCCCCTTTGTTCACAAAAAAATGGGGTTCCAAGAGAAACAATCTAAGTCAATATTTTTTAAAAAAATATTTCTAACTTAAAAAAAAATTTCTAAGTAATTTGAGTATAAATTTCTAATTTCAGAAAATCTTTTAACTTAAGAAAGAATGATTTTTGAGAATTTTTTAAGCACATAAATGACTTAATCAATTAAAAATTTCTAAGTAAGTAAATTTCTAAATTAAAATAAAATATTTTGAATAACCCTTTTTAAAACACTAATTAATCCTTATATTAATGCTTCATTAGTAAGTTAATTAAACATTTATTTCAATATTTTGGCTTCCAGGTCGTGGCGAGGCACGAGGCCTTCTTGGTTATTGGAGCAACAACCACTTCCTTGACAAAGCTTCATAAAGAAATTCTTTGTTTAATTTTCTCACTTAAAGCGCTAATTTTAATTTTAAAATTCAGTTTAAGCATGATTTAGGAACCCAATATAGGTTCCAACCTACTGGATTAACTAAAACGTTTTTAGGAATATATTTTCTTGAAATGTTCCTAATTTGTCCAGGGTGATATTTAAAGTACCAATTTAAATTATTAAATCTTCTACCATTGGTTTTAAATGAACATGCATGGTTTTTCAAATTATCTACTTGAATTTTCAAGTCATTATTTTCAAGTTTCAATTTTTCATTTTCCAATTTTGATTTATCTAATTCTTCTAGAGGGCAAGACTTAGCTAAAATTATTTTTAAATTTTTTATTTCTTTTTCTAATTTACAGCAGTCTTTAGTTAATAACTTAACAAATTTATAAAGTTTATCGGGAGGAAGAGAACGTACCTGACTTACCTTATCGAGTTCGTTTTCCGTATCTCCCCCTGAACTGCTGCTTTCTTCTGACGACGCTCCCCCTTCATCGATGCTCTCGATGCTCATTTCGGAAGAGCTTGACTCGCAGTCGTCTTTTTGATGACTTGCCATTAGAGCAAGTCCGGAGAATGCCTCGACTTCCGACTCCGACGACGTATCATCCCACGTCGCCTTTAGGGCTTTTCGCTTTTGGATAGGCTTCTTACCCTTTTCCTTGTTCTTGGTCTTCAGCTTGGGGCAATTGTCCTTGACGTGCCCTTCTTCGTCGCAATGGTAGCAGCGGATCGTCCTTTTCTTCTTCCCCTGCGGATGCTTAGTAGATCTGGATTTACAAAGTTTCTTGAATCTTCTTACCATCATTACCATTTCCTCGTCGTCGAGAGAAGATTCCGACTCAGGTTCGTCTCTCGAAGCTTTGAGGGCGACGTTGTTCTTGGGCTCCTTCATTCCTGCACATCTTGTCTCATGCACTTCAAATGTTGAAAAAAATTCTTCTAATGAAATTTTTTCTAAGTCCTTCGAAATGTAAAAAGCATCTACTAGTGATGCCCATTTTGAATTTCTTAGAAATGAATTTAAGGCGTACCTGAGCGAATCTCGGTTACTTACCTTTTCTCCGAGATTCGTGAGTCCGGTGATGATTTCTTTTATTCTAGAGTGCAGATGTGCGACTGTCTCGTCTTCCCCAAGTCGCAGGCTAGTGAGCTGATTGCGAAGCAGATCTCGTCTAGCGAGTTTGGCTTCGGACGTACCTTCGTGCAGCTCGAGGAATTTCTCCCAAAGTTCCTTTGCGGAGTTGTATTTACCGATCCTGTTGACTTCTTGAGGCGGAAGAACGCTTAGCAGATGGTACTCTGCTTTACCGTTCGCCACGAAGTCAACCTGCTCCTTTTTTGTCCATTTATCTATTTCCTTGTCCTCTGGAGCTTCAAAGCCAAATTTCATTGTTAAAAATAGTTCAATATCTGTTGTAAGAAATACCTGCATCAGTTTTTTCCACGTAGAGAAGTCCCCTTCATATTTCGGCGGATGGATGCTTGGTCCGGCCATGACGTTGCTTCGTTGGGCGGTTAGTCCTCCTGAAGCGCCTCGGCTCTGATACCACTTGTAGGACCGTTAGGCCGGCTAGAAGGGGGGTTGAATAGCCCTGCAAAAATCAAACCACAAACCAACCCTTCTCGAACTCTTAAACTGACACTTGTAAAATAATCAAAGCAATAAACTAAGATCAGAACAGAAAACGAGGCACCAGGTTTTGACTTGGTTACAACCGGGGAGGTTGTTAATCCAAGAAAGATGATCGCACTAGAATTTCTCCTTCAGGCGGAGAAGCCTCTTACAAAGTTGAAGCGCACAACAGAAGCTAACTACAGAAAGCGTACAAGTGTTTGAAAGAAATGCGTGAGTTCTGAATTGATTAAAAGCTTCTGGACCAAGGCTATATTTATAGCCTTGGTCGGGGCGCCTGGAAGGGTTCCGGGCGCCCTGGGGGGATAAATTTTATCCCCCAACATTCAGATCGAGTTTTGACTCGATCTGGTGAAAATACTGGGTCCGGGCGCCCCGGGCTGCTCCGGACGCCTCTGGCTGCTCCGGGCGCCCCGGGCTGCTCTGGGCGCCCCGGATTGTTCCGGGCGCCTCGGAGTCCAAAGTCAACAGCCGTTGACTTTTTCATCCGGGACCTCTTCTCTGGTTCAGTCCCACCTCGGTCCGGTTCTTCTCCTCCGGATCCACTCACTTGGGTGATCTCTGCCATCCGGAAAAGGGCTCACCCGAACCCAACTTCCGGTCTTCTCGAGCGGGCTTCCCTCCGGCTTCTCGCTCCTCGGAATCGCCGCGTGTTTCATTCTCGTCCGCCGGCGTACTCATCCGCAGTCTTCGTCCCTCAGACGCACCGCGTGCCGTCCTTCTCGCTAGCTGCGTCTCTTGCTCCCCGAGCAATCTTCCGCTCCGGCTTTCGTCCCTCGGAACCACCGCACGCTTCCTTCTCGTCCACTGGGGTACTCTTCCGCAGCACCTCGTCCCTCGGAACCACCGCACGCTTCCTTCTCGTCCACTGGGGTACTCTTCCGCAGCACCTCGTCCCTCGGACTGTCGTCCTTCTCGCTAGCTGCGTCTTCCGCTCGACTACCTGTGTTCCTAAGCTCCTGCACACTTAGACACAATGTTAGAAACACACAGGACCTAACTTAACTTGTTGATCACACCAAAACAACCTTGGGGTTCCAACAGTGAATTGATTGAGGGAATCAATTAAGCCCTTCTCAATCGATTGGGCTTATCGATTAGGGCCTTTGTCATGTGAAAACAGAGAGCTTGAGAATAGATTGTGCAATAGATTATGTTGTTTTCTCTCATGAATAGAAAACTTCTAAATTGATTAGGACAATTGATTAAAAATTGTCAAATCGATTGATATAACTCATCAATCGATTAAGGATTTGAAAAAAGAGTTGTCCTGCAGGTTGTTGGATGGTTAGCTGACGTGACAATTGATTAGGAAAAAATATAATCGATTAGGAGGCGAAAAGCAGTTCGAACAGTATTCATATAAAAGGGAGTTCATCTAGGATTTTCGTCGTCAGTTCTCAGGACCCCGAGGAAGAAGTGTTATTGTATTTTCAATCGATCAAGAGATATTTCTATTTTCTAACAACAAGATTAACAAGCCAAGCAAGATTTCATTGTAAAGTGTTTAGTTTTATTTTCACTTATATTCTTGTTGTATTTCTCGTGTTTGAGGTTGTACCAGACTTTTCCGCTTCCGAAAAGTTTCTGAAAAGAAGTTTGGTCATAGTGAAACTGTGTGCAAGATGTGAATCTTTGTATTAATCACTTTGAGGAGATGGAGACTAAGTAAATTGGAAAAGTTAACATTACGAAGATGAAGTAAAAGAATCTAAAAATATATAAAGGACTAAAAAAAATCCAAGAAATCCTTAAATAATTATATAAAATAAATTTCTTTTACCTTTTTTCCAATGGGGACTCCGTTTCTTTCTCCGGTGGTGAGCACGAGGGCATCGCCTTCGGGCCCCACGGAGCCACACTCCGGGCAATCTTTCGCATAGAGACTCATATAATGATTTATTCCAATGAAGTCCAATTTACTTTGCAATTTTCTCTTGTCACTCCCTGAGAACTTTGGCAGTCTGGACCCTAAAATTTGCCTCATTTCAGAAGGATAATCGCCGCGGATAATGGGATCAAGAAACCTTCACCCAAAAAAATAATGAATTATTATTTTTCCTTAACATTTTTTTATGCATAATTAAGAGAATAATTAAAGAGTTAATTAATCAACTACCATGGAGCATTAAATTCTAATGCTCGCTGAGAGGCCTTGTAATCCTCCGTTATATTCCTGAGCGGCTCAAACCAAGTGGCCGACATCGCAATTCCAATAGCACCTTCTTGTTTTATCTAATTTAATAAACTTTCAGTGGTAAAATGCCATAATTTTTAAATGTATTTTTTCTAAAAAATATAATTTTTCTACCTGATACTTGCTCCGATAAATTTTTACTGCAGTAGCATGGGCCAAGATTATGTTATGAGCCGCAGCATAAGGCTCGGTGCTCGAGTCGCCCGACCAACAATTGCCAAACTCACGCGAACAACGGTTAGGGGGAAACGATCCGAACCGGTACCCGTAAGTGGCTACGATGTTGGGTTCGTTGAAAGTCGCCCAATACTTGACCCGGTCGCCGAATTCCCTAAAACAAATATCTGCAAAGTCTCCAAATTCCTCCCTGGTAGAAAATAATTTACACACTCTGTGAGCTTCATTTTTATAAAAAGATAACAATTTATTTTCTAAAATATGCAAAAAGGTCCTCACTGTAGTTGTGGGTTTAGCCATCCACCGTATCTGTCTTCGAGCTCTTGTGGAATGTCATAATGATTCAAGGTAGCAAATGGCTTTATTCCTAATATTTTATTTTTAAAAAAAATCAAAAAATATATTCATTAAAAAAAATAAAATTAATCAATTTTGGATTAATAATTTTGTGTTTTTAAGATTACCTTTAAGCAACAAGGCATTAATAAGTCTGTTGTAGAAAGCAATTCCTAGTGAATTAGTTCCTCCAAGCCTCCCTCCTTTCAAATTAAGAAAATAAATAAATTAATTAAAATTAAAATTAAAAGAATAAAAAATAATATAAAAAATACTCACTAGGTAAAATTCTGGACCATGATATGGAAAATCTATATGCATTGACTCCAAGAGATTCCATTAATTCTATATCTTCCTGTCCATGATTAATATTTTCACTCAATTAAATCATATGAATTAAAATAATATTAATTAATTAATATTTATGCATATTTAGAAATTATTGGCACCATGTAACGATGGTAATGATCATCTGTTATTTCGGCATTGCTACCGTCCCTGATTCGTCCTGAATAAATAAATAAATAAAAACTTAAATATTAATTTGTATTATAATTATTCAATATATAATATAATTATACCGGGAATATGTGTGAGTATATCCCAATTGCTTAAGCTCTTATTATCTTCCAAGTAGGCTCCCTCGATCTGTATATATATAAAAATATCGCATATATAATGCTATAAAATTATAAAAAATTATGATTCTACCCTGTCCCTCCTTTTTCAGGGGTTGCAATGATATTTCTTAAATATTCATACCTGAAACGATGAAGTCGCGGTGCCAAAGAGAAATGAGGAAGGAAAGTAGGTCCGATCAATGCAATCAACTGCGAAAGAGAGCATGCCGAGCACTATGATGGATAATTGCACTAGTAATCTTTTGGTTTCCATTCGCTCCGAGTGAAACAACAAGTCGGTCGGATCGGTGTGACGAAAACAAATTATATATCGACAATAAAATCTCTATAAACTAGAAGTCAAGGGGAAGGGAGATAGATCTGCACTAGTTATAGTTAATTAACACGTAATTAGGGTGAATCCAAATGCCCAACTGGTTGCCCGTGCATGAATTTGGCCTTGTATGCATGGGAGCTGCTAAAGGATTACTATTCTTAGCATAAAATCAAAACTAAAAGTAGAAAGAAAGAGGATACTTTGTCGATTGATTGCTAGCTTACCAATCGTGAAGCTGATCTATGCGATCGTCTACTCGGCCGATGATGGTTCCCGACTATTCGGTCAAGGCTGCCCGGAGCTAATTAACTGCCTTTACAGAAAAAATCGGAAGAGAGAATAGGAGAAGGAGGAGGAGGAGGAATTAAGCATAAGAATACATACAACACATCACCGTCAATTATTGAAATGCCGGCACCATATCTTTATTTATTTCTTTTTCAAGTAAATGCCAAATTACATCACAATAATGTCTTCCATGTCTTTCTTAATCAATAATTTTGAGTGGCTGAGAAACTTTCAAAGTTATCCATCAAAGATCATATGAAATACCCCCTCACGTCAGCCCGGCCCTTGCCTATCACCCAAATTAATCATGATTAATTAGCCATTAATCAGACTCATTAAGATCGCATTTAAATTAATTGTTAATTACCTCATTGCTTCGTGCAAAGAAGAAAGGTAGCTTTGCAAGTAATTACCGGTTTTCCAATTGGGACCCCCTTCTTGTCTCGAACCGGAGCCGCAAACCCAGCCAGTAGGGGTCCCACGACGTCACACGCGGTAAACTTGCAATCTTTCACGTAGAGACTCGAGTAATGGTTAATTCCAATGAAGTCCAGTTTGTTTCGCAATTTCTCCTTCTCGCTCGTTGAAAACTTTGGCAATCTGCCCCCCAAAATTAGATTGCATGACATCATTGGACGCATAATTCCCGATCGGGTACAGATAGGTTAAGGTTCCAGATCTGAGACATGAGATATAGCCTAAAGTAATGCCTAACCTGCCTCAACTGATCGGGTTTCCGCAGCCCGGTTCACATAGCCAGGCCTGACACTTTCAGTAAGGCAGCTCTTGGTCGGCCCTTAAGTGATCCAGGCGTACAAGATGAGACGCTCGCCACAGCTCATCTCCTTCATCAAGACTCGAGCCAAGTGTCACACCCGAACGATTATCCCGAGCCGACCGTAACTAAAGCCGGGCGAGACAAGAAGCACTAGGCGACAATAATGTTAGGGAATCGTAATCTCCTGTCAGGAAATAATTATCATATGTCAGAGAATATTCCAATGGTCTGCTATCATTTGCAAATGTAACCTTCTTTTAACCAATAAGAGGGTGCCACATGTCCTCTATCATCCAACAAGCCCTGACACCCAACATTCTCTAACATCGATCAGGTTCCAAAGATACGTATTGTCATATAAAAAAGGAGGTATTCTCCCTTGAGCAGGTAAGGGGACGCACACATTCGCACTCGTCTTCTACAATTCTTTTTTCCTTCGTACACTATTCTTCTAGGAAAAAAGTATCTGACTTGAGCGTCGGAGGGTCTACGCCTGGTTTCCAAGACCAAAGAATATAAAAGAGAAGGTAGAGGTGCCTCACCTCATAACAACACATCTATTATTCCTATCCTCTTTTCCTTGGTTGTAGCCGACCCTCTTCTTCCTCCTATTCTTCTTCCTTAGTGGCCGGCGGCATCTCATCTCAAGGAGTTCAAGGTGGCCGAATCTTGTTAGAGGAAGAAGGAGAGATAGGAGGCATTGTTTCTTAGCATCCCTTGGAGCTTGGTTGGTGGCCGAAGTTCTTCATCTCTAGGAGATTGTTGGTGGCCGAAACTTGGTAGGAAGAAGAAGGTTTTAGTGGAGTCTCATCTTGGTAGATCGTCGCCCACACGACGTCCAAGATAAGAAGAGGAATATAATAGAAAATTGTGAGGTCTATAAGCTACAAAGAAAAGTATAACTAGTTGTCTTATTCCACATCATACTAGTTTTCTTTGTATGGATTTTGAAATACCAAACACAAGAGGCTAACGATTCTAGGTTTCGAATTTATGATTTGATTTTGTGTTTCTTTTGTTTTTTCAATCTTGTGATTCGATTGTTCTTAATAGTTAAACCTAGGGTTACTATAAGAAGATTAAATATTGAATTTCGTTGAAAGGCTTTGTTTAGGAAGTGGTGGATGCTCCCATAACCAAGAAAGCCTAGTGGCTCGCCATGTTTAACCTGGAAGTCGATGTCTGAAATAAATATTTAATCAAATTTGTAACATGGGTGGATCTGGATTAATAATATTAAGCATCGTTTGCGATCCAAGTCTAAACCTCTAAGAACAGATAAGTTGAATTTGGAATCAATAATGTTAAGTTCTGTTTGCGATTCCAAATTTAATTTCTAAAAAACACAATAGGTTATTAGGGAAGGTTCGGGACTTGTACAAAAATTTTGTACAGGGGACCCAATATAATATTCCGAGTAGCAACCAACAGTTTCGCCCACCAAGTCAAGCTTCATCCTCCTCCGCTCGGCGTTCCCTTCGTCGTAGTGTTGCACCCGATTGGACTCTACTCCGACTTCCACCGAGATGACCGCTTCGCCACCGTATACCAATTGGAATGGGGTTACGCCAGTCACTTCTTTTGGAGTCGTACGGAGCGTCCATAGTACACTGGAGAGCTCATCCACCCAGCTGCCCCCATGTGGTCAAGCCGAGCGTGCAAGATTCGAAAGATGTCCCGATTAGTGACTTCAGCTTGCCCGTTGCTCTACAGATAGGCCACAGACGTGAAGGCCTGCTGAATTCCATATCTTTCGCACCACTCCCTGAGCCTTTGACCGACAAATTGTTTTCCATTGTCTGAGACGTGTGATAACCATGATTTTATTGTATTATTTTGATTTATACATGCATGGTTTGATGTTATGTTTATAGATAACATCTATATTTGCGTCACATTTCATACATTGTCCTTATTCTTGGACTTAATTGTAAATTATCTTATTTTTGTGTTATTTGATGCTAATATTTGATTATTATTTTATAGACATCAAAGGATCTTGGATTTGGATCTATTCGAACCGAAGTTGTGCTCGAATTGAAGTTTAAACGAAAAGATCAAGCTACGGAGCATTATGGACCGTTCATCAAAGATTGGACAGATCTGAACCATCCATTGAATATCTGGTCCATCCCACCTAAGGGAGAGTAGATCCAGACCCTTGATCAAGATCAGTACCTCCGGATCATATTTTAGGTGACTTTCCATCGTTGATCAGGAGCCAAATCGCCCACAGCCATCCATTCAGATCTCAGATCTGATTTAAATGAGAAGCTACAGTGCTTCATCCTTCGTCAATCCCCTGTGCTTTGCGTTGCGCGACGCATCTCAATGATTCCAACCCTTCTCCATTTCCAAATCTACATTCCGACCAACTTCATCGGCGACGAGGTTCCCAGCTACTGGCGATCATCTTCCGTCCATCTGAGCTCGTTTAAAGGCGTTCCTGCGGCGACAATTCGATTCTGGATGTTCTGCTTCTACCCTGATCGACAGCATTCCTCCGATCCAGCGGCTCCGCCTCACAGCAGTGATCATCGGCGGCATTCCTCCGGTGGCACTTGACCACTTCCGATGACATTATATTCCATTCTCCATAAGCTCCACACTATATCAAAACCTCAGGAATTCAGAATTGCAGATTTGGAAGGGAATTGGCAGTTCGTTCCTTACAACTTCACGTCGAGGGTTCCTTTGCGTGATTTCTAGTGAGACCAAACTGATGTTTAGTTGCAGAGATCTTCTTCTTCGATTGTCGAAGTGAGGTTTCACCGAGCTTCCTTGTGTGACAGCAAGGAGAAGTTGCTGTGTAGTGTGGTTTGGATGAGGAGATGGTTTTCTTTATTTCTTGCATTTCTTTAATTCTAGAACAGATTTCTTTTAATGTTTGTCATGTTCTTATCTTTGCAATCTAGCATTTCTTTGTCTTATTGAAGTTTAATTCATGTTTAGTAGCTAGAATTTCATTGATGCAATTTAGTTTAAGTTTTGTTAGAGTTGTTTAATTGTTAAGTTGTTAAGTTTTAAATTAGGGTTTAAATTATGCTTAGGATCAGATTTAATTGTGTTTTGTATTTCATTGCTAGTTTAAGTGTGTTGAAGATGAGATTCATTACGTAGTGTGACAATGCGTCTTGGACTGATCGGTGACACTTAGTTAGGTTTCATTTATGCATTGAATTAAGTTCTTATTTGCTGTGCTTTTCATTTATTAGATTTAGATTCAAAGTTAAACCACCCCCCATTTTCATGTTAAAAATCCCAAAAATAGGAATAAAATACGATCCTAAGATTACATCCTACCGTTGGTTCCTCGAAAGATTCGATCATGGGCTCGTTATTACAACATCATTGTGTATGTAAGGGGTTCGTGGATATCATTTGTTAAT
The DNA here is from genome assembly GCF_018446385.1 of Zingiber officinale. Taxonomy (NCBI): domain Eukaryota; kingdom Viridiplantae; phylum Streptophyta; class Magnoliopsida; order Zingiberales; family Zingiberaceae; genus Zingiber; species Zingiber officinale. Next base: position 501,882 of record NW_024589907.1, on the reverse strand, counting down.
TTGATTTGCGGGTGTGACAGACTGTTGCGAGCATCAACGAGCTAGCGGGGGATGCCGAACCGGCAGATGATGTTTTGCCATACGAACTTCATGACCATCTGCTCCGTTATCTTGGCTAGGGGCTTGACTTCAACCCACTTGGAGAAGTAGTCCACCGTCACGAGCAGGAACTTCTACTAACCGGTCTCCATGGGGAATGGTCCTACGATGTCCATACCTCATTGGTCGAACGAACAGGAAACAGTGGAAACCTTCATCTCCTCTGTAGGTCGGTGCGAGAGGCTGTGGTACTTCTGGCAGGATAAACATGTAGGTCGGTGCGAGCAGAAACCTTGATTCAAACTCAATTCCATATACACAACACTTCGATTTTATTTGGTATCCACCTCCTTGAGGTGACTAATCCAAAGGTCTACTCCTATCTCACCATTTCCACTAAGAACTTCCTCCTTCTTAGAAACCTTCTGGAGGTGGAGAAGCCTTTTATAAGATTGAGCACAAGAATATAATAAGAAAATGAGAATGCAATGACAAATGAAATTGAAAATAACTTTATAATGAAGAGCCTGACTTTGTTTGCTATTTTATTGCTCTGGATTACCTTTTGGTGGTAGAAAATGTAGGAACACTTTCTCTCCAAACCCTCAAGAATTAGCTCTGAAAAAACTCCTCGAAATCCCTTCTCTAAGGCCTTTAGGTTGGGTCCAATTTTTGTCTATCAGTTGACTGATTTTATCCATCAATCGATTGATATGGTATCTAATCATTGAACAACCTCTGCACTTTCTTATTTTTTTATTTTGTCAATTATTGAAAACAACACTCACATGACTCTTTAGTGTCGGTTCTTGGGACATTGAGGAAGAAGTGTTCACTACAACAAAAACTGCAAACGACAACACCCTACGACAACGGTTTTAAGAGAAAGCGTTGCATATTTGCTCAAAGACAACGGTTTTTGCCAAAATTGTTGTCTTTGAACTCCCCATTAAATATAAAAGACAACGGTTTTGGCAAAACTGTTGTCATTGAGCGACTTCTTTTTAAAACGACAACACTTTTTACAACGGTTTTATAAACTGTTGTCTTTATCCACGTTTTTAGGGGTTACAACAACAGTTTTGATAAAACCATTGTATTTGACTTTGGTCTTTTTTCCCCTCGCGCGCAATTTTTGCTTTCCCTTTCTTTGAATATCTTTTCGGCGCCGTGTCTTCCCCTTCGCGTTCAACCCTAGCCATTTTTCTTTCCCTCTCCTCATACAATCTCTTCACATCGTCCTGTCGACGAACCGTTCGCCTCTGCTGGATCTTCCTCCCTCTCTCGATCCTGCCCAAAACACTACCAGGTTTCGCTCTCACCGGTCCATCTTCACTGCCGTCGGAAGAGGAGGAGTTGATTTGTCCGCTGAAACGGCCAGGGAGGATATTTAGCAGCTCGTGCTCGACGCGCTGTAGGTGGAGCATTTTTATTTATTTTAATTTTATGTTCTATGATTTGTGTTCGATTTCGTTGGGTTGTTCCAATTTCTCGTAGAAAGCCATATGTTGACCTTAATGCCCCCTTTCCTTCTCGCATCGGCGGTCATCTCCTCCATTTCGCTTCTGCCCTTTTGCCCTCTTCCTTCCCCAAACCCTTCCTTTTTTTCCCTTCCTCGCCTTCTAAATCCCTTCGCCCTGCCTTCAAATCTCTTCTCCTCCTCTTCCTCCCTCCTTCCCGCGTACTGAAGGAGGCTCCAAACGAGCCCTAGATTTCCTTCTCCTTCTCGACTCCGCCTGATGTGTCCCGGCTGGTTCTGCGTCGTTTTGTGATGCCTTTCGCTTTCCCTCATCAAATATCGGATCTTGGCGGCCTTCCTTCGAGGCTGGTGGTCTTCGAGTTAGCATTTAGCGTGTACGAGGTATTCTTGCTGCTTTTCTATTTCTGGATGTTGCGTTCTTTCGGTGAAGTTTGTGTTTTGAAGCAAATCGGTAGGGTTTGGGTCGGGTTTATATGAATACTACTGCGTCATTGGTTATGGAGATGGAAAGTTGGAATTTTGGACTTCAGATTAGCACAAAGCTGTAATTTTTCTTTCATGAGCTACGTTTTATTAGTGACGATTATTTAATTATGGGGGTTTTCACATTGTCTATCATGGTTTTGATGTTCGACAGCTATTGACGGAAGTAGGATTTTTGTGCTTTCTGTTCAGCTCTTTGATTGGAACATCACAATTTCTATCATCTAGGCAGTAAGGATGTCGACTTCTGCGAGGAAGAGGCTCAAAAGGGACTTTAAAAGACTGCAGCAGGATCCTCCAGCTGGTATCAGCGATGCTCCTCATGACAACAACATCATGCTTTGGAATGCTGTTATATTTGGGTATGCTTGGAAGGAACTACTTGTTACATTATTAGTTTGATGTGGTGGATTACTGATACTTTGGTACTGTCAATTGCAGCCCAGATGATACACCTTGGGATGGAGGTAACTTGTAGTGAACAATGGTATCATATTGATTTTGTATCTTGTTTTTACATTATTTAACCTTGTTTTCAAGTAAGCTGGTTAAGGACTGAATTTGTTTCATTCAAACTGAAGTATAATTTAAAGAAACAACATTTATGTCTCATGTCAAGGCATATATTGAAAAAGGTACTTATCATTGATTTCTAAATATTATAATCCATACTGGATTTCCATAGTAAACAAACAAGATCTATTCTTATCTAAAAAATTGTAAAGTTAATGATTCTCAGGAATATGGTCTTGATATCAAATCTCACTTTCATTTGATTTCTTTTCCGTTGTATATATCAAGCCTTGTGCCTGAGTTGTTAAATATCTTAGTCGATGATGCCAAGATCTAAGGTTCCAAGCCTGCCTCACTATTCAGTATGTTGAAGATCGTGGACTGCTGCAAAGATATTGGATTTCAAGATAGTTTTACTTGAGATGCGCACAAGTGCACAAATATAGGTGTGATACCCTAATGTTTCCAAACCTGCCTTACCACTTATTAAAGACAATGGACTTTGACACAGCTTTACCCAACACACACACACACACACATTAATGGTTCTCTGATGTAATACAAGTTTGCTGCACAGGGATGCAGAAAAATCCTATAAGAAGCAATGGTTCTCTGATGATCATAGAAACTGTTCTCGTAGAATATTTTAAGGGTTTTTTTTCGATATATTGTTCTTGATGATGCTTGTTTTTCTTTCTTTGTAGGTTGTTGTATCGACATCCAGAGCATAGGAAATCAATACTTCCATTTGCTTCCATTTGCTCAGTTAGTTGTCTGTCTTCCATTTGCTTTGTTTCTTAATTGAAGAGATAATTGTTATAACAATACTTCTAACAGATAACATTACTTGTTTCCTTGTGTAATTCTAATAGTCGGGTTCTCTAATTGTTTGTTTCCTTGAACCTTCCATAGATTGCTATTTTTTCTCTACAACACAGAGAATTTGTATTAAAGTTCGCATATATATATTTTGAATGTTGATAGTGAACTTAATTGATTTTAATTTTTAACTAGAGAGTAAGTGATGAACAAAAGAATAGAAGAAGGCAGAACGTATACTCTCATCAGCTGTTCCGTAAAGGATATCCATCGGTATATATGTATTTAATTGTGGATACTTAATATTATTGCCTCTCTTTGTTATCATCTTTTACTTTGATATATCAATACCTAATATACATCCATGTGTTATCTTGCTGATTGAACATTTTGTGAATTTAGTTATAGGTATTGTCGTGGTGTCCTTATAATTTTGTTTTTGTTTTGTCTATTAAACTTTGCCTCTGGGAAATAGGCTCGTCGTTTAGTGATTAAATTCGGCTGAGTTAGTAAATGGAGTTTATAGCATGTTGACTGGAATTATGAGCATGTTTTGTATATAAAGACATTTTTCCAGGAACAAAGCATATATCAAATTCCTTGTCTGTTTTCAACATTTGCCTAGACAAGTTCTTGTCATTTTGTCAATCCTGCCTATAACTCAACAAGTCTGCATCCTAAATCAATGTTTAGATGCATTTTCCGCAGGTTTAGTTAATTTCTTATTGCCAAGAGTATCTTTTAAGAATATTTTTGACTGATTATTTAGAAACTCAATGGCAAGGTCAATGACATTCATTGATCTAATAGACAGGCATAGGCAGAGTAAACTTATTCTGGGAATTTAAATCTATGTGCATAAGTTTTCCAATGGAAGTTACCAAGACAACTCTAAGTTGGTTAAATTGCTTGTATTGTATTAGTTTGTATTACATTAGTTTGTATTGCATAAGTTACATTCTGAGACTATAAGTTGGTTACATTGTTTGTATTTTATGTAGATTTATATGAATAAATCTAATTCTGGAATTCTAGAAATGAATGTTGTCCTAGAATTGCTTTATATTAGACCCATGCGAAATCATGGAATTGCTTGTATTGCATAAGTTTGTATTTCATAAGTTAAATTCTGAGACTATAAGTTAGTTATATTGCTTGTATTTTATGTAGATTTATATGAATAAATCTAAATCAGAATTCTGAAATTCTGGTATTGCCCGTTGTCATGGAATTGTTTTATATTAGAGCTATGTGAAATCCTGTAATTGCTTGTATTGCATAAGTTTGTATTGCATAAGTTTTATTTCTTAGATCATAAGTTGGTTATATTGCTTGTTTTTTATGTAGATTTATATGAATAAATCTAAATCAGAATTCTGGAATTCTGGTATTGCCCGTTGTCAAGGAATTGTTTTATATTAGAGCTATGTGAAATCCTGTAATTGCTTGTATTGCATAAGCTTTATTTCTTAGATCATAAGTTGGTTATATTGCAGATCAATTTGCAGCTCCGAGCAACTGGTTACTTGCAAAATGGAAAAGCATATTGTGCCTACCAGGTCTCAAAGGTAATGCGGTTTGGAAAAAGGCACAGAAAATTGCATGAATATTTTGTTTCAAGATGTTAATGGATGTAATGCGCTTTGCATGGATTCTATTGATCTTGCATGATAGTTCACTTAAATAATGTTAGCTGCATGTAGTGCTAATTATTTAGTAAACTATGCTAAGCTAGGTATCACTGCTCCTAGTAGATTCTGTTAGGACCAAAAGTAGCTAGAGGGGGGGGGGTGAATAGCTCGTCGCGTTCGCTCGGTGCTCTTCGTTGCTTGTTTCTTCTTGGATGTGCAGCGGAAAATACAGAAACAAACACAAACACGCTAACACTAGGATTTTACTTGGTATCCACCTCACAAGAGGTGACTATTCCAAGGATCCACACCAACGCACACACCCTCCACTATGAATAACACTCCTTTATGGTAACTACCAAAGGCGGAGAAGCCCTACAACACTCTCAATACAAGAAGAAGAAAGGGAAATACAAGTTAAGCAAAAGCTTACAAGATGTGCCGTAAAAACCCTAACCCTAACTTCTTCCTCTTGCAATAGATCCGCCTCTTGACTTGGAAAGCCTCCAAGAACCTTCAAGAACTGGCGATCACGTGCTTGTAGAGAGCTGTGGAGGAGTTGGAATGAATCTGAGAAGAGCTCGTAAAGAGATGCCGAAGACCACGCTCGCCTGCGGCTTTAAACCCGACGCAACGGTCGGATCCCGATCGATTCGAATGTTCCGAATCGATCGGGAGGCTGGATCGATCCACGGATCGATCCGAGCGCTCGTGCTCGAAGCGCGCTGGATCGATCCGGCGCTTATCGCGCGAAGCAGCATCGCAATCGATCGGCTGATCGATGGGACCTCTGGATCGATCCACGGATCGATCCGAGCTTCGTTGGGAAGAATCTAGATCGATCCACCGATGATCCACGGCTGGATCGATCCACGGATCGATCCGACGCTTGGTTTTGCCCAAAACCAAGTTCCAAACCTCCTAACCAACATCCGGTCAACCTTGACTGTTGGTACATCATGCCTCGCATCGGTCACTCCCTTGACCTGCCAGGACTCCCCACCAAGTGTCCGGTCAATCCCTTTGACCCACTTGGACTTTTACTCGTCGTGCCAAGTATCCGGTCACTCCATTGACCTACTTGGACTTCCACCAGATGTCTGGTCAACCTTGACCCATCTGGACTTCCTTCCTTGCCAAGTATCCAGTCAATCCTTTGACCTACTTGGACTTCCCAGCACCAGATGTCCGATCATCCTTGATCCATCTGGATTTTCCCTTGCCTGGCTTCACTCACCAGGGCTTTCACCTAGCTTCACTCACTAGGGTTTTCAATCTGCCTAGCTTCACTCACTAGGACTTTCACCTGGCTTCACTCACCAGGGTTTCCATCTGCCTAGCTTCACTCACTAGGACTTTCACCTGGCTTCACTCACCAGGGCTTTCACCTAGCTTCACTCACTAGGGTTTTCCATCTGCCTAGCTTCACTCACTAGGACTTTCTTCTGCCTGACTTCACTCACCAGGACTTTCACCTGGCTTCACTCACCAGGGCTTTCACCTAGCTTCACTCACTAGGGTTTTCCATCTGCCTAACTTCACTCACTAGGACTTTCTTCTGCCTGGCTTCACTCACCAGGACTTTCACCTGGCTTCACTCACCAGGGCTTTCACCTAGCTTCACTCACTAGGGTTTTCCATCTGCCTAGCTTCACTCACTAGGACTTTCTTCTGCCTGGCTTCACTCACCAGGACTTTTCTTCTGCCTGGCTTCACTCACCAGGACTTTCATTTTGCCTAACATCCCAGTTAGGACTTCCCAGTCAAGTATCCAGTCAACCTTGACCTACTTGACTCTTTTTCAATCAATATCTTATTGTCAAACATTTAAACCCAAACCAAGACTCAGCTTGGTTACCCAGGTCAACCTTGACCTGAGGGATATTGCACCAACAATCTCCCCCTTTTTGATGTTTGACAATACCACAATAACACTTACAATCTCATATGTAAGTTAGGCTAATCCCATAGCCTCCTTCTTCATGCCACTAGGTAATGAAAGCATAAATTAAGCTCTTCATTCTCCCCCTAAGAGGGCAAACTCCCTCTAGGTAATGAAAGCCTAACTTACTCCCTTTCATGAGTCCTTTCATTCTCCCCCTATGAGCTTCCCATAGGTAATGAAGGACTAAGCTTAACCATACATTCTCCCCCTATTGGCACACATCAACCCATCGTTGGACACACATCAACATATGCTCCAATTCTGGGCACACTTCAACAAATCCATTTGTTGAAGACTCTCCCCCTGAAGAGTTGCTCATCGTTGTTCACAACATCACTCGTTGTGATCAACACGATAATGAAGGTCCCATACCCTTCATTTATCCTTAACCTCTCCCTCAATGTTGACAAATACCCAACCTTGAGCATTTTCAACCACTTGAGTGTCCACTTGAAATAATGAGGATATCCACTCCCCATTTTTCCCATTTCAAGTTTAAATGCTCAACATTGAGCAAGTTCACAACAGAAGGTTAACCACCTTCCAAGGTTCATGAAAAATAATTTTCATGTCTTTAAAGAGTCCCTCCCCCTAAAGACATGGTGGTAACTTCTGTCATTGCACCAACAATGACTTGGAATCCCTAAACCTTTAGGAAACCCAAATGTGGAAGTTTTGAGGTTCAAATATTCAAAATTTGAAACAACCTCAACCTAACCTTCTATTTAGTCTTCGTTAACCAATCCATCCTTGTTTTCAACATGAAAACACCCTTTGTATGTATACAAATGTATTTAAGGGGTTTGGAATGGTTACCTAGACTCAAAGAGGTTCAAAGATGCTGAAGTCAGGCCTGCCGTGCCAAATTCAGCAACTTGGATCGATTGGAGTTGGGTTCCAATCGATTGAACCTTTACGAATCGATCCACGGATCGATTCAGACTCCTGATCGATCGGCTGATCGATCCAGTGAGTCCTCGCGGAATTGCCGTTTGAATCGATCCATGGATCGATTAGAACTCAATCGATCCATGGATCGATCGAGCTCGATAGTTGCTGAAATTCCATTTCAGTCAACTTGAAACCCTAGAAAATTCTACAAAATCCAAAAATTATGAAATTTCGTGTAGACATTATTTAGGGCATACTTAATCATGGAAAAATAGCTTTCATGAAAATACATCATATTTTCAAAGATTGACACAAACTTGAAAACTTGCAAAAACTTTAGTGTTTTCTTCAAGTTTGTGTCTAACTATTCAATGGTGATTACTATCAAAAGATAGCCTTCACCAAGGTTTTCCAAAAACATTTTAAAAACATTTTCAAAACCAATATCCCATCATGTTCCTTGGGCATAATGCACATGACTTGTACATTAGCTTTCCCAATGATGGGAAAACACATAACTATGTGTTTTGATGAACCTAAAACTCAAAAGAATGCACTAAATCAACATCTTGAGTTTTGTTCATCATCCTAACATCTCACTTGTATCTAATGTGCACTAAAACACATATAAGTCACCTTATAGTCTTTGTGAGATGTAGATTTTGGTTTTGCCCTAATCTAGGGATCATGCATATCTATCTAGGCATTTTAGAGATATTAGACATCCACCTAGGATGTCACTTGTTAATAAGTGTTGTTAAATGTCATTCGTCCTTAATTACAAGGAATTAAACTTAATGCATGATTATGTTATGGCATACATCAAAATAAAATAGCTTTCAAAGGAAAGATTTCTATAACTACATGATGTATGTATGGCATGACATGGTATTTTTGTATTTTTCATGATAAGTCATGAATGCAAAATCCAAATAAGATAAAATATGATGTCATGGCATATTATGAGCAAACAATCATGGCATGGTTTAGCATAAATAAAATATACCTAGATTACCTATCTAAGTATCATTAATCTTAGCTAATCCTAAAACTTAAACCCTAGATTGCCCTAAAGTGCTTCAAGAAAATGCCAAAGCCTAAGTTTGCATTTCTTATTCCCTTGATTAATTTATGCCAATTAAAATAAACATGTCCTCAAATGTTGGCATATTCCATTTTTCCTCAAGAGTAGCACTTTTAAATTTAAGGCCCGGATTGCCTTAAATTGCCTAAGAACATACCACAAACCCAACTTGATAGTTCTTATTAATTTTCCAATATGTGCCATTTAAGATAAAATCAATACTTCTCCAATTTGGCACATTTACTCTTTCAAGGAGTAATCATTAATTCCATTTCATTTTCAAAGGTTAACTAAAACCTTGAAAATGCTCCTTGAGTGTCAATTTCCTCAAAGTTGGGTTAACTACCCTTCTAATCGGAGTTGACACTCTCTAACCCATCTATGGGGTAGAGAAGATGCTCCTAGGAACCCAACACCTATTGGTGCTCCTTGGATGCTCTAGGTACTCACTAGGGATAACTTCCCTAGATACCTTCCTAGTGACCTTGTTGGGCCTCTTAGAAGCCTTGGTCACATTTTCTAGGTCAACTCTAGGGATAACCTCCCTTGTGACCTTGTTTGTGACTTTCTTAGACTTCTTAGAAGTCTTAGTCACATTTATTGCAAAAATACTCTTAGGGATGACTTCCCTAGTATTCTTGGCTTGACCACTAGACCTAGGGTTTGTTCCATAACTATATGGAACTCTATGGTAAGAGGGCACATCCTTCTTAGCCTTTGGTTTGTATCCCAAACCTCTATGGCCATTGGATGACTTTTGTACCCCTAAACCTAGGTTATGCTCATTTTGCCCTAATAGGATATTTTCCATCCTTTTTAGGGTCTTTTCCATTTTATCAAGTCTTGACCTCAAGACTTGATTTTCCATCACTAAGTCCTTAGTTTTTGGTTTTCCATTAAGTTCATGAGCATTTTTGTTTCTTGGCTTGTATCTTACATCCTTAGAGTTATCGCCTAGGTTTTTACCTACATTCCTAGCCTTAGGGATAGTAGTTTTGGCATGTAGGGCCACATGCTTTTCCTTAAAGCCCTCATGCTTCCTATTCTTATGGTAAATCGCATTAAAATGATAAAAGTTAGAACTATCATGCTTTTTACCATAATGTAAAGGGTTAGGCTCAATAAATGTTACCTTCTTCTTTACCTTGGAGGCTCCCCCTTGCCTAGTGCCTCCTTGAGCCTTGACCACCTTCTTCTCCTTGGGGCATTGACTTCGGTAATGCCCCTTTTTATGACACAAGAAGCACACAATGTGCTCCTTGCTCTTCTTTGTCCCGGGGTTGGTCTCCTTGAGCTTCTCCTTGCCCTTTTGTGCCATTTGGCCCTTCTTCTTGGCCAAGTTGGGACACTTACTCTTATAGTGCCCATGTTCCCTACACTCAAAACATATTATATGATTTTTATTATTAATTGAAATATTTATACCTTTGCTTGCAGGGGTGGCATCTTTTTCTTTAGATCCGGAGGTAGAAGCTTCCTCTTGATCGGACCTTGATTCTCCTCCATTTGATTTTTCTTGACTTGTGGAGGTAGAAGCTTCTTCCTCCTCTTCTTCTCTTGACCCGGATGTAGAAGCTTCTTCTTCTTCTTGCTCCGGTGTCACCAAGGATTGCTCCCCCTCAATCCTAGAGGTGGAGGCTTCATCATCTTGAATGTGAAACAAGGAGTATGCTCCCTCCTCGTTCCCTTCGGTGCATTCCCTTGAGAATGAAGCTTCTTGGATTTCCTCTTCTTCGGAGGTTGAGTATCTCTCAACCTCGGAGTCCTCCTCTTGGTCTTGCTCCAAAGAGTCACCCTCTCTGGATTCTTCATTATCTTGTACAGTGGAGGGGATCTCTTCATGAAGCTTAGCCAATTTTCTCCAAAGTTCCTTTGCATCTTCAAATTCTCCAATTTTGCAAAGAATGGTACTTGGCAATAAATTGACCAAAAGCTTGGTCACATTGTCATTTGCCTCGCACCTTTGGACTTGCTCCGGGCTCCATTTGCTTTTCTTTAGAACTTTGCCCTTTGAATTTCTTGGAGCCTTGAAACCTTCCATTAGAGCAAACCATTGCTCTATCTCCATCATCAAGAAATTTTCAATTCTTGATCTCCAAGAATCGAAGCTTGCCGATGTGTATGGTGGAGCCACCCTTGTGTCAAATCCAAGTCCATCTTGGAATTGCATCTTGAAGTTGAGCTTGATAAAATCTTGAACTTGAAGAATTTGCTCCAGCTTCTTCACCCTCTAGCTTTTCTTGTTATGCTTGACCCTTCCGGCGATGATTCCGGTGAAGAGCGGCCTTGCTCTGATACCACTTGTTAGGACCAAAAGTAGCTAGAGGGGGGGGTGAATAGCTCGTCGCGTTCGCTCGGTGCTCTTCGTTGCTTGTTTCTTCTTGGATGTGCAGCGGAAAATACAGAAACAAACACAAACACGCTAACACTAGGATTTTACTTGGTATCCACCTCCAAAGGAGGTGACTAATCCAAGGATCCACACCACGCACACACCCTCCACTATGAATAACACTCCTTTATGGTAACTACCAAAGGCGGAGAAGCCCTACAACACTCTCAATACAAGAAGAAGAAAGGGAAATACAAGTTAAGCAAAAGCTTACAAGATGTGCAGTAAAAACCCTAACCCTAACTTCTTCCTCTTGCAATAGATCCGCCTCTTGACTTGGAAAGCCTCCAAGAACCTTCAAGAACTGGCGATCACGTGCTTGTAGAGAGCTGTGGAGGAGCTGGAATGAATCTGAGAAGAGCTCGTAAAGAGATGCCGAAGACCACGCTCGCCTGCGGCTTTAAACCCGACGCAACGGTCGGATCCCGATCGATTCGAATGTTCCGAATCGATCGGGGAGGCTGGATCTATCCACGGATCGATCGGGCGCCTCGTGCTCGAAGCGGCGCTGGATCGATCCACGGATCGATCCGGCGCTTATCGCGCGAGCAGCACGATCGATCGGCTGATCGATCGGGACCTCTGATCGATCCACGGATCGATCCGAAGCTTCGCTGGGAAGAATCTAGATCGATCCACCGATCGATCCACGGCTGGATCGATCCACGGATCGATCCAACACTGGTTTTGCCCAAACCAAGTTCCAAACCTCTAACCAACATCCGGTCAACCTTGACCTGTTGGTACATCATGCCTCGCATCTGGTCACTCCCTTGACCTGCCAGGACTCCCCACCAAGTGTCCGGTCAATCCCTTTGACCCACTTGGACTTTTACTCGTCGTGCCAAGTATCCGGTCACTCCATTGACCTACTTGGACTTCCACCAGATGTCTGGTCAACCTTGACCCATCTGGACTTCCTTCCTTGCCAAGTATCCAGTCAATCCTTTGACCTACTTGGACTTCCCAGCACCAGATGTCCGATCATCTTTGATCCATCTGGATTTTCCTTGCCTAGCTTCACTCACGGGGCTTTCACCTAGCTTCACTCACTAGGGTTTTCAATCGCCTAGCTTCACTCACTAGGACTTTCACCGCTTCACTCACCGGGGTTTCCATCCTAGCTTCACTCACTAGGACTTTCACGCTTCACTCACGGGGCTTTCACCTAGCTTCACTCACTAGGGTTTTCCATCCGCCTAGCTTCACTCACTAGGACTTTCTCCTGGCTTCACTCACCAGGACTTTCACCTGGCTTCACTCACCAGGGCTTTCACCTAGCTTCACTCACTAGGGTTTTCCATCTGCCTAGCTTCACTCACTAGGACTTTCTTCTGCCTGGCTTCACTCACCAGGACTTTCACCTGGCTTCACTCACCAGGGCTTTCACCTAGCTTCACTCACTAGGGTTTTCCATCTGCCTAGCTTCACTCACTAGGACTTTCTTCTGCCTGGCTTCACTCACCAGGACTTTTCTTCTGCCTGGCTTCACTCACCAGGACTTTCATTTTGCCTAACATCCCAGTTAGGACTTCCCAGTCAAGTATCCAGTCAACCTTGACCTACTTGACTCTTTTTCAATCAATATCTTATTGTCAAACATCTAAACCCAAACCAAGACTCAGCTTGGTTACCCAGGTCAACCATGACCTGAGGGATATTGCACCAACAGATTCCATGTACTATTATTCTCTAATAAACACCACTTTTTGTTTCCTTCATTTGGTTTGTTTTTGCCTTCTATGCACTACAGATTGGTTAATTACATTCTCCTTTTGGAATTCTGGAATTTGATAAGTTTTGTTAAACTTTTCTCTTGCAGGTCTGTCAATTCGTGAGGCGGCTTGAGTTTTTTTTGATGCAAGAAGTGAGCTTTGTTAGATGTAGCTTGCCTTGCTATTTTGTAAATTAAAAGCCATATGGAGAACAGCAAATGGAAAACATGTGATTTAGTGTATATGGAGAGTAATGGAAAACATGTGTATTTTGATGAGTAACAAGTCATTTTGTATATTTTTGTATATGTGGCTACAAGATGAATTATATATGGATGTTTATTTTGGATTTAATGTAGTAAATATTTAGTTTTGCATTGGTGGTTTGCTTATAGTAAAATAAGATTGGTTGTTTGGTATTAATGAACATTAAAGACAACAGTTAAAAATGTTGTAAAAACTAGGTAAATCACAACGAATTTTTTTTGTAAAAAGTGATAAAAGACAACGGGTTTATCCGTTGTAAAATATATTAAAACTGTTGTTAAAAAAAACAAAACATGTCAAATATTATCTACCACAACAGTTTATATCTGTTGTAAAACGTATCTACCACAACGATTTATTTCTGTTGTTGAAATTATCTACCACAACGGTTTTAAAACGTTGTCGTATCCTTCGTAGCAAAATTTTGGGCATATAAACAACAACGGATAAAAACCGTTGTCAAATGTCTACAAAGACAACGGATTCAAAACCATTGTCGTAGGGCAATACATTCTACAACACCCTCAGTTACAACGGTTTTTTTACCCTACGATAACGGATAATATCCGTTGTCGTTTGCAGTTTTTGTTGTAGTGGTTATTGTATTTCCAATCAATCAAGAGGCATTTGAAGCAACAAGAGATCAAACAAACAAGGTGTTTATTGTAATGTGTTTTTATTTTCTTGTTCTTATTGTATTCTTCTGTGTTTGAGCTTATATGAGATTTCTCTACCTCCAGAGTATTTTCGAGAAAGAGAATTTTTTATAGTGGAGTGTGTGTACAGTGTGGATTCTTGGATTAGTCACCTCAAGGAGGTGGATATCAAGTAAAATCTAAAGTGTTTGCATTGGTGAGTTTTCCCTTCAAGATATCCGCTACAAATCATCATTGGCGAAGCGATCGAAGCTATTCACCTCTCTAGTACCCGGAGTGTCCTAACAAGAAGAAGAAACGAAGGATTACAAGTTTTTGGCTTGGTTCTCCTTTTCTTGATTGCTTGAAGATTGAAAATGAGAGCTTAGCATGGGATGATAGTAATGGAACAGTAGTTTCGCTTCGTGCCCAAATCTCCCCTTTGAATGCTTCAAAATCTAGTTGTTTCTCAACTTTTCGTCGCAGCTAATCGATTATCAAGAACCCTTAATCGATTATGGATTTATGATTTATCCATTAAACGGTCACTGACTTCATATCAATGGCTAAGATTACTCCATTTTGAATCTTAATCGATTGGTGGGAGTTTATAACCGATTTGTAACCTTAATCAATTGCACAATCGATCTACCAACCTTGTTTCCTCACAAAGAAAGCATTCTAATCGATTGTACCAATTGATTAGCCATTCCTAATAGATTTTACAATCAATTCGAAAACTCTCTGTGTGCTCATAGAAAACCACTAATCTATTTCACCAATTGATTACTCTAGTGCCTAATCAATTATGCAATTGATTCAGCAACTCTCTGTGCGCTCGCAGAAAGTTGCTAATCGATTACACCAATCGATTAGACATGCCTAATTGATTGTGCAATTGATTCGGCAATTCTTAGTGCGTCGCAGAGAACTTGCTAATCAATTACACCAATCGATTAGACATTCCTAATTGATTGTCCAATCGATTTGACAACTCTCTGTGTATTGCAGAGAGCTTGCTGATCGATTGTACCAGAACCTAATCGATTATGTAATCGATTTGGCAACTCTATGTCCTTGCAGAAAGTTGCTAATCGATTACACCAATCGATTGATAATCGATTGCACCAATCGATTGATAATCGATTGTGCTATTGATTCGGCAACTCTTTATGCGTCACAGAGAGCTTGATAATCGATTGCACCAATCTATTAAGCTAGTGCATAATCGATTGGTTAATTAATTTGAGAAGGGTTTAGGGTTACCCATCAATTGATAAACACATCAACTGATTCCAATTACCTCATGCTAGATAGCCTCCTATTTCCTAGACTTTTTGTCTGGAGTTTCCTCATCTTCGAGTCTTCATCTACCTTAGTATGTGATCTGCTTGGGTTCTCACCATTTGCCAAGAATCCGATCCTCGAGCTTCTTGCACTTAGCTTACCTTGCATGTAGTCTTCCAACCTATAAGGACTTCATCTTGCCAATAATTCGATCCTTGACCTTCTTAGCTTCTTTTATCTTGCAAACTTGTAACTCAAGTTAGATCCAATGTATTAACCTAAACTTAAATAATTGGCAATCATTGAAACTTCTCACCCAGGGCATGATTGTATCAACAATCTCCCTCTTTTTTATGTTTGATAATCTATTTAAGTTTAGACTATTTTTCAACATATATTATCATCAAGATGTATCATAAGCATAAAAATTGCAATTAACATAATGTTAGTCAATCGACTAATATTCCTGTTTCAGTTTTATAAAAGTTGAATTCTCATCTTGTCAAGTATTCAGTTGACCTCAATTTATAAAAGTATCTGACTATCCTTAATCTACTTGACTTTTCCTCGACCAACTAACATATTGATCGACTATCAAATATTCATTATATTCAACTTTGGCGTACCTAACGTCTCGACCAATTAACATGTTGATCAAACATCAAAATTTCAATTCAAATCAAGTCAAGTTTAATCAACCCGATCAATCTTGACTAGGAGTCAATTGCACTAACAAAAATCATCCTAAGTAACTAATTACGTGATTAATCAGCATTAATACTAATGGCCCACAAATTTAGATTAAAAAATAACATCGACAAATTGTCTAGCACAACGTTTTCATATCTTAACAAAAAGATTCTTTTTTATTTTATTTTTTTTTCCTTTTTTAATAAATATATTAGTACATTATCAATTATAAATTTAGTAGATATATCAGTAAATAAAATACTTTCTATCACAACAGATGATGCCATTGAAATATAATTATTATACAAATAAAATTGAACAAATTCCACTTAATCAACTTAATTACATATCATAAATGTACAACCGTCACATCAATAATAATACTAATCGTCTATAAATTTATATTAAAAAGTGACATAAAAAGTGCATGATTAAGACGCATCGTCCTATGAATATGAAGGGAAGTAAATACAGGTACACAGCTAAAAATGTATGACTATGATGTTAACTTCAAATAATGACACTCTAAAAATTAAACCGTGACTCTCGATCACGCGTGCGCCCCTAGCTATGCTACGCCTAGGGACGACTTAATTACAATTCGTTAATTAGCAATTTTGAATTGTCAAGGAACTCTTGATACCAAGTGGCCGAGAGCTTTGGAGTCCTCACTTGTGTTTCATAATCGACGTGATAAAATCCAAACCTCAAACTATACCCAGATAACCATTCGAAGTTATCCATCAAAGACCATATGAAATACCCTCTCA
The DNA here is from genome assembly GCF_018446385.1 of Zingiber officinale. Lineage (NCBI taxonomy): Eukaryota > Viridiplantae > Streptophyta > Magnoliopsida > Zingiberales > Zingiberaceae > Zingiber > Zingiber officinale. The sequence goes on along the minus strand of NW_024589907.1, from coordinate 485,241 downwards.
CGTCAGCACCTTGCCTACAGCCAAAATTAATCATCATTAGTCATTAATCAACCTCATTAAGATCACAATTACTATCGTATAAAATTAATTAATTGATGGGTTAATTATACCTCATTGCTCGATGCAAAGAAGTGAGGTAGGTTTGTAAGTATTCCACTCTCTCCTTATCATTTAACAGTATTTTCAATGGAGTCCTATGGTCACTCTTTTGTGGATATCCTGAGTAAAATTTATATTTCATAAATAATTTTATATAAAAATAATAAAAAAATATTGAAATTCTCATCATTAATTTTCGCATGTAATATAATTAATGAGCATATATACTAACCATTTTCTGTGATAAAAATAGGTATATTTTCGTATCTTTGCTTCATGTACATCACGATCTTCTCCATGCCACGTGGAACTACAAACATGTCTGTCATGGCTGTCTGTATGTGTATAAATAAATAAATGTAAATGAAATATGAATAATTTAAATAAATGCATAAGAAAGAACAGATTATATATTATATTGGAGGTGGATCTCACGAAAACTTTTAGCTACAAGGTTTTCATGATATTTTGATTTTGGGGAATATTCCTATATTAAAAATATAGGAAGAAGATGGTGAATTGATAAGATGGCAGATTTATTGATTGCTACGATTATTTTTTTCAGAGTCTAAAAATAAAATTATAAAGGTTCAGATTAAAAAAATAATATTATATTATTATAAAAATATATAATTTTTTTTATTTTAGTAAATGGTATTAGAGTCATGGTCAAATCAAATCATATGGATGAAATATGTAGGATTTAAATTAGAAATCTTGTATTCAGGTTTTGACATAGAATTAAGATATAAGTTGAGCTAATGGCTTAGCATAATTAACTTAAACATATTATTAAATATAAAAAAGGAAATATTATTAGTGTATTTATCCTCAGGTCAAGATTTACCAGTTTAACTAACCTTGAGTTAGGTCAAGCTTGAGTTTCCATGTTTCACAATGTGTGAGAAAGAAGTTAAGTAAGTCAAGGGATGATCGGATACTTTTTTGGATCAGTCTTAACTAGAGGTTAATTAGGCGACAATAAAGTCCTAGTTGGAAACTAGGCAATGGAAGTTCTAGTGGGACTAGATAAAGGAAAGTCTAAGTAGATCAAAGAAGATCACATGTTAGCAAACGAAAGTCCTAACTATTAGGATCGTTGAACCAGCTAAAGGAAGTGAATAGCTTATAAATTTTAAATTATAACTTCTCTTATTTTCTACTTCAAAAATACACACATTAGTTAAAAAATAAATAACATAAAGAGAGTAAGGAGACTAAGAATTTACTTGGTTAACATTCTAGATCGTTGCTAATCTAAGGCAATACTAAGTGCACTATTAAGCTCCTTCTTTGACAAGGGTCGGAGGCAGAGTAGCCCCTTATAGTATTTGAAAACAATATTTGTGAATACAGAATTGGAAATTGAAAGTACAAAATGTGTGTAGAAACCTCGAGCATCAGGGGCTCTTTTTATAGCCGTCTGGCGGAGATATTTGTTTGTTGATGTGGCACATTTCGAGCGCCTGGAAGCAGTTCAGGTGCTTCGACTCGGTCGAGTTGATCCACTTAGCAACGGGTCCCTTAATGACTCTAAATGGTTTCAGTCATTCCAAACAGTTGTATATGATTCGAACCCCTGGAGTCTGTTGACGTAGACTTCGTGCTGATCCATTTTGGCAAAGGCTCTGCTAACATGGCCGCCCATCAAGGCATTTAGAATGGTCAACTTAGAAGTTGACTAATCTTCATTCTGATTGCATGGGTGATGCTAACGACATCCAGAATTGAGCTCACCCGAACTCAGCTCCGTCTTTCTCCTCTAGCGGGTCTTCTCTCGGTTTTTTATCCGTTGGATGCGCCTCATGCACACTTCTTGCTCTACCGGTATACTTTTCTGCAGCTCCTCATCCCTCGAACACCGAGCCCGTCGGTTTCCTTACCATGTTATCCTTCTTGCTCGCTGCATTTTATGCTCAACTTCTTATGTTCCTAAGTTTCTACACACTTAGACACACGACATCAAACACACATGACATAATTTAACTCAGTTGATCAATATCACAACTAACTAGGGTACTTACAATCTCTCACTTTTTGATGTATATCAACTTGAGTTAAAGTTAGAGAAATCAAATAATAAATGATTTATGTTAAAATAATTGAAAACATGAAATTTTACAATTTACTTCTCTTCTAAACTTAACACCCATTAATTCTCCCCCTTTGCACCAAAAATATGGGTAAATAAAATGAAAAAGATAGAGAGAAAAATATGAAATTTTTTCTAGGGGATGTTTATATAGTATGCAAGTCTATATATTTTTTCAAGTCGTTATTTTAAAAAAAAAAATGAATTTCTTAGAATTAAACATCAGATTTTCTAAAAAAAAAGAACTTCCTAAAAATATCAAAAACAATTAATGTACGACATAATCAATCTAATCATAGAATATTATTTTTATTGTATTAAAAAAAATATTTTTTTTGATATACATGAGTATTTTTTTTGTAAAATAAATGTTTAAAATAAATTTTGACTTCTAAAAATCTTACTAATTTTTCTAAACATTCACAATCTGGTTAATTTTGAAAAAAAACAAATTTTTAAAAATTAATCTATGAATTTTTTTTAATTTTAAAATTTTATTTTTAGTAAAAAAAACTTCATAAAAATTTATGTAATTGTTGAAAATTTTGAAAAAAAATGCTAATAGTTAACATATTTATTTATCAAAAAATTTAAACATAAAGAAAATTGAACAAAAAGTTTTTGAAATATAATTTTATCAATAATATTAATAAATAATATAAATTAATTTCTAACAATTAAATCTAAAAAATAATCTAACAGGTAAAAATGTATTTTTGAATCTAATATAAATTTTTACTTACTGAATTGATTAAATATTTTCTAGGAATATCATTTTTTGATACTTCTATAATTTGATCTTTATAATTTCTAACGTACCAATTAGACCCTCTATAATATCTAAAATTTGAAACTTATAAGAAGTTTGAATTTGAGTATGTATGATTCATTTCTAACATTTCTATTTGATCTTTTAATTTTTAATTTTTAATTTTTAATCTTAATTTTATCAAAATCTTCTAATAAGCATGCATAGTCTTTCTTTGAATTTATATATTTGGTCCTAGTTTTACATAGAGTTCTAGATAATATTTTAATATTATCATGCATTTTATCAGAAGATAAGAATTGTACCTCACTTACTGTGTTGAATTCATAGGTGAATGCTCCTCCTTCGTCGATGCTCTCTCCTGAATGCTTTCATCGTCTTTTTCTTGGTGGTTGGCCAATAGTGCTAATCCGGCATATTTCTCAGTCTCGGACTCTTCTGATGATGACTTGTTCCATGTTGTTTTAAAGTTCCTTTGCTTGGACCTTCTTGACCCTTTTGTTGGTGCAATCTTCCTTGGGTCAAGGTTGACAGGTTGACTAAGTTTGAGTTAGCTTTGTTATAATTTGAGGGATGTCCTAAGGCAATTGCCTTATGATTTTTTCTATTTATTTGATAAGTATATATTCACTATTTGAGTGCATATTGATATATTATATATTTGATTGTCTTAATCTCACTTACTGAATGTCCATAATATAATTCATAGCATGAGAGAATTTGTGATTAGATCACAACTAGTGATTATCTCTACATGCGCAATTATGAATATATTGAAATTTTCCTAGTCATCGAATTGATGCTTTCGAACATCATCAATTATGTAAGACTAGCATAGATTATACTCCTTGGTTCGGTCAAGCAGCTATTTTCTTACTGGTTGGAGACATTGAGATGTCGAGAGTTAAACGTGGATGTCGGTTATGGTAACTAGTTCATTAGAGTGACTCGTTGTAAGATTTCATATGGCTCTTTATATATATATAGATATGTCTATGAAGTTTTTACTGTAGTACGAGTGCAGGTTTCCTTCAACTTGAGGTATATAAGTCATCTTGGTCATGGAGACTTATATTTTGACATGTTAAGCAAGCATCTCATTGAGGTGTGGACCCGGGATAATTGGGTATAAGTTGAAGTGCCTGAAGGTGTTGGATAGCCCACAGAGGATTCACATCTTCTTGCAAGGAGATGTATACCCTATGCCCACTCGTTAGGATTATTACTCAAAGTGTTTGGCTAAAGCATCATATGTTAAGAGTGTGAGACTCTTGTACACATGTATGAGTAATTTGAATCCTCAAAACGAGGAAGTATTACTTGGGCTAGGTATGACGTAGTCAGCCTAGTGGGGATAAGACACATAGATCATGTCCTGAACCAAGTGGATATAAGACGAGTGAAAGGAACGAGGTACAACTCATTGTAGCTCCTGAACCAAGTGGATATAAGATAATTTCTCTTCTCCTCTCCCTCTCCCCTTTCTCTTTGCCACCGCCAATAAGGGGAAGCTTTTCCCCTTGTTGTCGTGACCACCACAAGGAAGAAATCTCTTCCTTGTGTGCTTCTCTTCCTCTTCCTTTTGATCCCTCTTTTTCGCTTGTGGCTAGTAACTTCTGAAGGAGAGGCTTATACTCAAGGAGTTGTTTTGAGGAGCTCAGTGTGGATACGAATAGAGGCGAGGTTCGACAACATCGCTACAATTGATGTTCTTCTTGTTACAGGTCATTCCTAAGGCATACCTAGCGTAAATTTACTTTCCATAAAAAATTAATTATGCGATCATGTTTAGCATATTGTATCCTTATATGCGTATGGTGTGTGTGATGTAATAATTTAGAAATTATTATTATTTTATTTTCTGCTGCGCATGTTTACGAAACGTGTTTTAGCACACACCGCATCGAGCATATCCCAACAGGCTCGAGCTTGAGTTTCGATGTTTGAATAATATGTGTGAATGAGAAGTCAAGTGGGTCAAGGATGATCAGAGACTTGACTAGCAAAGAACTAATTGGAAGTTAGGAAAACGAGAATTCCTAACTGGAGATTAGACAAATAGAAGCCCTAGTAAAATTAGGCAAATCTAGTTGAGAACTAGGTTAAGTCAAAGGTGGGTTAGCTGAGAGATAAACACTTGGCACAAGTAAAGTCCTAGTGGGACTAAATAAACCTAGTTGGGAACTAGGTTAAGTTCAAGGTAGTTTAGCTGGGAGCTAAACACTTGGCACAAGTGAAGTCCTAGTGGGACTAGGCAAACATAGTTGGAAACTAGGTTAAATTTAAGGTAGGTGGATTAGCTGGGGAGCTAAACACTTGGCACAAGTAAAGTCCTAGTGGGACTAGGCAAATCTAGTTGTGAACTAGGTTAAGTCCAAGGTGGATTAGCTATGAGCTAAACACTTGGTACGTGAGAAATCCAAGTTGGGAATTAGGCAAGGGAAAGTCCAAGTTGGTCAAGGATTGAATAGACACTTAGTGAAGAAGTCATAGCAGGTTAAGGGTGACCGAATGCTAGGCAAAGAGAAGTCTCAACGAGTGATGGATGGCTTTAGAGTTGAGCTAAGCTCGAATTCAGATTTTAGGCATGAGTAATCAATTAGCCCAAGTTCAATCGATTAGTGGATCTATTGGGAGTGTGTTCACGAAACCACAGTGGGGCTCTGGATCGATTGATGAATCGATCATGGCTAATGTTAATCAATCAGTGAATTGACTGAATATAATTTTCACGAAGCACAGAGGCGTGGTGAATAGATTGGGTAATCGATTCAGTCTCTCTCAATTGATTGGGTAATCGATTGGGAGAAGCACTCTCACCAACATGAATCGATTGGGAAGGTGCCCAATTGATTGGGAGTTTTATTGTGAGAAAATAGAAGCTTGGTGAATCGATTACGTAATTGATTCATCCGAAAGTGAATTGATCAAGTGATCGATTGGAAGAAGTAGAAAAAAGTCCTTGCAAGATTTGGACAACTAGATTGAATCTAATTTGATTTGGTAATCGATTGGAAGACCTAAATCAACACAATAAAAGGATTTCACGAAGATTCAAACACACTTCTTCTTCTCCGCTGATCCTGTCCGAGTCGCTGAATCGACGGACGCTGGGGATGTGGCGCTCTCTGCTGGATCCTCGAATGCTCCGGCGAACCTGCACAGAAGTCGGGCCGGGGAGGGGTCCCCGGCGACGACCCTCCGACGTTCAAGTCAGACAAGCAGACAGCAGATATGAGGCTCCAACATGCGAGAGAGCGTACCTCCGGCGAAGGGTGAGGACCCTTATATAGGGTTGTGAAGAGGCATGTGCACTCATACCGAGGTGCACACGTGTTCTGTGCCATACCTTAGCATGGGTTTGTCAGATGAGCTTGCCTGACCCCTTACTGCTACAGTCCGAGCACGTCTCTGATGGGACAGTGAGCCCATGCCCTAAGATCCTGCGTATCACCTGCTGTCAGAGGATGTTTCTGTCCTTGTCTCCATGCCGAGCGTCCGACCGGTCGGCGGTTTCCTCACGTCCGACCGGTCGGATGTGCTGATCCGCTCGGGAGCTTCCTGGTCGCGTGCTCGGGACTGTTCGTAGTGTTGATACTTTATTCTTTCGGCCGAGCGGGCCATCCGCTCGGCACTACTATACTGTTCATCATGAGCGTCAGAACCCCGACTCCCCGCCGGGGTGTATCGCTTCCGCTCGGAAGCTTCAGCCGGTCGTCACCATCATAATCAGCTTGGCCAAGCTTCTGGTTGGCCTTTTACCTTTCGACCTCCACGTGGCGTTGACTCTGCTAAATGGGGTCCCTCATTCTTACTGCCGGATCACTTGCCTCCCCTTCAAGTCTAGTCGAAGGAGGTGATTAAGTCCGACTGACTGGACTGTGTGTCCGAGCGGGAGGGTCTACTCGCTCTACACGTATCTAGCCTGTGCCAAGTATCGAAGGACCAACGCCCGAGCGGGCCTAAATGTTTTAATACTTATGGTTTCCGCGGTTTCTTATTCTCTGATATTCGTTCGTACGCCCGGGGTATTTATAGTCGCCGGACCGACTGTCGATTTTTAACGATGGTGCTCGTCGGTTTTCCGCTCGGTATTTATAGCCGGTCGGCGCGGCTCTCGATCTTTAACGACGGAGCTCGTCGGTTTTCCGCTCGGTTTTTATAGCCGGTCGGTGCGGCTCTCGATCTTTAACGACGGAGCTCGTCGGCGCGGATATTTATAGCCGGTTGGCGCGGCTCTCGATTTTTAACGACGGAGCTCATCGGCGCGGATATTTATAGCCGGTCGGCGCGGCTCTCGATCTTTAACGACGGAGCTCGTCGGCGCGGATATTTATAGCCGATCGGCGCGGCTCTCGATCTTTAACGGCGGTCGTTAGCGGATATTTATAGCCGGTCGGCGCGGCTCTCGATTTTAACGGCGGAGCTCGTCGGTAGCGGATATTTATAGCGGTCGGGCGGCTCTCGATCTTTAAGCGGGCTCGTCGGCGCGGATATTTATAGCCGGTCGGTAGCGGATCGGCGCGGCTCTCGTCGGCGCGGATATTTATAGCGGTCGGCGCGGCTCGATTTTTAACGTCGGAGCTCGTTAGCGGATATTTATAGCCGGTCGGCGCGGCTCTCGATCTTTAACGACGGAGCTCGTCGGCGCGGATATTTATAGCCGGTCGGCGCGGCTCTCGATCTTTAACGACGGAGCTCGTCGGCGCGGATATTTATAGCCGGTCGGCGCGGCTCTCGATCTTTAACGACGGAGCTCGTCGACGCGGATATTTATAGCCGGTCGGCGCGACTCTCGATCTTTAACGACGGAGCTCGTAGCTCCGTCGGCGCGGATATTTATAGCCGGTCGGCGCGGCTCTCGATCTTTAACGACGGAGCTCGTCGGCGCGGATATTTATAGTCGGTCGGCGCGGCTCTCGATCTTTAACGACGGAGCTCGTCGGCCTTTCAAGGCTAACTCCTTACCAGGCCGAGCGGCCTGAGTCTTCGTATCATATCCTGCGCTCGAACAATATTTATGCCCGGCCGAACAGCACGGGTCATTCGCTTACGAGTCTAAATATATACACCTCCTGGCCGATCGGCTCGAGGGCCTTCGCTTTTTTGTGCCGATGAAGGATATCGCACGCACGGCCGAACGGCTCGGGCCTTCGTCCTTGAGCATTTTGCATGAATAATTTACCTCCGGCCGAACGGCTCGGGGCCTTCGTTTTTTCGAGCGTGCAGCTCGTTCAATATACCTCCGGCCGAATGGCTCGGGGCCTTCGATCCTTGAGCGTGCGGCTCGATCAATATACGTCCGGCCGAACGGTCCGGGGTCTTCCCATCGAGCTTCTGGCTTGACTAACATACTCCCGACCGAGCGGCACGGGCTTCCCATCGAGCCTTTGGCTAGGCTAATACACCCCCGGCCGAGCGGCACGGGGTCTTCCCATCGAGCTTGGGGCTCGGTTAATATGCTCCCGGCCGAGCGGCACGGGATTTATCCCATCGAGCCTTTGGCTCGGTTTCTATACTCCCGGCCGAGCGGCATGGGGCTCGGTTAACATACTCCCGGCCGAGCGGCACGGGGTCTTCCTATCGAGCCTTTGGCTCGGTTAACATACTCCCGGCCGAGCGGCACGGGGTCTTCCTATCGAGCCTTTGGCTCGGTTAACATACTCCCGGCCGAGTGGCACGGGGTCTTCCTATCGAGCCTTTGGCTCGGTTAACATATTCCCGGCCGAGCGGCACGGGGTCTTCCTATCGAGCTTTTGGCTCGGTTAACATACTCCCGGCCGAGCGGCACGGGGTCTTCCTATCGAGCCTTTGGCTCGGTTAACATACTCCCGGCCGAGCGACACGGGGTCTTCCTATCGAGCCTTTGGCTCGGTTAACATACTCCCGGCCGAGCCGCACGGGGTCTTCCTATCGAGCTTTTGACTCGGTTAACATACTCCCGGCCGAGCGGCATGTGGTCTTCCTATCGAGCCTTTGGCTCGGTTAACATACTCCCGGCCGAGCGGCACGGGGTCTTCCTATCGAGCCTTTGGCTCGGTTAACATACTCTTCGATACTCGAGCGTTTGGCTCGGATAATTTACCTCCTGCCGAACGGTCCGGGGCCTTCGATACTCGAGCGTTTGGCTCGGATAATTTACCTCCGGCCGAACGGTCCGGGGTTCCCATCGAGCTCGGGGCTTGGCTAATATACTCCCGGCCGAGCGGCATGGGCTTTTAGCTCGAGGAATTATAATAAATCTTACAACGGAAAGAGGATAACTAAAGAACTGACCTGCCGACCAGCGAGGGTTCTGACCCAATTTCTCGACTCCCGAATACCCGTGGAGTGATGAAGAATATATATACTTGTCGAAACTCATCATGGCTCCCTCGTCGGACCGATATCGGGGCAGGAGTTACTCCCACTTGAGTGCTGGTCGGACCCTTATTTTGCCCCCATTTCTAATGCTTCTCCGGTCGTTCCTCTTGGGCCGCTCAGATATCCGCTCAGCTTGAGCCTTCTGTTTCTGTTGCTCCACGAGCTTAGCTGCTCTTGCCTCAATTAGAGCGTCGAGTTTCTCCTGGGAGAGCGTCACGGTGAGGTCGTCCAGCTTCGTCCATTTATTCTGCTCGAATACAGGCGCGTTCCCACAGACGGCGCCAATTTGATCATGTCCGAGTCGCTGAATCGACGGACGCTGGGGATGTGGCGCTCTCTGCTGGATCCTCGAATGCTCCGGCGAACCTGCACATAAGTCGGGCCGGGGAGGGGTCCCCGGCGACGACCCTCCGACGCTCAAGTCAGGCAAGCAGACAACAGATATGAGGCTCCAACATGCGAGAGAGCGTACCTCCGGCGAAGGGTGAGGACCCTTATATAGGGCTGTGAAGAGGCATGTGCACTCATACCGAGGTGCACACATGTTCTGTGCCATACCTTAGCATGAGCTTGTCAGATGAGTTTGTCTGACCCCTTACTGCTACAGTCCGAGCACGTCTCTGATGGGACAGTGAGCCCATGCCCTAAGATCTTGCGTATCACCTGCTGTCAGAGGATGTTTCTGTCCTTGTCTCCATGCCGAGCGTCCGACCGGTCGGCAGTTTCCTCACGTCCGACCGGTCGGATGTGCTGATCCGCTCGGGAGCTTCCTAGTCGCGTGCTCGGGACTGTTCGCAGTGTTGATACTTTATTCTTTCGGCCAAGCGGGGCATCCGCTCGGCACTACTATACTGTTCATCATGAGCGTCGGAACCCCGACTCCCCGCCGGGGTGTATCGCTTCCGCTCGGAAGCTTCAGCCGGTCGTCACCATCATAATCAGCTCGGCCAAGCTTCTGGTTGGCCTTTTACCTTTCGACCTCCACGTGGCGTTGACTCTGCTAAATGGGGTCCCCCATTCTTACTGCCGGATCATCCGCTATTCTTCGCCCATTCTTAAGGTTTTGTAAAAGAAGTGTTGCTACACTTTACAACCGATCTAGAGGCAATCTAGTGCAATAACAGATCAAGGTCAAGGTTCTTCATTATTGTATTTATTTCTTTGTTCTTGTTGCACCCTTGTTGTATTTTCTCATGTATGAATTTGTATGAGACTTCTCCACCTCCAAGAAGGAGATTTTCATTGTGTATTTGTGAGTGAACAATGAACCCTTGGATTAGTCACCTCAAGGAGGTGGAGACCTAGTAAAATCTAATGAGTTAGCATTACTTCGAGTTTCCACTACAACAAATCATTAATGAAACGATTGGAGCTAATCACCTCCCCCCCTCTTGCTCTCAAAGTGTCCTAACACCTTTGTCTTTTTCTTTTTCTTTATTCTTCAATCTAGGGCGTGATATGCTCTTCTTTACTGTAGTTATAGCACCTCACTTTCCTGTGTTCTCGTACTTCTTAGCTTATGTCTTATCAAATTTGTTAGTTATAAGAAATTTATTTAATTTTATTACCATGTATTCTTTTTCATCTTTGTCAGGTGATGACTCAGAATCTAGTTCAATCTTCTTAGCTTTTAAAGTGATATTGTTGTTTGACTTTTCTATGTCTTTAAATTCTGCACATCGAGATTATTGTAATTCCAAAGTTGAAAATAACTCTTCTAAATACAAGTCCTTCAAGATGTAGTAGAAATCCACTATTGATGTCCACTCTTAGATTCTAGGAAAGACGTTGACTACTGTATATCAGAGGGAATCTCAATTAGACATCATTTCTCCGAAGTTGGTTAGTCCAGTGATCAACTTCTTGATTTTTGCGTGTAGTTGAGCCACCATTTCTCACCTTTCCATATGAAGGTTGGTTAGTTGATTTCAGAGCAGGTCACATCTTGATAGTTTGGCCTCCGAGCTTTTTTCATGAAGCTTTAGGAACTTCTCTCAGAGTTTTTTAACGGTGTAGTAAGTATCAATTCAGTTGACTTTCTAAGGTGGTTGTATGCTTAAAAAATGAAATTCTACTTTACCATTGGCTACAAAGTCAATACGTAGGTACTCTTCCTTTTCTTCTTTATTCTCATTCTTTGGTCTTCAAAACTATATTTAATTATTAATAAGATATCGAAATTGGTTTTAAAAAATATCTCCATTCGTCGCTTCTAAAAAGCGAACTTTCCCTCGAATTTTGGTGGGTTAATGCTTGATCCGACCATTCTTCTTATTGTTTTAGTCAGTGGTTAGTTCTTAATAGTTGGGCTTTGATACAACTTGTTGGGATCGTTGGACCGACTAGAGATGGGTGAATAGCCTGTAAATTTTAAATTATAATTTCTCTTGCTTTCTACTTAGCAAAGATACACCTTAGTTAAAAAGAAATAACATCAAGAAAGCAAGGAGACTAAGGTTTTACTTGGTTTATAATATAGATGGATACTAATCCAAGGTAATATTAAGTGCATTATCAAGCTCCTTCTTCGATAAGGGTCGGAGGCTAAGTCTCCCCTTACAGTGTTTGAAAACAATATTTGAGAATACAAAATTGGAAATTAAAAGTACAGAGTGTGTATAGAAACCTCAAATATCAAGGGCTCTTTTTATAGACTTATAGCTAAGATAGTCATTTGTTGATGTGGCACATTTCGAGCAACTAGAAGTAGCTCGGGCGCCTAGATTCGGTCAAGTTGATCCACTTGGCAACGGGTCACTCAATGGTTCTAGATGATTTCGGTCATTTCAACCACTTGTATGCATTCCGGGCGCCTGGAGTCTACTGATGTGGACTTATACTGATCCACTTCGACAATTGTTGTGATGGCTTGACTGCTCATTCAGGGCGCTTGGAATGGTCAACTTAGAGGCTGAGTATTCTTCATTTCTGGTCCCATGGGTGATGCTCCGGACATTCAGAATTAAACTCACCCAAACTCAACTCTGTCGTCCTCAAACAGGCTTCCTCTCGGCTTCTCATCCCTCAGATGCGCCTTGCACACCATTTTCGCTCTATTGGTGTACTCTTTCGCAGTTCCTCATCTTTGGATGCATCGAGCTCGTTGGCTCTCTTTTCATATCATTCTTCTCACTCGCTGCATTTTTCGCTCAACTTTTTATACTCCTAAGTTTCTGTATACTTAGACACAAGGCATCAAACACACAAGACCTAATTTAACTCAGTTGATCAATATCAAAACTAACCCAAGATACTTACAATCGTCTCCTTTTTAATGTGCATCAACCTGAGTTAAAGTTAGGGAAATTAAACAATAAATGATTTATGTTAAAATAATTTGAAACATAAAATTTTACCATTTAGTCTTCTCTTAAAACTTAACACCTATTAATTCTCTCCTTTTAATTACATCAAAAATATGAGTAAATAAAATGAAACAAGATAAAGAAAAAATCTGAAAATTTTTCTAGTGGATGTTCATATAGTATGCTAGTCTATATATTTTTCCAAACAGTTATTTTCAAATAAATGAATTTCTAAGAATTAAACATTAGATTTTTTTAAAAAAATGAATCAATTGATGTGGAATTGATTGGCTAATTGATTCAACCCTTATGTGAATTGATTGGACAATCGATTCAGAGTTTTTTCGCAAGAGCACACAGGAAATGATTGGGTTGAAGTTCAATCGATTGAGCCAATCAATCAACCTGTTTTAGTGAGAGCATAAAAAGGTTGTGAATTGATTGAGAGAATCAATTAAGCCCTTCTCGATCGATTGGGCCTATTGATTGGGACCTTTGTCACGAGAAAGAGCTTGAGAATAGATTGTGCAATAGATTATGTTGTTTTCTCTCGCGAATAGAAAGTTTCTAAATTGATTGGGACAATTGATTAAAAACTGTCAAATCGATAGTATACCTCACCAATCGATTAAGGGTTTGAAAAAGAGTTGTTCTGCAGGTTGTTGGATGGTTAGCTGAGACATGACAATTAATTAGGGGAAAACATAATCGATTAGGAGGCGAAAAGCAGTTCGAACAGTATTCATATAAAAGGGAGTTCATCTAAGGTTTTCATCGCCAGTTCTCAGGACCCTAAGGAAAAAGTGTTGTTGTATTTTCAATCGATCAAGAGACATTTCTATTTCCAAACAACAAGATTAACAAGTCAAGCAAGATTTCATTATAAAGTATTTAGTTTTATTTTCACTTATATTCTTATTATATTTCTATAAGATTTCTTCGCTTCCAGAAAGTTTATGAAAAGGAGTATGGTCATAATGGAGCTGTGTGCAAGGTATGAATCTTTGTATTCTTTGAGGAGATAGAGATTAAGTAAATTTGAGATGTTAACATTATGAAAATCAAGTAAAAGAATCTAAAAGTATATAAAGGACTAAAAAAATTTCAAGAAATCCTCAAATAATTATATAAAATAAATTTCTTTGACCTTTTTTCCAATTGGGACTCCATCTCTGTCTCCGGTGGTGAGCACGAGGGCATCGCCTTTGGGCCCCACAGCTCCACACTCCGGGCAATCTTTCACATAGAGACTCGTATAATGATTTATTCCAATGAAGTCCAATTTACTTTGCAATTTTCTCTTGTCACTCCCTGAAAACTTTGGCAGTCTGGACCCTAAAATTTGCCTCATTTCAGAAGGATAATCTCCGCGTATAATGGGATCAAGAAACCTTCACCCAAAAAAATAATGAATTATTATTTTTCCTTAACATTTTTTTGATGCATAATTAAGAGAATAATTAAAGAGTTAATTAATCAATTACCATCGAGTTAATTAATTAATCAGTTAATTAATCATTAAATGCTAATGCTCGCTGAGAGGCCTTGTAATCCTCCGTTATATTCCTGAGTGGCTCAAACCAAGTGGTCGACATCGCAATTCCAATAGCACCTTCTTGTTTTATCTAATTTAATAAACTTTCAGGGGTAAAATGCCATAATTTTGAAATTCTAAATTGTATTTTTTAAAAAAATACAATTTTCCTATACCTGATACTTGCTCCGGTAAGTTTCTACTGCAGTAGCATGGGCCAAGATTATGTGATGAGCCGCGACATAAGGCTCGGTGCTTGAGTTGCCCGACCAACAATCTTCAAATCCACGCGAACAACGGTTGGGAGGATACGATCCGATCCGATACCCATAAGTAACTACGATGTTGGGTTCATTGAAAGTCGTCCAATACTTGACCCGGTCGCCGAATTCCCTAAAACAAATATCTGCAAATTCTCCAAATTCCTCCCTGGTAGAAAATAATTTACACACACTGTGAGCTTCATTTGTATAAAACGATTACAATTTTTTTCTAAAATATGCAAAAAGGTCCTCACTGTAGTTGTGGGTTGAGCCATCCACCGTATCCGACTTCGAGCTCTTGTGGAATGTCATAATGATTCAAGGTAGCAAATGGTTTTATTCCTAATATTTAAAAAAAAAAAAATATTCATTTACAAAAATAATTAATCAATTTTGGATTAATAATTTTGTGTTTTTAATTAAGATTACCTTTAAGCAACAAGGCATTAATGAGTCTGTTGTAGAAAGCAATTCCTAGTGAATTAGTTCCTCCAAGCCTCCCTCCTGCCAAATTAAGAAAATAAATACATTAATTAAAATTTAAATTTAAATAGTAGAAAATAATTTTATTTTATTTTTTATAAAAATACTCACTTGGTAAAATTCTGGACCATGATACGGAAAATCTATATGCATTGACTCCAAGAGATTCCATTAATTCTATATCTTCCTGTGCATAATTAATATATTCATTCAATTAAATCATATTAATTAAAATAATATTAATCAATTAATATTTATGCATATTTAAAAATTATTGGCACCATGTAACGATGGTAATGATCATCTGCTATTTCTGCATTGCTGCCGTCCCTGATTCGCCCTGAATATCTAATAAATAAATAAAAACTTAAATATATAATTTGTATTATAATTATTCAATATATAATATAATTATACCGGGAATATGTGTGAGTATATCCCAATTGCTTAAGCTCTTATTATCTTCCGAGTAGGCTCCCTCACTTGGTAGAACTCTTGACCATGATATAGAAAATCTATATGCGTTGACTCCGAGATACTCCATTAATTTAACATCCTCCTGAAATTATATTATTATTATTATTATTATTATTATTATTGATACGGTGTATAAAGATAGAGTTTGATAAAACCAGACAGTCAAAAATCAAAGGGATGTGACATTTAAGGACAATCCAAAGTTAAGAGGACGTGACAGTAAAAAATCAAAGGGATGTGACAGTCAACAGTTAGGATGAGAAAGAAGGAGTTAGACCACATGACGTCATCGACCGCATAATTCTTAATCGGGTATAGACAGGTCAAGGTTCTAGATCTGAGACATGAGATATAGCCTGGAGTAATGCCTAACCTGCCTCAACTGGTCGGGTTTCCGCAGCTCGATTCGCATAGTCAGACCTGACACTTTCGGTAAGACAGTTCCCGATTAGCCCTTAAGTGATTCAGGCGTGAAAGATGAGATCCTCGCCACAACTCGTGTCCTTCATCAAGACTCGAGCCAGGTGCCACACCCGAACGGTTATCCCGAGCCAATCGTAACTAAACCCGCGCGAGACAAGAAGCACTAGGTGACAATAATGTCAGAGAATCGTAACCTCCTCCTATCAGGAAATAACTGCTATATGTCAGGGAATATTCTAATGGTCTGCTATCATTTGCGAATTGAACCTTCTTTTAACCAATAAGAGGGCGTCACGTGTCCTCCATCACCCAACAGGCCCTGACACCCGACATTCTCTGATATCGGTCAGGATCCAGAGGTACGTATTATCATATAAAAGGGATGTCTTCTCCCTTGAGCAGGTACATGGACGCACACATTCGCACTCGTCTTCTACAATTTTTTTTTTCCTTTGTACACTGCTCTTCTAGAGGAAAAGTATCTGACTTGAGTGTTGGAGGGTCTGCGCTCAGGACTTTTTCCCTGATTTCTGGTCTCTAACATTCCGGGTGCTTGTCTGAGTGTGCGCAGAGCCTAAGTAGAGTCATTTTTGTCACCATTGTCCTTCAGCTCCACATGGGGGTCCGTCTTCCGGTGCATATACGCTAGGTGTGTCTAAGTCGCCTCTACGTCAACATCGACTCCATCTCAACCGGCCTTCGTCTGACTCAGATTCCGGACAGAATTGTTGGGACCTTTGTGACCGCTAGAGGGGGGTGAATAGCGGTTCGTCGCGCGCTTGCGTCGTTTGCTTTGTCTTGATGGTTTACAGCAGAATACAACTCGAAGACAAACTATACAATGCTAACAAGTAGGATTTACTTGGTATCCACCTCAAGAAGAGGTGACTAATCCAAGGATCCACACATCGACTCACTCCTTCACTATGAAATACTCCTTCTGGGTCGCAGCCGGAGGCGGAGAAGCCTCGTACAAACCCAAACACACAAATAGAACTTATACAAGAAGAGAAATACAAAAATACAAGTGAAAACACACTCTTCTTGCTTACTTACTGTGTGTTGTTGTTGCCTCTTGAATCTTGGAGATGCACTCCAAGAACCCTCAAGAACTGGCAAGAATCTCGGAGAAGATCGCTGGTGAAAATCGTAGAAAATTGCAGAAGAAGAACGCAAAGTTCTGCGAAGAAAACGCTCCGCCAAGGCTTTAAACAGTGCTCCCAATCGATCCAATCCATCCCCAATCGATTGTCACGTCAGCACCGCTCCATCGCAGCTGTCCATCACCTACATCCTGCCCAACGGTCGAATCCCAATCGATCGACCGATCGATTGGGAACATCTGAATTGATCAGTGGATTGATTCAGAAGCTTTCTGTGTTCTCGCGATCGCGCGAGAACTCCCCTGCCCAATTGATCGACCGATCGATTGGCAGCTCCTAATTGATCGCCCGATCGATTGGGAAAGCTTCTGTGCTCGCGATTTCACATCCCAATCAATCGACCGATTGATTGAGCCTTCCCACAATCGCAACACACTCCAATCGATCCACTGATCGATTGGACTCTGGTTCAATCGATCGCCCGATCGATTGACCAGCCTGGACTTAACTCAAACTCAAGTCCAAATCCCCAAACCCAACTCTGGTTAGCGCGCTGCGGTAGTATGACTTAAAGTTAAATCTACTGAAGTGTTTGTTCGGAGCTCGAGGGAGAAAATTCCAGGGGTACCTCGCTACTTAGCGCGGAATCGAAGCCAACCCGGCGAAGGCTCAGTCCCTTCGAGATATGCAAGCGCCCAGGAATTTGAAAGAAACACAGAAGCTGGTGGACAGGATTATGACACTCTCTAGGTTCATATCTCGATTTGCAGATCGGGTGCTCCCTTTCTTCAAAATACTCAGAAGGGCTGCTAAGTTTCAGTGAGACAAATAGTGTAGCAAAACTTTTGAGGAAGTAAAGCAACACCTAGAGACCTTGCCTTCATTGTTTAAACCTATAGCCGGAGAGCCGCTCTGGGTATATCTGTCAGCTACCCCTAAGGTCGTGGGGGTAGTGTTGGTAAAAGAACAGGACGATGTACAACAGTCAGTGTACTTCTTTAGCCACCTATTGAAAGAGGTCGAGTCTCGATATACGACCTTGAAAAAGCTAATTTATGGATTGATTCTCATGGCTCGCCACTTAATATCTTACTTTTTGGTACACCCAATTATTATCATGACCAATAGTACCATAGGGAAGACCCTTACCAACATGGAGATAGCCGACCATCTCATCAAATGGGCAACCGAGTTAGGGGAATATGATATACAGTATCAGCCCCGAAAGACGATCAAAGCACAAGCCCTGGCTGACTTCCTAACAGAAATCCATCAAGATGATGTTGAGGAAACATGGAAAATATATGTTGATGGGTCATCCACTCAGTAAGAAAGCAAAGTGGGGATACTCCTTATATCCTCTCAAGAAGATATTATGCAACTAGCTGCCCGACTGAACTTCAGAGCTACCAACAATGAGGCGGAGTATGAGGCAGTACTAGCTAGATTGCAGGCAGCTCGACATGTAGGGATAACCTGGGTAATCATTTATTCAGATTCTCAGCTGATGGTTCAGCAAGTGGCTGGTAACTTTGAAATCAACAATGGGAAGCTGCAGCTATATAGAGAAGCATAAGACAAAATGAAGGAGGGCTTCAAGGAAGTTATAGTGACCAAGATTCCCCGAGCGGATACCCAGAGAGCAGATGAACTAACCAAAATGGCTAGTTCTTTGACTACTTGGGTGTTGGATAAGTTGATATCCCAGAGCTTCCTGATAGCCCAGATTAACCTGCAGAACAATTTAGATGAATCAATTGTCTGGAGAGCGCAAATGATCATTTATCTTCAACAAGGAGTTTTGTCGACCGATGTCGAAGAAGCTAGATTGATTAGGAAGAGTGCTCATGCATAAACATTGATCGGGGATCAATTATACAAGCGGGTATTCTCTTGACCACTACTCAAATACCTAGGTTCGACAAAGCGGAGTATGCCCTGCCAGAAGTTCACCAGGGATGTTGCGGTAGCCATGTAGGAGGAAGGATGCTAGCCCGAAAAGTACTCCTGGCCGGGTATTTTTGACTTACATTGCAGAGTGATGCTCAACAGCTGGTGGACACTTGCCTCTCTTGCCAGAAGCACCAAAACCTGACCCACCGATCGATCGAGATTTTGAAGACCTCAATAGTCTCTTGTCCTTTGATCAATGGGGTATGGACATTGTGAGACTTTTTCCCAAGGCTCCTGGGTAAAGACGCTTTTTACTCGTGGCAGTAGATTACTTCTCTAAGTGGATAGAGGTAGAAGCCCAGGCCAGGATAATGGAAGGAGCTATCATCCAGTTCCTATGGAAGAACATCTTGTGCTGATTTAAAATTCCTTACAAGTTAGTCTTGGACAATGGTCGACAATTCCAAGGGCGCAAGATCCAAGAATGGTGTCGAGGATTTGGCATCATCCAGGCCTTCACCTTCGTGGCGTATTCACAGAGTAATGGACAGACTGAAGTCACTAACAGAGAGATAGTTCATGAGCTGAAGGTCAAGCTGGACCATATGGGCGGCAAGTGGGTTGAAGATCTCCCGAGTATTCTTTGGGCATATCGAACGACTCCGTGAGAGAGTACAGGACTTACTCCCTTCCATCTTGTCTACGACAACGAAGTAATCATGCCGGTCGAGGTTAGAGTTTCATCCGTTCGGCGTTTACTATATGACCCGAAGAATGCTGAGCGGCGACTGCTAGAGCTAGATCTTATCAGTGAAACTTGTTATAGGACAGCCGCCTGATTGACAACCTACTGACAAAAGATGCGGCAGAACTATGATAAGTGTTGGTGCAGCGGAGGCCGACAAGAGGGGGGTGAATTGCCTACACAAATTAAAACTACCCTCCTCGTCTTTCAACTCAATAAATCGCAACTATATAAATGAAACAGGAAAGTAAAGTATAACAGAATTTAACCTAGTTACAACCAAGGAGGTTGTTAATTCAGGGCGATGAAAAGCTCCACTAGCAGAATCTCCTTAACTGTAGGCGAAGAAGCCTTTTTACACTTAGAACGCTCAGTTAGTTGCAAGGAATTGATTACAAGTTGGATGCTTGAGTTGATTCTGAATTCCTAGCTCTAGGGGCCTTTAAATAGCCTCTGAAAATCTGATCTCGAGGGTCCAAAGCTCCTCCAATAAAGGTCCAAGGCGCCTCGAACCGAGTCAGCGGATAAAACTTTATCTGCGCTCAAACGGTCAAATTTGATCAGTTGAAGGTGCCTTAAGACTTGTTGAAGGCGCCTCCAAGGTGGAGGCGCCTCCAACAAGCTTTAAGGTGCCTCCAAGTTAGAGCCGCCTCCAGTACTTGTTGAGGGCGCCTTGAGCTTGCTTTCCGGCTTGTTTTTGCTTCACTTTGACTTCCGAAGCTCTGTTCTTTTAGGTGATTTCGGCCAACCGAAATAGGGCTCACCTGAACCCAATTTTCGGCCTTCCTCGAGCAGCCTTCCTCCCCGGCTTAACGCCCCTCGAACGCCGCACACATTCTTCTCGCCCACCGGTGTACTCTTCCGCAGCTCTCTCGTCCTTCGGGCCCACCGAGCCCGTCGGCTCCCTTCCCATGCCGTCCTTCTCGCTAGCTGCGTCTTCTGCTCGACTTCCTACGCTCCTAAGTTCCTGCACACTTAGACACAGGGATTAAACACAAAGCAGGACCTAACCAACTTGGTTGATCACATCAAAACTACCACGGGGTCCAACAAAGTGTTGGTGCGGTTAGCACTAACGGTTTAACTCAGGTTTTGATGAATGACAAATCAGGTTAAGTTAGGTTTGTCGTTGTCTAACATTCTGATTGAGTGTGCAGGCGAAGTCCAGACAGGTTGATGGGCTGACCGGATGTCTGGCACGAAGCCCAGCTAGGTCGACGGGCCGACCGGATAGCTGACACGAAGTCCAAATGGGTCGAAGGGCTGACCGGACATTTGGCACGAAGTCCAGCTAGGTCGACAGGCTGACATGAAGTCCAGATAGGTCGAAGGGCTGACCGGACGTCTGGCAGGTAAGTAAAGGTAAGTCACTGGAAGGGAGTGACTGTGAGGATGCATTCCCGGGAAGGGAACTTAGGTGCCGATCCGACTTAGAACCATTTCGGAACTCTAAGTCGAGATCGTAACTAGATTCCGGTCTCGGAAAGACGGAATCTAAGTCATTCTCTTTTCTCTTAAATTATAAACTGTGCTAATACTTTGTTTTGCAGGATATATTTTATATATTTGTCTCGGACTAACGTTGTCTTGCAGGAGAAGATGTTTTCTGGAGAAAGGTGGTCCGGGCGTCCGGAGGCAAGTTTTATCCTGATCGCGGCGTCGACACGTGGAGCTCGCTGGTTGGGTTAGCCACGTCATGATCGAGGCGCCCTGAAGGTTCCAAGCGCCCCAAACCCTCCTATATAAGGAGGGTCAAGGCTGAAGCTTCAAAACAACTCAGAACTCTCAAACTGCTCTCTTGTGCTCTTGCGACGCCGCGAGACTACTCCGACAAAGCGCTGTCTTCAGTTTATTTTCTTTCATTTTGTCGGTATTTATTTTCTTATTAGCATTCCTGTAATTCATTTTTGTAACACTCTTCGAATTGCTAGTGGATTGCCCAACGAAAGCACCCTTGTGTGTGGGCCTTGGAGTAGGAGTCGCCAAAGGCTCCGAACCAAGTAAAATTGGTTTGTGTTAGCTTTGTCTCATTTTCGTACTTTCCGCTACGTACTCGTTCGAAATTTTAGATCGATATTCACACCCCCCTCTATCGAAATTTACGATCCAACAAGTGGTATCAGAGCAGGTACCGTTTTGATTTGGTGCAACCACCAATCAGACAAGGGGGTGATATGTTTTAAATCTTTTTTCTCTTCTTTCAGCTTTCAGTTTTTCGTACAATTCCAAACTGGTATTATTACCTTTTTGAATTTTTTTTTCCGTTGTAGTTAATCTAAATTGGTGCAACACCAATTTAGTTTTCCTTATTAATTCTATTTCTTCCCGCACTACTAAATTCAAGATCAAGTCTTGGGATTTTTTTTGTCGCTACTCTCTTGTGTGCAGGATATCTCAGATCGAAGGCTTCAGCACAGTGCGACCTCCCCTGTTCAAAGGGGATGGTTTCCCGTACTGGAAGAAGCGGATGGAGGTGTATCTCAGGACGGATTTCGACTAGTGGCTTAGCATCACAAAAGCCTACAAAGCACCAGTTGACAGCTCCGGGAATCTACTGGATCCTGAACAATGGACGTCAGACATAAAGAAGAAGGCATTAACAAAGAACAAGGCGATCAACACGCTACAATGCGGATTGACAAGGGAAGAGCTGAATCGGGTCGGACCGCATCAGAACGCGAAAGAACTATGGGATAAATTGATAGAACTGCATGAAGGAACTAGTGATGCTAAGGTAACAAAAAGGGATTTGTTGTTAAATAAAATTTTTAATATAAAAATACAGGAAGGAGAAAAAGCAAGTCAGCTCCACGCGAGGATCAAAGACATCCTCAACGGGCTCCACGCAGATGGACAACAGAGACCTACTCAGGTATGCATTAAACGTGTTTCCACGCAACAATTTGCAGGCATCCATCGTGGATGCCTACAAAAATTCTAAGAACCTCTCTAAACTTAAATTAGATGAATTATTTTGTGAATTAGAGTTACATGAGCAGACTAACGCTGGAGCCGAGAAAGGTATTGCTTTATTTGCAGGTTCCTCCAAAGAAAAGAAGATCAAGCCTGAACCTGAAGAAGACTCTGACAAAGACTCCGAAAACGAAGAGTACCTGGTGAACTTGGTAAGAAAAATGTTCACCAGGAGAAAGAGAAGTTTCAGCAAGAAGGATCTACAAAAGATCAGTTCTCCAACCGAACCGAGGAACGTGACATGCTATGGATGCAACAAGAAGGGGCACTACAAGAATGAGTGTCAGAAATTGAAGATCGACAAAACAAAGCTTACCAAAAAGAAGGTCCTCAAAGCGACGTGGGACGACTCCTCGGATGAATCGGAGGTCGAATATTAGAAGCACCAGAGTCATCTTACGCTAATGGCCTACGAAGCTGAGTCGGAAGACGAATTGGAAGACGAGTCCGAACCCGAATCGAGCCACGAGTCCGTATTCATTTCCGAAGGTTCCGAAGAGGTATACCTAACTTTAAATCGAAAGTTTTTTAAAATTATTTCTTGCTTAAATAGTAAATTAGATAAATTAGAAAGTGAAAACAAATCACTCATTGAGGAGAATCAAAATCTCAAGGAACAAATTGTGAATAATAATCTAACTCAAGATCTAACACTTGAGAATGAGAATCTAACACTAAAATCAAAAATTAATAATTTAAAAGAAATGTTAGAAAAATTTACAATAAGATCAAAAAACTTAGATCTAATTTTAAATAATCAAAAAACATGTTATAACAAAGCCGGACTTGGATATAAGTCAAACTCAAACAAAACTTTTAAATCATTAATAACTTAACACAAACCAACGAGTAAAGCCTGGGTTCCGAAAGTGTGTTTGATCACACAAGTAGGACTTAACCAATACTATATACCTAAAGAAAAAATATATTATATAAATTCGAATAAACCAAATCAAAACCCAAAATACAAACTTAAACAAAAAAATTCAAAATCTAAATATTTTAAAGCTCACCAAAACTTAGACTATCACCAAGTAAAGTATAACTATAAAAGAAATAGACATAAACCTAAAACTAAAAATTAAATTAACGGCCAATAATTCAGGGGGAGGCTCCAGAATAGCTGACACCTCTAAAACTAACCTACCCGGAAGGGTAACTCAAACTAATCTACCCAGCAGGGTACTTAGGATTAATTAGAAAAGGGGACTCAAGTTTAACTTGAAAAAGGGTACTGGTGAAGTTTTGGATGATAATACGTTAGAGAAGCTTAGTCTATGCATGTCTAGGAAGATATGACTTCGACCTGGTGCATTTGGCTAAGTGGTACTGACCGAAGCTACCCTTTATGGATCCTAACCAGTTAGACCAAGGTTTTGTACTAAGTCCAGTGGATAAGACTATTTGGAAAACCTCAAAGGCATGATTACTCTAATGATGTCCACGTGACTCACCATAGTCCAGAAGTTTATCCTGAGAATGCCTATCTGTTGAACCCAAAACTAAACCCGAATTTAACACAAGTTAAAACCAAACCCTAAAATTGAATCTAATTCATCTCACAAAATTATAGGATTTCCTGATTGAAAACATAGATTGGGCGAGATGACTAAGGATTTAAAATTAAAATTAAATCAAATTAAAAATTAAATTTAATTAAATTACAATTAAAATTAAAATTAAAATTAAATTAAACTAAAATTAAATTTAAACTTAAATTTTGTTTTAACCAAAAAGTTATTTTTAACTTAAAAATTTATTTTAAAATTGAACTTAATTTTTTTTAAATTTTATTTTAAAATTAAACTTAATTCTTTTTTAACTTAAAAATTCATTTTAAAATTAAACTTATTTTTTTAAAAAAAAAATTCATTTAAAAATTAAACTTAATTTTTTCTTCTTAAAAATTTATTTAAAATTAAACTTAATTTTTTTAAAAAAATTCATTTTAAAATTAAACTTAATTTTTTTTAAAAAAAAATCATTTTAAAATTAAACTTAATTTTTTTTCTTCTTAAAAATTTATTTTAAAATTAAACTTTATTTTTTTTTAAAAAATTCATTTTAAAATTAAACTTAATTTTTTTAAAAATCCATTTTAAAATTAAACTTATTTTTTTTAAAAAAAATCATTTTAAAATTAAACTTAATTTTTTAAAAATTCATTTTCAAATTAAACTTAATTTTTTAAAAAAATCATTTTAAAATTAAACTTATTTTTTTAAAAAAAATCATTTTAAAATTAAACTTAATTTTTTAAAAAAATTCATTTTAAAATTAAACTTAATTTTTTTTTAAAGTGAGACAAGGTAGATTGGACTTGAGACAGTTTTGCCCGCAAAGAGTCCAACTCTATAACTTGAGATTCCAAATCCCTTCTATAGTGTATGAGGATCACGTCCTTAGCATTAAGTTCCTTGGTTAGGCGGTCCATCTCTTGCTTGTGCTTAAGCTTGAAGTTCTCCAGGGCTGCAGTTTGTTGAGTCAGCTCTGACTGAGCCTTTTCCTTGAGGGTCAGCTCCACCTGATACTTAGCATTAGCTAATTGATAGAGGACCTCAAGCCCCTGACTATTAATAAGAGGCTCCTGCTAAAGCACTAGCTTAGGGAATCTTCTGACTAGACATAATCTCTCTGTCTCGCTTCCATAGGATTTTACTGGGCATTACGGAAGAGCCAAGGGCGAAGGTTCGGAACATGATGACTTCTGCAGGCAAACGAAAACACCTCAGTTAGTGAAGATATGAAAGAAGAGTTGGGTAATCTTACTGAAAGGTGTGCTCAAAGGCGTCTGGATGGGGCTCAGCCTGAAAGTATACAACACGCTCTCCCGTAGCAAAGAGGAGAGTTGAAGTTGCACTCCATCCAATTTCTCAGAAGCAAGGAAGCAGGCAGGTTGATGCTTATGATCACTCAACTCAAAAGGAGAGGGAAGATTGGGACGCCATTCAACATGCCAAGTCACGAAATCAGGCAACCGAACATAGAAAAAATGGTACTTCCAGCCTTTATAGGAGGAAGGCATGCCGCCAAAAAATTTATACCCGGTCCTGGATTGCACTATGAAGACACCCGACTCAGATCACTTAATGGAATAGAAATGGTAAAAAAGTTGAGGAGTCAAAGGAATTTCATACAGGAGACAAAGAATTACCATTCCACATATGGCGCGGAAAGCATTGGGGGTGAACTGGGATAAGGGGATACCAAAATACTGACTCAAGGAGGAAAAGAAAGAAGGGATAGGAAAACGAAGACCGCTGAGAAGCTGGTCTTTGAAGAAGGTCATGAAGTCGGTGGGAGAAGGATAAGGATGGTCATTGGGTCTCGGAACGTGAAACTAGTATGCTTCAGAAAGCTGAAGCTAGATTGCACCGACCGGAGGTCACTCTTATCAAAATCAGAAAGAAAATATGCATACTACAATACTACTACTTCTCCGACCATTATTGAATCGAAAACAAAGAAGAAGAAGATGTGGGAGGAGAAGCACTTACAAAGGAGATGCACGAAGGGGAAAGTGAATGAGCAGAGAAGGAAAGGTCGAAGGAAGAAGAAGCATTGATGAGTAGCCGTCGGAAGCCTTTAGGGTTTTTAAACCAAAACTCTTAAGAAACATGGGGATTTGAGCTAGACAATCGAAATATTGAGCTGCACGACAATCGTCAGATCAAGGGAGAGAAACACCATCGGGTCGCATGCAAAAAGTATGCGTTAGACATCATATCGAGGAGAGTTCATAAGACACGTGTCAGCTCCCTATGAAAGGGCATTTATGATGGAAAGGACAGGAAAATCATGGAGTTTATATGAGAACAGTGGCACCATGTCTCATTGGTACCATTCTTGAGGACCGAAAATTCCATTTGGCTGCCTCGGGAAGTGGAGTAAGAGGCGGCGGGAAGCGTTGGTCAAAATTTAATGTCTCATCGCAACCTCGAAATCAGAGTAAGATTCAAATTTAACTAATGTCTTATCTAATACACTTCATGATCCCAGGTGAATGAGACTAAGTCCACAGGGGCGCTTCCTTCAATCTACAACGACTTCTCGGTCGGAATTCCAGACTCTCGCCCCAGTACGAGTTATAAGTGAGTATGCTCTCACAACCAATGACCTCTCGATCGGGATTCCAGACTCTCTCTCTAGCGCGAGTTATAAGTGAGCATGCTCTCACGACCAATGACCTCTCAGTCGGGATTCCAGACTCTTGCCCTAGCGCGAGTTATAAGTGAGCATGCTTTCACGATCCAATGACGTCTCGGTCAGGATTCTAGACTCTCTCCCCAACATGAGTTATAAGTGAGCATGCTCTCACGACCAACGACCTCCCGGTTGGCATTCCAGAGTCTCGATCCAACGCGAGTTATAAGTGAGCATGCTCTCACAACAAACGACATCTTGTTCGGGATTCCAGACTCTCGCCTCAGTGCGAGTTATAAGTGAGCATGCTCTCACGCCTAACGACCTCTCGGTCGGTGTCCTAGACTCTCACCCCAACGCGAGTTATAAGTGAGCATGTTCTCATGACCAACGACGTCTCGATCAACATTCCAGACTCTCGCCCCAGCGCGAGTTATAAGTGAGCATGCTCTCACGACCAACGACGTCTCGATTGGTATTCCAGATTCTCGCCCCAGCGCGAGTTATAAGTGAGCATGATCTCATGACCAACGACCTCTAGATCGGGATTCCATACTCTTGCCCCAGTGCGAGTTATAAGTCAGCATGCTCTCACGACTAACGACCTCTTGATCGAGATTATAGACTCTCGCCCCAGTGCGAGTTATAAGTGAGCATACTCTCATGACCAATAACATCTCGGTCGAGATTCCAGACTCACCCCAACATGAGTTACAAGTGAGCATGTTCTTACGCCTAACGACCTCTCGGTTGGTATCTCAGACTCTTGTCCCAGCTTGAGTTATAAGTGAGCATGCTCTTACGACTAACGACCTCTCGGTCAACATTCCAGACTCTCGCCCCAGCGCAAGTTATAAGTGAGCATGCTCTCACATCCAATGATCTCTCGGTCGGTATTTTAAACTCACCACATCATGGATGATAGATGGGTAGGGCCCCTGCCATGGCTCAGAGAAGTAGTGTTTCTGGAGGCAATTAGCATTGCTATCGTCGCATCATTCATGGATATTCAAAAATGCCTTTTCTATTAAAGATGTATGCATGAAGCAAGAGAGTTCTAGTGGGAAAGGAGTAAAGATACAGGAATAAAGACGGAATCTCGATCAGATCTATTGGTACCCCAAGGTTATTTTGATGTGATCAAATAAGTTAGGTTAGGTCATGTTGTGTTTGATCCTATGTTTAAGTGCTCAGGAACATAGGAGCACAGGATGTCAAGCAAAAACCGTAGCTAGCGAGAAGGACAGCATAGGAGAGAGCTGAGGGACTCGGTGCGTTTGAGAGACGAGGTGTTGTGGAAGAGTACGCGAGTGGACGAGAAGGAGGCGCGTGGCGTTTCCGAGGGGCGAGAAGCCAGGAGCGGAAGCTTGCTCGAGAAAGCTGGAAATTGAGTTCGGGTGAGCCCTATTCTGGATGGCCAAGATCACCAAGCAAGAGGAACCGGAGCGGAAGACCCCGACTAAGCCGTGCAAAATTGGAGTGGAAGGCCCGGACTGAAAAAGTCAACTTGGTTGACTTTCTTGGTTCGGGCGCTCGGAACTGGATTTTATCCTGATCAAGTTTGACCGCGATCCGTTGCAAAGGGGATAAAGTTTTATCCCCCTCCAGGCGCCTGGAACCCTTCCAGGCGCCTCGAGCAGGGCTATATAAGCAGCCCTGCTCCTAAAGCTAAAGAAGAACTAGAATTACAAAGTAACAACACTTGTGCTTGAGTTTGTTTGAGTTTAGCTTTCTAATTTTGTGTGTTCATTGCTATAAGAGGCTTTTCCGCCCAGAGGAGATTGTTAGTGCGCTTTTTCATCTACCTTGGGTTAACAACCTCCTTGGTTGTAACCAAGTAAATCTGTTGAGCCTCATCTTTTTAGTTTATTATTAGTTCTATATTTATGCAAGTGTTTTAATTAAGTTATAAGTTCGAGAAAATTTTTTTTGCTTGATTTGTGTAGGGGCTATTCACCCCCCTCTAGCTGGCCACCAAAGGTCCTAATAAGATCTACATTTAGTTGATAAACTATAGGGGAATGCCCCTCAAACAAAATCTCATTCTTAAATCCGTAAAGGCATAGAGGTTCTCTAAATGCTCAAAACTCTCTTCCAATGTCAGTCGTGAGTCGGCACCCCAAGCAATAGCGTTATGCTTGACCTGCTTGCTCAAGATGGATTCGAGCTTGTTCTAACTTAGCCTGAGTCAACTGAAGAGCGTGTCGTTGTTGATCGATCGTTTCATCTTTAATCTTTGTTTCAACTTGCAGAAGGGATATTGAAGAGGTGTGTTTCTCTTTTAAATAGATCATGAATTGAGCTTGACTCTTCAAGTCTGAATAAGCTTTCTGTTTTAGCGCTACCTTAGCTCGGGCTTGAGATTTAGCAGCTAGCCAGAGTTCTTCAATTTCCCTACGAAGGGAAGACTGAAGATCCCTCTCTTGTGCTAGTTCGGCTAAGGTCATATCCTTCTGGGTAAACAGTTGGGTCATATGAGCCAGTTGCTGGCGAAGGTATTGCAGTTCATCCAACTCGGAGTCCAAATCCATGATTAAGGGGCGTCAGTTAAAGGAAGTATGTTTATGTAGGCAAAGGTCAACCCCTTTTAAAGAGGAAGAGGGGGGAAGTCAACTTCTATATAATTAAAGCGACCTTTCCCCCAAGATTGATTGAGCAATTAAACAGGTTACAATACCAATGGTCTGGGAAAAGAAGCGGCATTTATAGTCATAATGATGAAGTAAATGATACTTGAGTTGGGGTCTAGTCAGTCGGACTTGAGCCTCCTACGACTAGACTTGGAGGGGAGGCTTGTGATACGGTGCATAAAGGTGGGGCCTGATAAGGTCAGGGAGTTAGAAGTCAAGGGGACGTAGCAGTCAAGGACAATCCAAGGTCAAGGGGATGTGACGGTCAGAAGTCAAAGTGACGTGGCAGTCAACAGTTAGGAGGAGAAAGAAGGAGTTAGCCCGCATGACATCATCGGCCGCATAATTCCCGGTCGGGTACAGATAGGTCAGGGTCCCAGTTCTGAGACATGAGATGTAGATTAGAGTAATGTTTGGCCTGCCTCGACTGGTCGAGTTTCCACAGCCCGGTCTGCATAGCCAGACCTGACACTTTCAGTAAGACAGCTCTCGGTCGACCCTTCAGTGATCCATGCGTGAAAGATGAGACCCTCGCCGCAGCTCGTCTCCTTCATCAAGACTCGAGCCAGGTGCTACACCCGAACAGTTATCCCGAGCCGACCGTAACTAAACCCGGGCAGGACAAGAAGCACTAGGCGACAACAATGTCAGAAAATCATAATCTCCTGTCAGGAAATAACTGTCATATGTCAGGGAATATTCCAATGGTCTACTATTATTTGCGAATGGAACCTTCTTTTAACTAATAAGAGGGTGTCATGTGTCCTCCATCACTCGACAGACTCTGACACCCGACATTCTCTGACATCGATTAGGCTCCAGAGGTACGTATTGTCATATAAAAAGGGAGGTCCTCTCCCTTGAGCAGGTACGCGCACGCACACATTCGCACTCGTCTTCTACAGTTCTTTTTTCCTTCATACACTGTTCTTATGGGAAAAAAGTATCTGACTTGAGCTTCGCAGGACCTACGCCGAGGGCTTTTTCCCTAATTTCTGATCTCTAACGTTCCATGTACTTGTCTGAGTGTGCACAGAGCCTAAGTAGGACCGTTTTCGTCACCATTGTCCTTCAGTTCCACTTGGGGGTCCGTCTTCCGGTTTACATACACTAGGCGTATCCAAGTCGTCTTTCCGTCAACATCGACATTATCTCAATCGACTTTTGTCTGACTCAAATTTCGAACCGAATCAATTATTATTATTTTCAAAAAAATAAAATAAAATAAAATAATTACCAGGTAGAGATGATAATGATCGTCAGCTATGTCAGCGTTGGCACCATCCTCAATGCGGCCTGCAAAAATTAATATGAAAATGACAATAAATTAATGATAAAAAAAATAGGAATTAAGTAATTATTTTGTACCAGGAATATGAGAAAAAACGTCCCAATTGCTTAAGCTTTTTCGATCATCCAAGTAACCTCCCTCTATCTGCAATTTATTTAATTAATTAAATTAATCAATATAGTTTCGATAGGATATTCATCAAAAGCAATAGAACAGCAAGTGTGTACCTGAAAAGAAGAAGTGGAAGTTCCGAAGATGAATGAAACAGGGAAGTGACTTCTTCGTAGATCATCGCAAGCAGAGAAGGGGAGAAACTCAAGTAGCACTAACAATTGTATAGCTATGGCTAATATTCTTGTCGTCCTCATCCTCTTCGTCTTACCTTCTTTCTAAGAGACAGAAGGAGTTAGGAAACAAGAATCATAAGATCTCAATGTTGACATAAAAAACGCCTACCAATTAAGCGGAGATGGTCTATTCGATATATCGCCTACTCGATTGATGATGATTCCCAACTATTTTGTCGAGGCTGCCCGGAGGTAGCTGCCTTTAGCGAAAAGAGGAGGAAGAGTAGGAGGAGTAGTTGGATCCAAAAATTTTGCTAATTAGTGAGGAAACAAATTATGCAACGTTTTAAATGCAATTAATTTAAATTGGAGAGATAAAGTTGTTGGTTTTAATTTAAATTGGTTAAATGTCCCTACCTCTATTATTTTCCCTATCTCTATCATATTCTTCATAATAGTGACACCATTTTTATATATTTTTTTTTGTAAAAAGAGTAATCACCATTCAATTTTATTTATAACCCAATTTTTTTTTCAAATTACAATAAAAAAAATGTCCCAAATGACATCACAATTATAATTTCGTCTTCTGCCATGTCTTATTTAATCAATAATTTTGAATCACCACGAAACTTTCTATACCAATTGATGACCGAGACTCGAGAGTTTTGGGATCCACCCTTGTGTCTCATAATCCACATGATAAGGTCCAAACCTTATACTAAAAGCATGTAATTAACCTAGCTACAACCAAAATTAATCATGTTTAGCCATTAATTACACTCATTAAGATCAAAATTAAGTGCATAGTAAACTTAAACTGATTGCTCTATCTATGTCCTTTTTGTCCCCGAAATTATGGTACCGCAGGAAGATATTTAAGTTATCATTCAGGTATCCGTGGTTCGATTTCTAGCTATAGCGTATTTATAGGAATTTTTTCTTCAAATAGAGCTCGCAACCAAAGAATACTGGACTTCTGGGCTACCCACCATGTGCACTTCCCAATTTATCTCAATGATAAATGAAAAAATTTAATAGAGCGAATTACATTTTACCCTTTGAGGTTTGGTTAAAGTATGAAACAACCCTCGTGGTTTCAAAAGTAACAAAAAAGCCCTTGATGTTTGGCTAAAGTAATAAAAAAGCCCCTTGACTGGTCGGCGATAGTAAACCGGCAAAGATAAGAAAAAGACATATATACCCCTACGTTTCAACGGGAAAAAGGTAAAAAATTATCTGAAACAGTTGAAAATTAACTAAAGTAAAAAATTACTACCGTTTGAGAGAGTCATTCCACTGATCGAGTGTGTAAACCCTAAATCCATGAAGCCAGAATATCTTTAATTACAAATTCCTTACCAAAATGTATCTATTATAAAAATCCGTTCTCCTCGTCTTATGCTCCAAATCATAACCAACCGTTCTCCTCGTCTTATGCTCTCAACCAAATTCTTCTTTCCCACGTTCTGTTTCTTTCACTATAAGAGTAATCGATCAGTGGAATGACTCTCTCAAGCTGCAACTGTAACTTTTTATTTTAGTTAATTTTCAACTACTTTAGATTATTTTTTACTTTTTTTTCCCTCTGAAACGTAAGGGTATATATATCTTTAGCCAAATCTTATAGACTTTTTTTTCCCTTTTGAAATTACGAGCATCGTTTCGTATTTTAACCAAATTTCAAAAGGTAAAATATAATCCGTCCAATTTAATAAAATCTTATCGATCATCCTAGAACTATTAATAAAATTTATTATTATTTTTCCTATCTATATCCTCATCCTTGATGTTAATTTAGTGTGTCTAGTGATAAGCAGATTCAGCTCCATTTGTTTTTATCCTGTCGACAGTTGTCAGTTGTCTTCATCGTAATAAATAAATAAATAAATAATAACAAACTGTTTGAATGGATTTTTAGATAGAGCAATGACCTCAAAATAATAGATCGCGTTTCCTTATCTTCAGCAAACACTTCAAATAACTCGCTTGTGGAAATATATCAAGCACAAATTATAATTTAACGATGAGTAATTAAAGAATTAAAACACTTGGGAGCGTTTTGAAAAGGTGAGAAAATATAAGGTAAAAGTGAAAAAAAAATTGTTAGGACATGTGCGATCTAGAGGTGGGATGAATAACTTTGATAGTTTCATCTTGATCATGAGCTTATCATTTGAATGCGTTATGGAATATTTGAATCAAACTTGACGTTACATGTATAACACATTGGTTTTACGTGATATCCGTCTCTTAAGACGATTAATCCAAGGTGTAGTCCTAATTATGATCCACCTCCAGTACTAAATCTTCTCATTCTCGAAAATTTATTAGAGGTGGAGAAAACACTTACAACATATTTCATAATAATACAACAACAATACAAGATATAGAAATAAATATAAGAATGTAAACAATTTTACAAGAATCTCACTTTTGATAGTTGTTGATTGTTTGAGAATATCTCTTGTTGGTCCGGAAATGTAACAGTATTAGGATTAAAAAAATTCACATATTTCTATAATAGTATGATATTATTCACTTTAGACCTAAACTTTATGCATTTATTTTTGAACTCTACCCAAAAGGTTTTATACTAATGGAGATATATCTTCCATTTTATAAACTTAGGATATGTATTTTCAATGTGAAACTTTGATCGTATTCCCTATTGAGACCAAAAGTATTCACATATTTTCATAATAATATGATATTGTCTACTTTGGGCCTAAACTTTCATGGATTTATTTTTGGATTCTACCCAAAAGACTTTATACCAATGGAGATATCTTTCATCTTTTAAACTCATGATCTTTTCCATATATTTTTAATATGAAACTTTGATTGTATTCCCAATAATCCTCCCCTCAAATAAAGGACTATCATTACTCTCATAGTCCGGGCCTCTCCTCAAATATCTGGTCACTCTTGACCTACTCCGGGCATCATCGCAAGTATTCAGTTACTCTTGACTTGCTTCGGCCCTTCTCGCAAGCATCTGGTGAATCTTGACCTACTTCGAGATGTTAGGTCTTGCGCAAGTTAGAGGAGGCGAATAGCTTAGATTGCTTCTCTTGATCTTGTCATTGTCATCATTTGAATGCGCAGTAGAAACCTTGATTCAAACTCAATTCCACATACACAACACTTTGATTTTACTTGGTATCCACCTCCTTGAGATAACTAATCCAAGAGTCCACTCCTACATCACCACTTCCGCTAAGAACTTCCTCCTTCTTAGAAATCTTCTGGTGGTGGAGAAGCCTTTTATAGGATTGAGCACAAGAATATACTAAGAAAACGAGAATACAAAGATAAATGAAATTGAAAATAACTTTATAATGAAGAACCTTACTTTGTTTACTATTTTCTTGCTTGGATTACCTTTTGGTGGTAGAAAATGCAGGAGCACTTTCTCTCCATACCCTCAAGAATTGGCTCTGAAAAACTTCTCGAAATCCCTTCTCAAGGCCTTTAGGTTGAGTCCAATTTTTGTCTATCAGTTGACTGATCTTATTCGTCAATCGATTGATATAATATCTAATCATTGAACGACCTCTGCACTTTCTATTTTTTTTTATTTTGTTGATTATTGAAAACAACACTCACATGACTCTTCAATGCCGGTTCTTGGGACATTGAGAAAGAAGTGTTATTGCATTTCCAATCAATCAAGAGGCATTTGAAGCAACAACAGATCAAACAAACAAGGTGCTTATTATAATGTGTTTTTATTTTCTTGTTCTTGTTGTATTCTTCTGTGTTTGAGTTTATACGAGATTTCTTCACCTCCAGAGTATTTTCGAGAAAGAGGATTTTTTATAGTGGAGTGTATGTACCGTGTGGATCCTTGTATTAGTCATCTCAAGGAGGTTGATATCAAGTAAAATCCAAAGTGTTAGCATTGGTGAGTTTCCCCTTCAAGATATCTGCTACAAATCATCATTGACAAAGCGATCGAAGCTATTCACCTCTCTAGTACCCAGTGTGTCCTAACAAGAAGAAGAAAGGAAGGATTATAAGTTTTTGGCTTGGTTCTCCTTCTCTTGATTGCTTGAATATTGAAGATGAGAGCTTAGCATGGGATGATAGTAATGGAACAGTAGTTTCGCTTCGTTCCCAATCTCCCCTTTGAATGCTTCGAAATCTAGTTGTTTCTCAGCTTTTCGTCGTTGCTTATCAATTATCAAGAACCCTTAATCGATTATGGATTTCTATTTATCTATTGAACAATCACTGACTTCATATCAACGGCTAAGATTACTCCATTTTAAATCTTAATCGATTGGTGGGAGTTTCTAATCGATTTGTAACCTTAATCAATTGCAAAATCGATCTGCCAGCCTTCTTTCCTCACGAAGAAAGTATTCTAATCGATTGTACCAATTGATTAGTCATTCCTAAAAGATTTTACAATCAATTCGAAAACTCTCTATGTGCTCACAGAAAACCACTAATCGATTGCACCAATCGATTAGTCTAGTGCCTAATCGATTATGCAATTGATTTAGCAACTCTCTGTGCGTTCACAGAAAGTTGCTAATCGGTTGCACCAATTTATTAGACGTGCCTAATTGATTGTGCAATCGATTCGACTACTCTTAGTGCGTTGTATAGAACTTGCTAATCAATTACACCAATCGATTAGACATTCCTAATCGATTGTGCAATTGATTTGACAACTCTTTGTGTATTGCAGAGAGCTTGCTAATCAATTGTACCAGAACCTAATCGATTATGTAATCGATTTGGCAACTCCATATGCTCGTAGAAAGTTGCTAATCGATTGCACCAATTGATTGATAATCGATTGTGCAATTGATTTGACAACTCTTTGTGCGTCACATAGAGTTTGATAATCAATTGCACCAATCTATTAGGCTAGTGCATAATCGATTGGTTACTTGATTTGAGAAGAGTTTAGGGTTACCCATCCATTGATAAATACATCAATTGATTCCAATTACCTCATGCTAGATAACCTCCTATTTCCTAGACTTTGTGCCTGGAGCTTCCTCATCTTCGAGTTTTCGTCTACCCTAGTATGCAATCTGCCTGGGTTCCCACCGTTTGCCAAGAATCCAGTCCTCGAGCTTCTTGGACTTAGCTTACCTTGTATTCAGTTTTTCAACCTGTAAGGACTTCATCTTGTCAAGAATTCGATCCTTGACCTTCTTAGACTTCTCTTATCCTGCAAACTTGTAACTCAAGTTAGATCCAATGTATTAACCTAAACTTAAATAATTGACAATCATTGAAACTTCTCACCCAAGGCATGATAGCATCAACATTCTCCTCCTTTTTATGTTTGACAATCTATTTAAGTTTTGACTATTTTTCAACATATAATATCATCAAGATGTATCATAAGCATAAAAATTGCAATTAACATGACGTTAGTCAATTGACTAATATTCCTGTTTCAGTCTTATCAAACTTGAATTCTCATCTTGTTAAGTACCCAGTTGACCTCAATTTACCAGGACTTCCTTTGCCCGATATTCGATCAATCTTAACTTACCGAAACTTTTCGTTGCCTAGCATCTCATCAATCTTGACCTAATTAAGAGGACTTCCTCATTGTCTAATCTCTCGTCAATCTTAACCTGTTGGAACTTCCTCGTTATCTAATATCCAATCAGCCTTGACTTCCGAGACTTTTTCATTGCCTAACCTTCGTTAAACCTTTATCTACTAGGAATTCACGTCATATGTCAACTCTTTGTTGGACGTTTGACCGCCAAATGTTCAGTCAATCATGATCCACTTGGACTTTCTTCTTGTGTCGAGTCCATCTTGGACTTCCAATCACTAAGTGTTCGGTCAACCGTAGTCCACTTGGACTTTCCATCTCGTCCAGTATATGACTATCCTTAATCTACTTGATTTTTCCTCAACCAACTAACATATTGATCGACGATTGTCAAATATTCATTCAACCTTAACTTACATAACGTCTCGACCAATTAACATATTGATCAAATATCAAAATTCTAATTAAGTCAACTCGAGCTTGATCAACCTGATCAACCTTGATTAGGAGACAGTTGCACTAACAAAAATCATCATAAGTAACTAATCACATGATTAATCAGCATTAATACTAATCGTCCACAAATTTAGATTAAAAAAATAACATCGACATATTGTCTAGCACAACGTTTTCATATCTTAACAAAAAGATTCTTTTCTCTTTTTTTTTTTTTTTTTTTTTTTGCCTTTTTTAATAAATATATTAGTACATTATCAATTATAAATTTAGTAGATATTATCAGTAAATAAAATACTTTCTATCACAAAAGATGAACAAATTCCACTAATTAATCAACTTAATTACATATCATAAATGTGAAAACGCCATATCAACAATAATACTGATAGTCTACAAATTTAGATTAAAAAAATGACATCAAAAGCACATGGTTGGGATGCACGATCTCACATATATGTACACAGTTAAAAGCACATAATCGAGACGTTAACTCCATATAATGACACCATAAAAATCGAACCATGGACCTCTCGATCACGCTTGTGCCCCCTGTTATGCTACCCCCTGGGGACGACCTAATTACATTTCTTTAATTAGCAATTTTGAATCGTCAAGCTAAGGAACTCTTGATACCAATTGGCCGAGAGCTTTGGAGTCCTCACTTGTGTTTCATAGTCGACGTGATAAAATCCAAACCTCAAACTATACCCACATAACCATTCAAAGTTATCCATCAAAGACCACATGAAATACCCTCTCACGTCAGCACCTTGCCTACAGCCAAAATTAATCATCATTAGTCATTAATCAAGCTCATTAAGATCACAATTAATAACAAATAAAATTAATTAATTAGTTAATTATACCTCATTGCTCGATGCAAAGAAGTGAGGTAGGTTTGTAAGTATTCCACTCTCTCTTTATCATTTAACAGTATTTTCAATGGAGTCCTATGGTCACTCTTTTGTGGATATCCTGAGTAAAATTTATATTTCTTAAATAATTTTATATAAAAATAATAAAAAATATTGAAATTCTCATCATTAATTTTCGCATGTAAGATAATTAATGAGCATATATACTAACCATTTTCTGTGATAAAAATAGGTATATTTTCGTATCTTTGCTTCATGTACATCACGATCTTCTCCATGCCACGTGGAACTACAAACATGTCTTTCATAGCTGTCTGTACGTGTAAAAATAAATAAATGTAAATGAAATATGAATAATTTAAATAGATGCATAAGAAATTAAAGAACAGATTATATATTATATTGGAGGTGGATCTCACGAAAACAATTTTAGCTACAAGATTTTCATGATATTTTTATTTTAGGGAATATTCCTATATTAAAAATATAGGAAGAAGATGGTGAATTTATAAGACGGCAGATTTATATATTGGCATGATTTTTTTTTAATAGAGTCTAAAAATATTATATTTTATAAGGGTTCGGACTCAAAATAATAATATTATACTATTATAGAAATATATAATTTTTTTTAACCAAACAAATAGTATCAGAGTCAGATCAAATCGTGTGTGTGAAATATATATATATATATATATATATATATATATATATATATATATGAAGGATTTACATTAAAAATTTCTCATTCATGCTTTGACATAGAATTAAGATATAAGTTGAGCTAATGAGTTAGCATAATTAACTTAAACATATTGTCAAACATCAAAAATAAAAGATTATTGGTGCATTTATCCTCAGGTTAAGGTTGATCAGTTTGATTAAGCTTGAGTTAGGTCAAGCATGAATTTCCATGTTTGGTAATGTGTGAGAAAGAAGTTAAGTAGGTCAAAGGATGACCGTATACTTTTTTGAGAAAGTCTTAACTGAAGATTAGACAATGAAAAATCTTAACTGGAAGTTAGATGACAATAAAGTCCTAGTTGGAAACTAGACAATGGAGGTCTTAGCAGGGCTAGGTAAAGGAAAGTCTAAGTGAGCCAAAAAAGATCACATGTTAGCAAATGAAAGTCCTAACTATTAGGATCGTTGCTAAAGGGAGTGAATAGCCTATAAATTTTAAATTATAACTTCTCTTACTTTCTACTTCAAAAATACACACATTAGTTAAAAAAAAAATCACATAAAGAGAGTAAGGAGACTAAGAATTTACTTGGTTTACATTCTAGATTGTTGCTAATCTAAGGCAATATTAAGTGCACTATCAAGCTCCTTCTTTGACAAGGGTCGGAGACAGAGTAGCCCCTTACAGTATTTGAAAACAATATTTGTAAATACAGAATTGGAAATTGAAAGTACAAAATGTGTAGAAACCTCGAGCATCAGGGGCTCTTTTTATAGCCTTCTGGTTGAGATATTTGTTTGCTGATGTGGCACATTTTGAGCGCCTGGAAGTAGTTTAGGTGCTTCGACTCGGTCGAGTCGATCCACTTAGCAGCAGGTCACTTAATGACTCTAAATGGTTTCAGTCATTCCAAATAGTTGTATATGATTCGGGCGTCTGAAGTCTGTTGACGTAGACTCTGTGCTGATCCACTTTAGCAAAGGCTATGCTAACGTGGCCGCCCATCAAGGCATTCAGAATGGTCAACTTAGAAGTTGACTATTCTTTATTCTGATTGCATGGGTGATGCTCACGACATCCAGAATTGAGCTCACCTGAACTCAACTCCGTCCTTCTCCTCTAGCAGGTCTTTCTCGGTTTTTTATCCTTTGGATGCGCCTCGCGCGCCCTTCTTGCTCTACTGGTATATTTTTCTGCAACTCATCATCCTCGAACACCAAGCCCGTCGGTTCCCTTACCGTGTTATCCTTCTTGCTTGTTGCATCTTCCTCTCGACTTCTTATGTTCCTAAGTTTCTACACACTTAGACACACAACATCAAACACATATGACATAATTTAACTCAGTTGATCAATATTACAACTAACTGGGGTACTTACAATCTCTCCCTTTTTAATGTACATCAACCTGAGTTAAAGTTAAGAGAAATCAAACAATAAATGATTTATGTTAAAATAATTGAAAACATGAAATTTTACAATTTACTCCTCTTCTAAACTTAACACCCATTAATTCTCCCCCTTTGATGCACCAAAAATATGGGTAAATAAAATGAAAAAAAAGATAGAGAGAAAAATATGTGTTGGATCGAGAAGCGCTAGAGGAGGGGGAGGAGGAGGAGGAGGGGGGGGGGGGGGGGGGGGAATAGCGCTCGTGGCTTTCACACGTTTCGGATTCAAAAAACTCGACGAGAGTAGGCAGCGGGATAGAAAATAAAAACAAAACACGAGGACACCAAGATTTACTTGGTTCGGAGCCTTGGGGGACTCCTTCTCCAAGGCCCACGATCGTTAATCGCTTTTGGTGAGCAACAACTATTATTTCGTAAAATGATTACAATCTTCAAGTACAATTAACAATAATAAAAATATACCAACGACAAGTGTAATAGCAGATTCAGAGCTCTGGGTCATCGGCGTCAAGTTGTAGCTTCGTCAGAACTTCTCGTTAGCAGCTGGTTGCAGAAAGGTCACTTTTTAGGTTCTCTCTTAAAGCTATTGTTCCAGACCTCTTATATAACCTACTGAAGGCGCCTCCAAGCCTATCTGAGGCGCCCCAACTTACTGAGTTAACCGTGCGGATCTGAACAGAACTGGTCGCAACTTATCCAGTTGAAGGCGCCTCCATCAACCTTTGAGGCGCCTCCAAGCTTGTCTGACGTGCCTCCAGATCCGTCCGAGGTGCCTCCAGCCCTGATGTGTGCGCTGCATCTGCCATGCACCCGAGGCGCCTCAAGCTCCATGAGGACGTCTCGGGTACTATTTGTTGGAGGATCGGTCGGCCGGCTTTAAGGGGGGTTGGATAGACGGCGCCCCCAAATACTCGCTTCCTACGTATTCGTTAGTGCGCAAGCGGAAATACAAATACTAAAGCAATGAATACGAAAGCTAGAGACAAGGAAAAGAACTAGCAAACCAATACACGTCAATTTACGTGGTTCGGAGATGATGCTCCTACTCCACGGCTGTCCGTAAGGTGGACGATCCCGATCCTTCAGTGGATTAGCCCCCGGAAACTCTGGCTATCTCAAGTCGCTCCTTGTGGGTGGAGAAACCTCACCACAACACACCAAGACCTCTTGGATTCCACAAACACTTGAGCACTCTTGTGACTACTAATTAGGCTTTAACCAAGTCTAATTTCGTCGCCTTGGCCGGCCATACCAAGCTCCTTCTTATAGAGCTTGGAACAAATCAGAACCTGATTTGCCCGTTACCAGTCGACTGGTCCTTGCACCAGTCGACTGATGCCAGCCCAACGGCTCTCTGCTACAGTGCATCAGTCGACTGGTCCATACACCAGTCGACTGCTACAGTACGCTACAGTAACTGCTACAGTGCCGCTACAGTAAAACCCTAAAACTAGGATTTTACTCCGAGTACAATCTCTCATGCACTCGTACCCTCACGACTCATTTGACTCTTCTTTGCAGCCTTGACCTCTTGCCTTCAAGCCTACTTCCTTTGGCTCTCGTCCCTCGGATGCATCCAAGCCTGCGGCTCGTCCCCAATGCCATCCTTCGCGTATGCCTCGAAGTCGCTTCCCTCGGCCCTTGTCCTCGCTGCCTTGTCAACAGTCCCTCGGATGCTCCATCCTTCACCGGATCCGAAGCCGTCAACCTGAGTCATATGTGTCACCTGCAGTCCTGCACAACTCAAGTACACATATCAAATAACAAGGGTAAACCTAACTTAAACCCTTTGCCCAAACACCAAAATACATGGTCCCGCGGACCATTGGGATTGCTCCAACAATCTCCCCCTTTTTGGTGTTTGGCAATACGTTTAAGTTAGGGAAAACATATAGCAAATAAACATGCTAATACAATGGAGTTACGATGCCAAGGCTACACACTTGGACTTACTCCGCCGAATGGACTTACGTTGCCAAGGCTACACACTTGGCAACCGCCGAATGGACTTACGTTGCCAAGGCTACACACTTGGCAACCGCCGAAACAATGCACCAAGCATTGGAACCTATCACAAGGCTCCCCCTACACCTACGCTCCCCATTGAGCTAGGATTTTATCACAGGGCTTTTTAAGAACCTATCCCAAGGCTCCCCCTACGCAAAGGCACTAAAGGTTTTCCCAACTAAACCTTAATTCTCCCCCTTTGCCTAACATCCAAAAAGTTCTCCAACAATATCCCAATTGTTGAAAATTTCTCATCCAAACTGACCCTAAACTCATGTATTAATCCCCCTTGGATCCCATACATCTAAACAAGTTGAAATGGTCAAGATCAGCGCTGAAAAACACTTTCAGGCTGGTATCAGTCGACTGCCCTAAGTGCCAGTCGACTGCCCCCTTCGACAGAACCTTACAGAAACATTCTGTAGTCGAAATCTACTGTTACCAGTCGACTGGTATCATCACCAGTCGACTGGTATCGATAAAATGAGCTTACAGAGACATTCTGTGCTCAAAAACACTGTTACCAGTCGACTGGTATCTGTACCAGTCGACTGGTACCCTATTTATGAAAAAATCAGCCTTTTCAGGCCAACTTCAGAAATGCACCAGTAATTCCCTAGACCTCCAAAAATTCCCAAATTTTGTGGAGAGGTCTATTGTACTAGTGTCTACTTGGGAAAAATATATTACAAAATATATCTATCACCAATCCCAAGATTGACACAAAATCCAAAACTAGCTAAAAAGTTCAATTGAACCTTGACCTAAAGTCCTAGTTTTGGCTTCCTCTTGATGTATTTGCCCATACCAACCCACAATGCATCCCTAGCATTGGTTTATATGGCATCTATACATCCAAAACCATTTATCATGCTATATGAACCCAAATGTCATATTTCTTGCATGAAACACAAACCATGTGTGCCAAATCCCTAGGTTTGAGACTCAAATCCATCTCCAAACCTTTTGGCACACTCCATGACTCCTCTAGACTCCCAAGTAGTACCCACCTGAGATCCATTGGCCATGGGTCCCAAATTGACTCTTAGAGCTCCCCCTAGAGCTCTTAACCTTAGTCACCTTCCTAGGTGACTCATCCACAATGGCTAGGCCACATTGGTGCACTTCCGGTAACACTTGGCCTACAAACCTTACCTTTTTAACCTTGGACACCTTGTCCTTGGTTGATTTTTCCTTACCTTTAAATGGCTTTCCCTTGCCATTTATTGACTTCTCCTTGCTATAGTCATATGCAACCCTAGCATAAGACTTTCCCTTAGCCTTGGAGACCCTAGATTGGTATCCTAGACCCGATCTATCATTGTTGGGTCTTTGACTACCCAACACCATACTTAATCCCTTAGATCCAATAGTGAATCTCTTAAGGAATTTCTCTAACTTATCAAGCTTTCCCCTTAAAGCTTGATTCTCCTTCTCTAGGTTCCTAACCCTAGAGTTAATTTGTCCACCTTGGACATTCCTAGACCTACCCTTCCTAGGCATGTGTCTCCCCTTCTTGGGATTAATGCCTTGGTTCTCCATTACCTTCTTCTCCTTAGGTAATGAGAATTTAACGTGTCTAGGTCTATCATGTATAGGTCTCCTAGGGTTATGATCTACATTAACCCTATTCTTATCATGATATTTAAATCCAAAATTTTTCATTGCTACATAATGATAATCATTATTTTTCCTAGCATGCTTGGAAGAATGAAAATTTGAATTACAATTCAAATTAGGATATACCTCCCTTACCCTTGAAGCTTCCCCTTGACTTGAGCTCCTCTTCTTCTTTTCCCATTTCTTTAGATGCTCCAACTTCTTGAACTCTCCCTTCCTCGAGCATCTTGTGTGGTAGTGTCCAAGTTCTCCACACGTGAAGCATCTAATGTGCTTCTTCTCCTTCTTCTTCCTACAACTCAAATTAGATTCTAAAGAGATTGAATTGAGTTTAGGAGATACCTCTTTCTTACCCATAGGACATCTACTCTTGTAGTGTCCCTTCTCATTGCAATCGAAGCACACAATGTGGTCCTTTGACTTTGCTTCGGTGGAGGTGCTTGCTAGATTAACCACTTCCAAGACCTCTTCTTCTTCTTCACTTGCCTTGGAATTTTCTTCAATTATTGAGGATGTAGATGATGCCTCATCTTCCTTCTCCTCCTCGGATGTTGAGCATGGCTCAACTTCCGGTTGCTCCTCCTCCTCTTCTTGAGCTACTAAGCCCATCTCCTTGGGCTCCACATCCGATTG
Source organism: Zingiber officinale (assembly GCF_018446385.1). NCBI lineage: Eukaryota > Viridiplantae > Streptophyta > Magnoliopsida > Zingiberales > Zingiberaceae > Zingiber > Zingiber officinale. The sequence continues at coordinate 441,145 of NW_024589907.1, read as the reverse complement.
GTCCTTCTTCTCCTCTTGGACCACTTCATCACTTTCTTCGGATTTTCTTTCTTCTTGTGTAGGCATGAATTCCTCCCATGGAAACTTCTTCACTTTGCTCCATAACTCATGGGCGTTCTCGTATTTACCTACACCACTTATCACATTAGGAGGCAATAAATCAATTAAAATTGCTATTACCTTTGAGTTTGCCTCCGATCGTGAGGTTTGCTCCTCCGTCCAATGTCGTGTTCGAAGCTTCTTTCCTTTCTTGTCCTTTGGGACTTTGAATGGTTCATTTACCACCATCATGGTGTCCCAATCCGTGTTGAAGAAGATCTCCATCTTCTTCATCCAATAGGTGATGTCCCCAAGGCTTCCTCCTTCAAATTTTGGAGGGACAATCAACCCGGCCATCTTATGCTTCCTTGGCGGTTAGTCCAACGAAGAGCGTCCTCGCTCTGATACCACTTGTTGGAGGATCGGTCGGCCGGCTTTAAGGGGGGTTGGATAGACGGCGCCCCCAAATACTCGCTTCCTACGTATTCGTTAGTGCGCAAGCGGAAATACAAATACTAAAGCAATGAATACGAAAGCTAGAGACAAGGAAAAGAACTAGCAAACCAATACACGTCAATTTACGTGGTTCGGAGATGATGCTCCTACTCCACGGCTGTCCGTAAGGTGGACGATCCCGATCCTTCGGTGGATTAGCCCCCGGAAACTCTGGCTATCTCAAGTCGCTCCTTATGGGTGGAGAAACCTCACCACAACACACCAAGACCTCTTGGATTCCACAAACACTTGAGCACTCTTGTGACTACTAATTAGGCTTTAACCAAGTCTAATTTCGCCACCAGCCATACCAAGCTCCTTCTTATAGAGCTTGGAACAAATCGAACTGATTTGCGTTACCGTCGGTGGTCCTTGCACCGATCGATGCCACCAACGGCTATCTCAGCGGCACTGCTACGGTGCATCGGTGGTCCATACACCGCCTGATCGATGACGCTACGGATCTTGTGCGATCTTGCTGATGCCGCTTCATAGAAACCCTAAAACTAGGATTTTACTCCGAGTACAATCTCTCATGCACTCGTACCCTCACGACTCATTTGACTCTTCTTTGCAGCCTTGATCTCTTGCCTTCAAGCCTACTTCCTTTGGCTCTCGTCCCTCGGATGCATCCAAGCCTGCGGCTCGTCCCCAATGCCATCCTTCGCGTATGCCTCGAAGTCGCTTCCCTCGGCCCTTGTCCTCGCTGCCTTGTCCACAGTCCCTCGGATGCTCCATCCTTCACCGGATCCGAAGCCGTCAACCTGAGTCATATGTGTCACCTGCAGTCCTGCACAACTCAAGTACACATATCAAATAACAAGGGTAAACCTAACTTAAACCCTTTGCCCAAACACCAAAATACATGGTCCCGCGGACCATTGGGATTGCTCCAACACTATTCATCTGATGCTAATCTTGCTCCTTTGTCCCAACAAAACATATTAGTCCACAAACCAACTACATATCCTGCAAAACAAAATTAGCACACACAATAAACATAATAATGTGAAAGTTTGACGGTCACGGACTGTCTAGTTCTAACTTCGGATTTCTAACCGAAAATCCTAGGTCGAACCGACGTCTACTGTTCCCTCTTCCGGAGAACGCATCCTCACCTACTCCTCTCGGGAGAGCATACCTGATGCCAGTCCAGTCCTTCAGATCGACTGGACTTTCTGCTTAGGGTTACCACCCCTAGGGGTTTTCGCCACTTAAGGTTACCACCCCCTAGGACCTAAGGTTACCCCCCTTAGGATTTCCACCACCTGGGGTTACCACCCCCTAGGACCTAAGATTGCCGCCCCTTAAGGTTTTTCTCTACCTAGGGTTACCACCCCTAGGATCTAAGGTTACCGCCCCTTAGAGTTTTCTACCTGCCTAACCGCAATTAGGACTTTCTGCAAACTTATTCATACATATCCGATCACAAAACAACTTAACTTGAACCCTTTGTCATAATCAAAATATCGATTCGATCGTCAGATGCTTCCTGCACCAACAATCTTTCCCTTTTTTATTATGACAACACAGTTCAAAGTTAAGTGAAAATAAATAAGAATTTTAAACATAAATAAAAAATTTTTAGAACTTATGCCTCTCCTTATGTTTAAATTCTAAATTCTTAATTCTTAATTTAACTTTGACTCTTCTCTCTCCCTTTGACATAAATCAAAAGGAATAAGTAGAGAGAGAACTAGAAAATATCCTATGTAATTTTAAGCTCCTCCTGAATAGTAGCACTTAGTAAAATTTAGTTTTGAAAATACTTAGCCTTTTTTTAAAAAATATTTTCTTCTAAAAATATTTAGCTAAGAAAATGATTTTTTTCCTTTTTTTTTTTGAAAAATATTTAAAAAAAAAACTTTATCAAGTACATAGCTTTTGAAAAGATTTTTAAGAAAAACTTAGTTAAGTACATTGAAACTTAGTCAAAAAAATTTTCAAAAACTTATTTTTCTAGATACAAAAATATTTGAACTTAATGAAGTATTTGATGTTTATTTAAAAACGATTGAATTTCTTAAAAAATTTAACTTAATAAAAAAAAACTTGACTCCCTTCACTCCCCCTTGTTTAATGCCTTAAAAATTTTGAGGATCCTTGAGTCCAAACATGTATTTAAACAATAATAGAAGTTATTATTTACCTAATTTTCCATCTCACTCATTCTAGATTATCAAGCATGTTCAGCTTATAAGTGAGTATGAGACGTTGTCATTAATTTTATTAATATTGAAATGATATTTAAGATAAGTTTGAGTTGGAATTTCAAATGAGTAAACATTTGAAATTTTAAAGATTTTGACAATTTATTAAAAATTAATTTAGTTTGTAATCATAATTTAAAAATATGATTTAAGAATTAATTAAGATTTTTTTTTAAAAAATGATTATGAATAAGACTTTGAATTAACTATAATTTGAAAATATAATAATTAATAATTTGAAATTTAATTATGATTTAAAAATTACAATTTTGTAGATAATAATTTTGAATTTTGAAATTATTATGATTTGAAAATGTTAATCTTGTAGATGATGATTTTGAATTTTAATTATGATTTGAACATTTTAATTTTGTAGATGATGATTTTGAATTTCAATTATGATTTGAACCTTAATAATTATCATTTGGATTTTAAAGATTGAGTATTATTTGAAACTTAAGATTAAGATTTTGAAAAAAAAATTAATAATGAATGATTATAAAATTAATTTAGATTTTTAAGATAATTATTTAAAATATTTTTAAATTTATTTTTAAAATGATTTTAAATCATTTTTAAAATAATTTTTTAAATAATTTTTAAAAGGGTTTTAAAATGATTTTTAAATAATTTTAAAAGGATTTTTATAAGGATTTAAAAATGATTTTTAAATAAATTTTACAAGGATTTTAAAATGATTTTTAAATAATTTTTAAAAGAATTTTTTAAATGATTTTAAAATAATTTTTAAAAGGATTTTTAAATAATTTTTAAAAGCATTTTAAAAGTATGTTTAAAAGGATTTTAAAAGTATTTTTAAATGATTTTAAAATAAATTTTCAAAGGATTTTAAAATGATTTTTAAATAATTTTTAAAAGGATTTTAAAAATATTTTTAAAATGATTTTAAAATAAATTTTAAAATGATTTTAAAAATAATTTTTAAAATGATTTTTAAAAGATTTTAAAAATGATTTTCAAATAATTTTTAAAATGATTTTGAAATAATTTTTAAAATGATTTTTAAAATAATTCTAAAAGATTTTTAAAATAATTTTTAAAATGATTTTTAAAAGAATTTTTAAAATAAAATTTTAAAAGCATTTTTAAAATAATTTTTTAAAAGGATTTTAAAATAATTTTTAAAATGATTTTTAAACTAAATTTAAATAATTTTAAAAATGATTTTTGAAATATTTTTAAAACAAATTTTTAAAATGATTTTTTTAAAAGGTTTTTAAAAGGATTTTTAAAATAATTTTTAAAAGGATTTTTAAAATTAATTTTTAAAAGGATTGTTGAAATAAAATTTTAAAATTATTTTTAAAATAAATTTTTAAAAGGTTTTTTAAAATAAATTTTTGAAAGAATTTTAAAAAGATTTTTAAAGTAATTTTAAAAGATTTTTGAAAGTTTTTTAAAAGGTTTTTAAAATAATTTCAAATGGATTTTTTAAAGGATTTTAAAAGATTTTTAAATAATTTTTAAAAGGATTTTTAAACGGGTTTTTAAAAGGTTTTAAAAGGATTTTTTGAATAATTTTTAAAAAGATTTTTTAAAAGGTTTTAAAATGATTTTTTAAATAATATTTAAAAGGATTTTAAAATAATTTTTTAAATAATTTATCCTAGATTCATCTCATCTGATTCTAAGTTATCAATAATGGAACTTTATATAATTTTATGAGATGATTATCTTTTAATTAAGATTATTTCTAAGGAGTAATTTACATTTGAGTTAGACTTAGGTTTTCCAATTAGTTAATTAAATACACATTTCAAAGATTGACTCTCAGGCTGTGGCGAGGCACTAGGCCTTCTTGGGTATGAGATCATCCACCACTTCTAGACAGAGCCTTTTAAAGAAATCATATATTTAATTTCCTTTTTTGAAACCCTTGGGTTTAACTAAATGATCCGGCGATAAGAACAGGGGACTCCCGTTCTGGGGAGTCAAAGCCACGTGGAAGTTAAAGGGCCAGGTGGTCGATAGGAGAAGGATGGACCGACCGGACGCCCGAGAAAAGGTTGGATCGATAGGCTGACCGGAGAAGGGTGGGCCGACCGCCCGGTGTCTAACTGATGGCAAAAGGCGCCCCGGCAGGAGTCGGGGTTCCGGCGCTCATTGAACAGGATCGTAGGCCCGAGCGGATGGCACGGTCGGCCGAAGACATAAGGTAGCATACTGCTAACAGTCTCCACAGAGCACATTACCGAGAATCTCCCAAGTAGACCACTATATATGACCGGCCGGACGTAAGGCGAGTGCTGGCCGGCCGGACGCCCAGCAGGGAGTAAGGAGAAAAGGACAAGGGACATCTTCTGACAGCGGGCATACTCTATAATCCGGCCATACTCCAAATCTTACGACAAGGGGTTCCGCTGTCCCATCGAAGACGTGCTTGGACTGTAGCAGTATGGTGTCAGGTAAGCTTGCTGACAGGCCCTTACTGGGGTATGGGCTGAGGACACGTATTTGCCTAGGTATGTGTGCCTGAGCTCCTTCCCAGCTCTATATAAGGAGCTTTGCACTTCACCAGAGGTACGCATTGTCTGATATTCGACGCCACTTCTTCGTTGTCCACTTACCTGACTTGAGCGTCGGAGGGTCGTCGCCGGGAACCTCTTCCCGGCCGGACTTCTGTGCAGGTTCGCCGGAGGTCCGTGCGGACAGTCAGGAGATCTACGTCAGCCGCTTGGAGAGCGCCACGTGCCCAGCGTCCGTTGATTCAGCTTTCGGACAGGATCACTAAACAATTGTAAATTACGCCTAGGTCCTTAATCTATCCTAGTCTAAGCATGTTTATCATAAAAAAAATAAACAAACATCAAACAATTCTATTTTATAATAAAAATGATCTTTTAATTGGCTCCCCCTAGATCATAGCCTCGATAAGGTTTATCAAGGTAATGAATTTGATCCTTGGCGACCCAATATTGTCCAAGTCCAACTTAATTAATCAAGTAGTTCGACTTTGGGACCCATGCTTGGACTAAGTTTCTATTATTTCTATTTACCAGTGATAAGTAAGACTTATATTTGTGTTTGGTCTTAAATCCAAGTTTGGATTTGTTGTAAACGACTCGTTGTTTTCCAAGAATCATATTAAGATTCTTGGAACCCAATGTAAATTGTTCCAACGTATCTTTCAGTTCTTTGACTTGAGTTTTCAAATTGAAATTTTCTTCCTTAAGTTGTTGGACTTAAGTTGAACTTCCAGTTTGAACTGACTCAGTCAAAGGACTCGAGTTAGTCACTTCCTTAAGGATTGTTACCTCCTTTTGGAGTGACTTAACTCATACGTTGGATTTAGCTAATTTCCTTAACAAATAAGAAACTAACTTTTGTAAATCGTTTACTTGAGTACCGATGAATAGAGAACTTATAGTGGAGTTAGGCCCTTTGGAAATGGATACGGAGTCGTGGCTTCGCTCGGATTCGGTATCTGATTCGTTCTCGGTTTCAGTCTTGAACTCAGACTCGGTTTCGGCAACATGTGCTAGTACCGGTAGAGCGAATAGGTTTGCTTGTTCTTCTTCGTCGGATTCGGATTCGTCTGATGACTCAGACCATGTTGCCTTCAACACCTTCCATCTTTGGTTTGGTTCCATTGTCTTGATTGTACCTGCAAATAACGCAACACCTTCCTCAGCCAGAGTAGTATCAGTCTGCTCATGTAATAATTTGTCTATTAAATCATGCTTACTTACTTTATTGGAAATACCTTCGTATAGCTCAATCAGCTTCTCCCATAGCTCTTTTGCACTAGAGAAGGGGCCGACGCGGTTCAGCTCCTCATTGGTTAGGCATCGCTGAAGTGTATATATTGCTTTGGTGTTTGCTTCTACTTTCTTTATGAGTGCAGCATCCCAATTTATGCAAGAAACTAGTTCTCCAAAGCCGTCGAGTGGAAGCTCGAGTCAGGTTTTGATGATTGTCCAGACTTCAAAATTTGTTTGGAGGTACGACTCCATCCGGCTCTTCCAGTAGCCGAAATCTTCTCCGGTGAAGAGCGGAGGTCGGGCTGTACTGTAGCCTTCTTGGAGTGTCATACAAATGAATCTCACACACAAAAAGGAAAAAGAAATGAATATCCCAAGACTTGGTCTTGGATTAGTAGTGCGGAAGAAAAAATAACAATTCACTAATTTTAGGGAAAAAATAATAAAATATTAATAAAATAATAAAAAAAATATTATTTCAAACTTTTGAAAATGTGATATTTCGCTAATGCCGACCAATGGTGAAAAAATGAAAATGAATTTTTGAAAACAGTTTTGGAGGGAAAAAGAACGAAAGACGTTGCGTTATTTAACACAAACAATATCTAATTTTCTTTCAAAATAGGAACCCCCCACTTGATTGGTGGTTTCACCAAATCAGAGCAGCCTAGCTTTGATACCAATTGTTGGATCGAGAAGTGCTAGAGGGGGGGTGAATAGCGCTGGTGGCTTTCACGCATTTCGGATTCGAAAAACTCAACGAGAGGAAGGCAGCGGGATAGAAAATAAAAGCAAAACACGAGGACACCAAGATTTACTTGGTTCAGAGCCTTGGGTGACTCCTACTCCAAGGCCCGCGATTATTGATCGCTTTCGTTGGGCAACAACTATTATTGCGTAAAATGATTACAATCTTCAAGTACAATTAACAATAATAAAAATATACCAGCGACAAGTGTAATAGCAGATTCAGAGCTCTAGGTTGTCGGCGTCAAGTTGTAGCTTCGTCGGAACTTCTCATTAGCAGTTGGTTGCAGAAAGGTCGCCTTTTAGGTTCTCTCTCAAAGCTGCTGTTCGAGACCTCTTATATAACCTGCTGAAGGCGCCTCCAAGCCTGTCCGAGGTGCCTCCAACTTACCGAATCAGCCGCGTAGATCAAAACAAAACTGGTCGCAACTTATCCGGGTAAAGGCGCCTCCATCACCCTTTGAGGCGCCACCAAGCCTGTCTGACGCGCCTCCAGATCCGTCCGAGGCGCCTTCAGCCCTGCTGCGTGCGTTGCATCTGCCTTGCACCCGAGATGCCTCAAGCTCCATGAGGGTGCCTCGGATACTGTTCATCTGAGGCTAATCTTGCTCCTTTGTCCCTGCAAGACATGTTAGTCCACAAACCAACTACATATCCTGTAAAACAAAGTTAGCACACACAATAAACATAAATAATGTGAAAGTTTGACAGTCACGGACTGTCCAGTTCTGACTTCGAATTTTCGACCGGAAACCCTAGGTCGAACCGACGCCTACTGTTCCCTCTTCCGGAGAACGCATCCTCACCTACTCCTCTCGGGAGAGCATACCTGATGTCAGTCCGATCCTCCAAATAGACTGGACTTTCTGCCTAGGGTTACCACCCCTAGGGTTTTTCGCCACCTAGGATTACCACCCCCTATGACCTAAGGTTACTCCCCCCTTTAGGATTTCCACCACCTAGAGTTACCACTCTCTAGGACCTAAGGTTGGCACCCCTTAGGGGTTTCCTCTACCTAGGGTTACCACCCCTAGGACATAAGGTTACCGCCCCTTGGGGTTTTCCTCTACCTAAGGTTACCACCTCCTAGGACCTAAGGTTACTGCCTCTTAGGGTTTTCTACCTGCCTAACCGCAGTTAGGACTTTCTGCAAACATATTCACACATATTAGATCACAAAACAACTTAACTTGAACCCTTTGCCATAATTAAAATATCAATTCGATCGTCGGACGTTTCTTGCACTAATAATATGAAATTTTTTTCTAGGGGATATTTATATAGTATGCAAGTCTATATAGTTTTTCAAGTCGTTATTAAAAAAATGAATTTCTTATAATTAAACATTAGATTTTCTAAAAAAAGAACTTCTTAAAAATATAAAAAAAATTAATGTACAACATAATCAATCTGATCATAGAATATATTTTTTATTTTATTAAAACAATATTTTTTATATAAATGAGTATTTTTTTGTAAAATAAATATTTGAAATAAATTTTGACTTCTAAAACTCTTACTAATTTTTCTAAACATTCAAAATCAGGTTAATTTTGGATAAATCAAATTTTTAAAAATTAATCTATGAAAATTTTTTAATTTTAAAATTTCATTTTTAGTAAAAAAAATCATAAAAATTTATGTAATTGCTGAAAATTTTGAAAAAAATACTAATAGTTAACATATTTATTTATCAAAAAAATTAAACATAAAGAAAATTGAACAAATTTTTTTTGAAATATAATTTTATCAATAATGTTAATAAATAAAACAAATTAATTTCTAACAATTAAATCTGAGAAATCTAACAGGTAAAAATGTATTTTGGAATTTAATATAAATTTTTACCAACTGGATTGATTAAATATTTTCTAGGAATATCATTTTTTGATACTTCTATAATTTGACCTTTATAATTTTTAACATACCAATTAGACCCTCTATAATATCTAAGGGGGTGTTTAGTTCTTTCCTAGGAATAGGAATCGGAATGAAAATCATTGTATTGTGGAATGAGAATGGGTATGAGCATGAATATCACTCTTAAAAGCAATGTTTAGTTAGTTGCATATTTTCTATCGGAATAAATCAAAATTTTCTTTTTTACCCTTAAAGGAAAATAAGAGAAAAAATTAGATGTGAGAGAAAGATGAATGTGAGAGAAAAATATGATGAAAGAGAATGATAAGAGAGCAAGTATGATGAGAGAGAAAGTGTGATGATAAAGAATGAAGAGAGAGAAAGTATGATGAGAGAAAATAAGAAAAGAGAGTGTGATAGGAGCGAGCATGATGAGAGAGAAAATATGATGTGAGAGAAAGTATGATGGAAGAGGATGAAGAAAGAGAAAATGTAATGAGAAAAAATGAGGAGAGAGATTGAGGAGAGAGACAGTATGGTGAGAGAAAGTATGATGAGAAAAAAAGAGAACAGCGAGTGTGATGGGAGAGATTGAGGAGAGAGAAAGTGTGTTAAGGAAAAAAAGGAGGGAGTGTAACAAGAGAGATTGAGGAGAGAGAAAGTATGATGAGAGCGGAAGTGTGATGAGAAAAAAAAGAGAAAAGAGATTGTGGTGGGAGAGATTGAGGAGAGAGAAAGTATGATGAGAAAAAAAAAAGAGTGCGATAGAAGAGATTGAGGAGAGAGAAAGTGTAATGAGGAAAAAAAAGGAAAGAGAGTGTGATAGGTGAAATTAAGGAGAGAGAAAGTGTGTGATAAAATGATGAGAGAGAAAATATGATGAGAGATAACAAAGAGAGAGAAGTGATATGAAAGAAAAAATAAATAAATATATTTTAATATTTGATATTAAGGGAGAAAATTTTAGTTTTAGGTCAAGGATATTTTTGAAATAAAGGAAATTTTGATTGATGAAAATAGGGTAATGGCTCATTGAAGGGGTGGTACATGGGAATGAGTTATTACCCAATTTCAAGGATTCATTCCCTTATTTGTATTCCTATTCCTATAATCTAAACATTAACAATGACAATCAATGATTCTCATTCCCATTCCCCACTCCTATTCCCCTAAATCAAACACCCCCTAAAATTTGAAACTTATAAGAAGTTTGAATTTGAATATGTATGATTCATTTCTAACATTTATTTAATCTTTTAATTTCTTTATTTTTAATCTTAATTTTATCAAAATCTTCTAATAAGCATCCATAGTCTTTTTTTGAATTTATATATTTGGTCCTAGTTTTACATAGAGTTCTAGACAATATTTTAATAGTATCATGCATTTTATCAGAAGGTAAGAATTGTACCTCACTTACTGTGTTGAATTCATAGGTGAATGCTCATCCCTCGTCGATGCTCTCTCCTGAACGCTTTCATCGTCTTTTTCTTGGTGGTTGGCCTGAATTTGAGGGGCGTCCTAAGGCAATCGCCTTATAATTTTTTCTATTTATTTGATAAGTATAGATTTACTATTTGAGTGCATATTAATATATTATATGTTTAATTGTCTTAAACTCACTTACTGAATGTCCGTAATATAATTTATAGCATGAGAGATTTTGTGATTAGATCATAACTAGTGATTATCTCTACATGCGCAATTATGAATATATTAAAATTTCCCTAGTCATCGAATTGGTGCTTTCGGACATCATCAATTATGTAAGACTAGCACGGGTCATACTTCTTGGTTCAACTAAGTAGCTATTTTCTCATTGGTTGGAGACATTGGGATGTCGAGAGTTAAACGTGGATGCTGGTTATGGTAACTAGTTCATTAGAGTGACTCATTGTAAGACTTCATATGATTTTCTACATATATATAGATATGTTTGTGAAGTTTTTACTGTAGCACGAGTGCAGGTTTCCTTCGACTTGAGGTATATAAGTCATCTTGGTCATGAAGACTTATACTTTGACATCTTAAGCAAGTATCTCATTGAGGTGTGGACCTGGGATAATTGAGTATAAGTTGAAGTGTCTGAAGGTGTTGGATAGCCCACAGAGGATTCACCACTTCTTGCGAGGAGATGTATACCCTATGGTCACTCGTTAGGATTATTACTCAAAGTATTTGGCTAAAGCATCATATGTTAAGAGTGCGAAACTTTTGTACACATGTATAAGTAATTTAAATCCGCAGAATGAGGAAGTATTACTTGGGCTAGGTGTGACGTAGTCAGCCTAGTGGGGACAAGACATATAGACCATGTCCTGAACCAAGTGGTTATAAGACGAGTGAAAGGAACGAGGTACGACTCACTATAGCTCCTAAACTAAGTGGATATAAGACAATTTCTCTTCTCCTCTCCCTCTCCCCTTTCTCTTTGCCATCGCTAATAAGGGGAAGCTTTTCCCCTTGTTGTCGTGACCACCACAAGGAAGAAATCTCTTCCTTGTGTGCTTATCTTCCCCTTCCTCTTGATCGCTCTTCTTCGCTTATGGCTAGTAACTTCCGAAAGAGAGGCTTATACTCAAGGAGTTATTTTGAGGAGCTCAGTGTGGATACGAATAGAGGCAAGATTCGACAACGTCGCTACTATTGATGCTCTTCTCATTACAGGTCATCCGTAAGGCATACCTAGCGTAAATTTTATTTACATAAAAATTTAATTATGCGATCATTTTTAGCATGTTATATCCTTGTATGCGTGTGGTGCATGTGATGTAATAATTTAGGGATTATTATTATTTTATTTTCTGCTGCGCATATTTACGAAACGTGTTTTAGCACACTCCGCATCGGGCATATCCCAACAGGCTCGAGCTTGAGTTTTGATATTTGAATAATATGTGTGAATGAGAAGTCAAGTGGGTCAAGGATGATCAGAGACTTGACTAGCAAAGAACTAATTAGAAGTTAGGCAAACGAGAATTCCTAACTACAGATTAGACAAATAGAAGCCCTAGTAAAATTAGGCAAATCTAGTTGAGAACTAGGTTAAGTCAAAGGTGGGTTAACTGAGAGATAAACACTTGGCACAAGTGAAGTCCTAGTGGGACTAAATAAACCTAGTTGGGGACTAAATAAACCTAGTTGGGAACTAGGTTAAGTTCAAGGTAGGTTAGCTGGGAGCTAAACACTTGGCACAAGTGAAGTCCTAGTGGGACTAGGCAAACCGAATTGGAAACTAGGTTAAATTCAAGGTGGGTGGATTAGCTGGGAGCTAAACACTTGGCACAAGTAAAGTCCTAGTGGGACTAGGCAAATCTAGTTGGGAACTAGGTTAAGTCCAAGGTGGATTAGCTAGGAGCTAAACACTTGGTACGTGAGAAATCCAAGTTGGGAATTAGGCAAGGGAAAGTCCAAGTTGGTCAAGGATTGAATAGACACTTAGTGAAGAAGTCAGAGCAGGTCAAGGGTGACCGGATGCTAGGCAAAGAGAAGTCTCAACGAGTCATGGATGGATTTAGAGTTGAGCTAAGCTCAGGTTCATATTTTAGGCATGAGTAATCAATTAGCCCAAGTTCAATCAATTAGTGGATCTATTGGGAGTGTGTTCACAAAAGCACAATGAGGCTCTGGATCGATTGATGAATCGATCATGGCTAATGTTAATCAATCAGTGAATCGATTGAATATAATTTTCACGAAGCACAGAGGCGTGGTGAATAGATTGGGTAATCGATTCAGTCTCTCTCAATCGATTGGGTAATCGATTGGGAGAAGCTTTCTCGCCAAACTGAATCGATTGGGAAGGTGTCCAATTGATTGGGAGTTTTGTTGCGAGAAAACAGAAGCTTGGTGAATCGATTACATAATTGATTCATCCGAAAGTGAATTGATCAAGTGATCGATTGGGAGAAGTAGAAAAAAGTCGTTGCAAGATTTGGACAACTAGATTGAATCTAATTTGATTTGGTAATCGATTGGAAGACCTAAATCAACACAATAAAAGGATTTCACAAAGATTCAAACACACTTCTTCTTCTCTGCTATTCTTCGCCAGTTCTTGAGGTTTTATAAGAGAAGTGTTGCTACACTTGACAACCGATCATGAGGCAATCTAGTGCAATAACAGATCAAGGGCAAGGTTCTTCATTGTTGTATTTATTTTTTTTTTGTTCTTGTTGTACCCTTGCTGTATTTTCTCATGTAAGAATTTGTATGAGACTTCTCCACCTCCAAGAAGGAGATTTTCATTGTGTATTTGTGAGTGAACAATGAACCCTTGGATTAGTCACCTCAAGGAGGTGGAGACCTAGTAAAATCTAATGAGTTAGCATTGCTTCGAGTTTCCACTACAACAAATCATTAACGAAACGATTGGAGCTAATCACCCCCCTCCTGCTCTCAAAGTTTCCTAACACCTTTGTCTTTTTCTTTTCCTTTATTCTTCAATCTGGGGCGGTTGTCCTTGATATGCTCTTCTTTATTGTAGTTATAGCACCTCACTTTCCTGTTTTCTCGTACTTCTTAGCTTATGTCTTATCAAATTTGTTAGTTATAAAAAATTTATTTAATTTTATTACCATGTATTCTTCTTCATCTTTGTCAGGTGATAACTCTGAATCTAGTTCAATCTTCTTAGCGTTTAAAGTGATATTATTGTTTGACTTTTCTATGTCTTTAAATTCTGCACATCTGGATTATTGTAATTCCAAAGTTGAAAATAACTCTTCTAAGTACTTATCTCCAAGTCCTTCAAGATGTAGTAGAAATCCACTATTGATGTCCACTCTTAGATTCTAGGAAAGGCATTGACTACTGTATATCAGAGGGAATCCCAATTAGACATCATTTCTCTGAAGTTGGTTAGTCCAGTGATCAACTTCTTGATCTTTGCATGTAGTTGAGCCACCATTTCTCACCTTTTCATCTGAAAGTTGGTTAGTTGATTTCAGAGTAGGTCACATCTTGATAGTTTGGCCTCCGAGCTTTTTTCATGAAGCTTTAGAAACTTCTCTCAGAGTTTTTTAGCGGTGTAGTAAGTGTCAATTTGGTTGACTTCCTGAGGTGATAGTGTGCTTAAAAAATGGAATTCTACTTTACCATTAGCTACAAAGTCATTATGTAGGTACTCTTCCTTTTCTTCTTTGTTCTTATTCTTTGGTCTTCAAAACTATATTTAATTATTAATAAGACATCGAAATAGGTTTTAAAAAAATATCTCCATTCGTCGCTTCTAAAAAGTGAACTTTCCCTCGAACTTTGGTGGGTTAATGCTTGATCCGACCATTCTTCTTATTATTTTAGTCAGTGGTTAGTTCTTCTAAGACAGTTGGGCTTTGATACAACTTGTTCGGATCATTCTTATTATCGAAGAAGGACCATTCTTCTAGAGAGGGGTGAATAGCCTGTAAATTTTAAATTATAATTTCTCTTGCTTTCTACTTAGCAAAGATACACATCAGTTAAAAAGAAATAACATCAAGAAAGTAAGGAGACTAAGGATTTACTTGGTTTACAACATGGATGGATACTAATCCAAGATAATATTAAGTGTATTATCAAGCTCCTTCTTCGATAAGGGTCGGAGGCTAAGTATCCCCTTACAGTGTTTGAAAATAATCTTTGAGAATACAAAATTGGAAATTAAAAGTACAGAGTGTGTATAGAAACCTCAAATATCAAGGGCTCTTTTTATACCCTTCTGGCCAAGATAGTCATTTGCTGATGTGCCACATTTCGAGCGCCTAGAAGTAGTCTGGGCGCCTGGATTCAGTCGAGTTGATCCAATTGGCAACGGGTCACTCAATGGTTCTAGATGATTTCGGTCATTTCGACCACTTGTATGCAATCCGGGCACCTGGAGTCTACTGATGTGGATTTATGCTAATCCGCTTCGACAATTGCTCTGATGACTTGATTGCTCATTCAGGGCACTTGGAATGGTCAACTTAGAGGATCACTATTCTTCATTTCTGGTCACATGGATGATGCTTCGGACATCCAGAATTAAACTCACTCGAACGCAACTCTGTCCTTCTCCTTAAACAAGCTTCCTCTCGGCTTCTCATCCCTCAGATGCGCCTTGCACACCCTTCTCACTCCACCGGTATACTCTTTCGCAGCTCCTTATCTCTTGGATGCATCGAGCCCGTTAGCTCTTTTTTCATATCATTCTTCTCACTCACTGCATTTTTCGCTGAACTTCTTATGCTCCTAAGTTTCTGCACACTTAGACACAAGGCATCAAACACACAAGACCTAATTTAACTCGATTGATCAACATCAAAACTAACCCAAGATATTTACAATCTTCTCCTTTTTAATATGCATCAACCTGAGTTAAAGTTAGGGAAATTAAACAATAAATGATTTATGTTAAAATGATTTAAAACATAAAATTTTACAATTTAGTCATCTCCTAAACTTAACACCTATTAATTCTCTCTCTTTAATCACATCAACAAATATGGATAAATAAAATGAAAAAGATAGAGAAAAAATCTATAAATTTTTCTAGTGGATGTTCATATAGTATGCAAGTCTATATATTTTCCAAGCAGTTATTTTCAAATAAATGAATTTCTAGGAATTAAACATCAGATTTCCTTTTAAAAAAATTGAATCGATTGGCGTGGAATTGATTGACTAATTGATTCAACCCTTATGTGAATTGATTGGACAATCGATTCAGAGTTTTTTCATAAGAGCACACTGGGAAATGATTGGGCTGAAGTTTGATTGATTGAGCCAATCAATCAACTTGTTTTAGCGAGAGCACAAAAGGTTGTGAATTGATTGAGAGAATCAATTATGCCCTTCTCGATTGATTGACCTTATCGATTGGGACCTTTGTCAAGAGAGAATAGAGAACTTGAGAATAGATTGTGTAATAGATTGTGTTGTTTTCTCTCGTGAATAGATAGCTTCTAAATTGATTGGAACAATTGATTAAAAATTATCAAATCGATTGGTATAATTCATTAATCGATTAAGGGTTTGAAAAAGAGTTGTTCTACATATTGTTGGACGATTAATTGACGTGACAATCGATTAAGAGAAAACCTAATCGATTAGGAGGCGAAAAGCAATTCGAACAACATCCATATAAAAGGAAGTTCATCAAGAGTTTTGGCCGCCAGTTCTCAGGACCCTAAGGAAGAAGTGTTGTTGTATTTCCAATCGACCAAGAGACATTTCTATACAACAAGATAATAATTCAAGTAAGATCTCATTGTAAATTGTTTACTTTTATTTTCACTTATATTCTTAACTTGTATTCTTGTTGTATTTCTCGTGTTTGAGGTTGTATAAGACTTCTACGTTTCTGGAAATTAAGTTTTTGAAAAGGAGTATGATCATAATGGAGTTGTGTGCATGGTGTGAATTTTTAGATCAGTTACTTTTGATCAAGTAAGTTGGATGTGTTAGTATTGTGGAGATCAAGTAAAAGAATCTAGAAAATATAAAGAACCTAAAAAATTCTAAGAAGTCCTCAAATAATTATATAAAATAAATTTCTCTCACCTTTTTTCCAATGGGGACTCCGTTTCTTTCTCCGGTGGTGAGCACGAGGGCATCGCCTTCGGGCCCCACGGAGCCACACTCCGGACAATCTTTCACATAGAGACTCGTATAATGATTTATTCCAATGAAGTCCAATTTACTTTGCAATTTTCTCTTATCACTCCCTGAGAACTTTGGCAATCTGGACCCTAAAATTTGCCTCATTTCAGAAGGATAATCGTCGCGGATAATGGGATCAAGAAACCTTCACCCAAAAAAATAATGAATTATTATTTTTCCTTAACATTTTTTTATGCATAATTAAGAGAATAATTAAAGAGTTAATTAATCAATTACCATGGAGCATTAAATGCTAATGCTCGCTGAGAGGCCTTGTAATCCTCCGTTATATTCCTGAGTGGCTCAAACCAAGTGGCCGATATCGCAATTCCAATAGCACCTTCTTGTTTTCTCTAATTTCATAAACTTTCAGGGGGTAAAATGCCATAATTTTGATATTCTAAATTGTATTTAGAAAAAAACAAAACAATTTTCCTATACCTGATACTTGCTTCGGTACGTTTCTACTACCGTCGCATGGGCCAAGATCATGTTGTGAGCCGCAACATAAGGCTCGGTGCTAGAGTCGCCCGACCGACAATCTCCAAACCCACGCGAACAACGGTTGGGAGGAAACGATCCGAGTCGATACCCGTAAGTGACTACGATGTTGGGTTCGTTGAAAGTCGTCCAATACTTAACCCGGTCGCCGAATTCCCTAAAACATATGTCTGCAAACTCTTCAAATTCATCCCTGGTAGAAAATAATTTACACACACTGTGAGCTTCATTTTTATAAAAAGATTACGATTTTTTCTAAAATATGCAAAAAGGTGCTCACTGTAGTTGTGGGTTTAGCCATCCACCGTATCTGTCTTCGAGCTCTTGTGGAATGTCATAATGATTCAAGGTAGCAAATGGCTTTATTCCTAATATTTTATTTTTAAAAAAAATAAAAATAAATTCATTAAAAAAAATAAAATTAATCAATTTTGGATTAATAATTTTGTGTTTTTAAGATTACCTTTAAGCAACAAGGCATTAATAAGTCTGTTGTAGAAAGCAATTCCTAGTGAATTAGTTCCTCCAAGCCTCCCTCCTGCCAAATTAAATTAAGAAAATTAATTAATTAATTAAAATTAAAATTAAAAGAATAAAAAATAATATAAAAAAATACTCACTAGGTAAAATTCTCGACCATGATATAGAAAATCTATATGCATTGACTCCAAGAGATTCCATTAATTCTATATCTTCCTGTGCATAATTAATATTTTCACTCAATTAAATCATATTAATTAAAACAATAATAATTAATTAATATTTTATGCATTATTTAGAAAACTATTGGCACCGTGTAACGATGGTAATGATCGTCTGCTATTTCTGCATTGCTACCGTCCCTTACTCGCCCTGAATATATAATAAATAAATAAGTATATTATAATTATTCAATATATAATATAATTATATACCAGGAATATGTGTGAGTATATCCCAATTGCTTAAGCTCTTATTGTCTTCGGAATAGGCTCCCTCGATCTGTATATATATAAAAAAATATGTCATATAATGCTATAAAATTATAAGAAATAATGATTCTACCCCCTATCTCCCTCCTTTTTCAGGGGTTGGAATGATATTTCTTAAATATTCATACCTGAAACGATGAAGTTGCGGTGCCAAAGAGAAATGAGGAAGGAAAGTAGGTCCGATCAATACAATCAACGGAGAAAGAGAGCATGCCGAGCACGATGAACAATTGCATTAGCAATCTCTTGGTCTCCATTCGCTCCGAATGAAATAACAAGTCTATTGGATCGGTATGTCGAAAACAAATTATATATCGACAATAAAATCCCTATAAACCAGAAGTCAAGGGGAAGGGAGATAGATCTGCACTAGTTATGAATTTGGCCTTGTATGCAAATGCCCAACTGTTTGTCCGTGCATGAATTTGGCCTTGTATGCATGGGAGCTGCTAAAGGATTACTATTCTTAGCATAAAATCAAAACTAAAAGTAGAAAGAAAGAGGATACTTTGTCGATTGATTGCTAGCTTACCAATCGTGAAGCTGACCTATGCGATCATCTACTCGGTCGATGATGGTTCCCGACTATTCGGTCAAGGCTGCCCGGAGCTAATTAACTGTCTTTACAGAAAAGATCAGAAGAGGGAATAGGAGGAGGAGGAGGAGGAGGAGGAGGAGGAATTAAGCATAAGAATACATACAACACATCACCGTCAATTATTGAAATGCCGGCACCATATCTTTATTAATTTCTTTTTCAAGTAAATGCCAAATTACATCACAATAATGTCTTCCATGTCTTTCTTAATCAATAATTTTGAGTGGCTGAGAAACTTTCAAAGTTATCCATCAAAGATCATATGAAATACCCCCTCACGTCAGCCCGGCCCTTGCCTATCACCCAAATTAATCATGATTAATTAGCCAATAATCAGACTCATTAAGATCGCATTTAAATTAATTGTTAATTACCTCATTGCTTCGTGCAAAGAAGAAAGGTAGCTTTGCAAGTAATTACCGGTTTTCCAATTGGGACCCCCTTCTTGTCTCGAACCGGAGCCGCAAACCCAGCCAGTAGGGGTCCCACGACGTCACACGCGGTAAACTTGCAATCTTTCACGTAGAGACTCGAGTAATGGTTAATTCCAATGAAGTCCAGTTTGTTTCGCAATTTCTCCTTCTCGCTCGTTGAAAACTTTGGCAATCTGCCCCCTAAAATTAGATTGCATGGCATCATTGGACGCATAATTCCCGATCGGGTACAGATAGGTTAGGGTTCTAGATCTGAGACATGAGATATAGCCTAAAGTAATGTCTAACCTGCCTCAACTGGTCGGGTTTCCGCAGCCCGGTTCACATAGCCAGGCCTGACACTTTCAGTAAGGCAGCTCCTGGTCGGCCCTTAAGTGATCCAGGCGTGAAAGATGAGACGCTCGCCACAGCTCATCTCCTTCATCAAGACTCGAGCCAAGTGTCACACCCGAACGATTATCCCGAGCCGACCGTAACTAAAGCCGGGCGAGACAAGAAGCACTAGGCGACAATAATATCAGGGAATCGTAATCTCCTGTCAAGAAATAATTATCATATGTCAGAGAATATTCCAATGATCTGCTATCATTTGCAAATGTAACCTTCTTTTAACCAATAAGAGGGTGCCACATGTCCTCTATCATCCAACAAGCCCTGACACCCAACATTCTCTAACATCGATCAGGTTCCAAAGATACGTATTGTCATATAAAAAAAGAGGTCTTCTCCCTTGAGCAGGTACGCGGACGCACACATTCGCACTCGTCTTCTACAATTCTTTTTTCCTTCGTACACTATTCTTCTAGGAAAAAAGTACCTGACTTGAGCGTCGGAGGGTCTGCGCCTGGTTTCTAAGACCAAAGAATATAAAAGAGAAGGTAGAGGTGCCTCACCTCATAACAACACATCTATTATTCCTATCCTCTTTTCCTTGGTTGTAGCCGGCCCTCTTCTTCCTCCTATTCTTCTTCCTTAGTGGCCGACGACATCTCATCTCAAGGAGTTCAAGGTGGCAGAATCTTGTTAGAGGAAGAAGGAGAGATAGGAGGCATTGTTTCTTAGCATCCCTTGGAGCTTGGTTGGTGGCCGAAGTTCTTCATCTCTAGGAGATTGTTGGTGGCCGAAACTTGGTAGGAAGAAGAAGGTTTTGGTGGAGTCTCATCTTGGTAGATCGTCGCCCACACGACGTCCAAGATAAGAAGAGGAATATAATAGAAAATTGTGAGGTCTATAAGCCACAAAGAAAAGTATAACTAGTTGTCTTATTCCACATCATACTAGTTTTCTTTGTATGGATTTTGAAATACCAAACACAAGAGGCTAACGATTCTAGGTTTCGAATTTATGATTTGATTTTGTGTTTCTTTTATTTTTTCAATCTTGTGATTCGATTGTTCTTAATGGTTAAACCTAGGGTTACTATAAGAAGATTAAATATTGAATTTCGTTGAAAGGCTTTGTCTAGGAAGTGGTGAATGCTCCCATAACCAAGAAAGCCTAGTGGCTCGCCATGTTTAACCTGGAAGTCGATGTCTGAAATAAATATTTAATCAAATTTGTAACATGGGTGGATCTGGATTAATAATGTTAAGCATCGTTTGCGATCCAAGTCTAAACCTCTAAGAACAGATAAGTTAAATTTGGAATCAATAATGTTAAGTTCTGTTTGCGATTCCAAATTTAATTTCTAAAGAACACAATAGGTTATTAGGGAAGGTTCGGGATTTGTACAAAATTTTTGTACAGGGGACCCAATACAATATTCCGAGTAGCAACCAACAGTTTCGCCCACCAAGTCAAGCTTCATCCTCCTCCGCTCGGCGTTCCCTTCGTCGTAGTGTTGCACCCGATTGGACTCTACTCCGACTTCCACCGGGATGACCGCTTCGCCACCGTATACCAATTGGAATGGGGTTACGCCAGTCGCTTCTTTTGGAGTCGTACGGAGCGTCCATAGTACACTGGAGAGCTCATCCACCCAGCTGCCCCCATGTGGTCAAGCTGAGCGTGCAAGATTCGAAAGATCTCCCGATTAGTGACTTCAGCTTGCCCATTGCTCTACGGATAGGCCATGGACGTGAAGGCCTACTGGATTCCATATCTTTCGCACCACTCCCTGAGCCTTTGACCGACGAATTGTCTTCCATTGTCTGAGACGTGTGATAACCATGATTTTATTGTATTATTTTGATTTATACATGCATGGTTTGATGTTATGTTTATAGATAAAATCTATATTTGCGTCACATTTCATACATTGTCCTTATTCTTGGACTTAATTGTAAATTATCTTATTTTTGTGTTATTTGATGCTAGTATTTGATTATTATTTTATAGGCATCAAAGGATCTTGGATTTGGATCTATTCGAACCGAAGTTGTGCTCGAATTGAAGTTTAAACGAGAAGATCAAGCTACGGAGCATTATGGACCGTTCATCAAAGATTGGATAGATCTGAACCATCCATTGAAGATCTGGTCCATCCCACCTAAGGGAGAGTAGATCCAGACCCTTGATCAAGATCAGTACCTTCGGATCATATTTTAGGTGACTTTCCACCGTTGATCAGGAGCCAAATCGCCCACAGCCATCCATTCAGATCTCAGATCTGATTTAAATGAGAAGCTACAGTGCTTCATCCTTCGTCGACCCCCTGTGCTTTGCGTCGCGCGACGCATCTCAATGATTCCAACCCTTCTCCATTTCTAAATCTACATTCCGACCAACTTCATCGGCGACGAGGTTCCCAGCTACTGGCGATCATCTTCCGTCCATCTGAGCTCGCTTAAAGGCGTTCCTGCGGCGACAATTCGATTCTGGATGTTCTGCTTCTACCCTGATCGGCAGCATTCCTCCGATCCAGCGGCTCCGCCTCACAGCAGTGATCATCGGCGGCGTTCCTCCGGTGGCACTTGACCACTTCCGATGACATTATATTACATTCTCCATAAGCTCCACACTATATCAAAACCTCAGGAATTCAGAATTGCAGATTTGGAAGGGAATTGGCAGTTCGTTCCTTACAACTTCACGTCGAGGGTTCCTTTGCGTGATTTCTAGTGAGACCAAACTGATGTTTAGTTGCAGAGATCTTCTTCTTCGATTGCCGAAGTGAGGTTTCACCGAGCTTCCTTGTGTGACAGCAAGGAGAAGTTGTTGTGTAGTGTGGTTTGGATGAGGAGATGGTTTTCTTTATTTCTTGCATTTCTTTAATTCTAGAACAGATTTCTTTTAATGTTTGTCATGTTCTTATCTTTACAATCTAGCATTTCTTTGTCTTATTGAAGTTTAATTCATGTTTAGTAGCTAGAATTTCATTGATGCAATTTAGTTTAAGTTTTGTTAGAGTTGTTTAATTGTTAAGTTGTTAAGTTTTAAATTAGGGTTTAAATTATGCTTAGGATCAGATTTAATTGTGTTTTGTATTTCATTGCTAGTTTAAGTGTGTTGAAGATGAGATTCATTACGTAGTGTGACAATGCGTCTTGGACTGATCGGTGACACTTAGTTAGGTTTCATTTATGCATTGAATTAAGTTCTTATTTGTTGTGCTTTTCATTTATTAGATTTAGATTCAAAGTTAAACCACCCCCCATTTTCATGTTAAAAATCCTAAAAATAGGAATAAAATATGATCCTAAGATTACATCCTACCGTTGGTTCCTCGAAAGATTCGATCATGGGCTCGTTATTACAACATCATTGTGTATGTAAGGGGTTCGTGGATATCATTTGTTAATTTGATTTGCGGGTGTGACAGACTGTTGCGAGCATCAACGAGCTAGCGGGGGATGCCGAACCGGCAGATGATGTTTTTCCATACGAACTTCATGACCATCTGTTCCGTTATCTTGGCTAGGGGCTCGACTTCAACCCACTTGGAGAAGTAGTCCACCGTCACGAGTAGGAACTTCTACTAACCGGTCTCCATGGGGAATGGTCCTACGATTCCATACCCCATTGGTCGAACGAACAGGAAACAGTGGAAACCTTCATCTCCTCTGTAGGTCGGTGCGAGAGGCTGTGGTACTTCTGGCAGGATAAACATGTAGGTCGGTGCGAGCAAAAACCTTGATTCAAACTCAATTCCATATACACAACACTTTGATTTTATTTGGTATCCACCTCCTTGAGATGACTACTCCAAAGGTCTACTCCTATCTCACCATTTCCACTAAGAACTTCTCCTTCTTAGAAACCTTCTGGAGGTGGAGAAGCCTTTTATAAGATTGAGCACAAGAATATAATAAGAAAATGAGAATGCAATGACAAATGAAATTGAAAATAACTTTATAATGAAGAGCCTTACTTTGTTTGCTATTTTATTGCTCTGGATTACCTTTTGGTGGTAGAAAATGTAGGAACACTTTCTCTCCAAACCCTCAAGAATTGGCTCTGAAAAAACTCCTCGAAATCCCTTCTCTAAGGCCTTTAGGTTAGGTCCAATTTTTGTCTATCAGTTGAATGATTTTATCCATCAATCGATTGATATGGTATCTAATCATTGAACAACCTCTGCACTTTCTTATTATTTTTTTTTTTGTCAATTATTGAAAACAACACTCACATGACTCTTTAGTGCCGGTTCTTGGGACATTGAGGAAGAAGTGTTATTGCATTTCCAATCAATCAAGAGGCATTTGAAGCAACAAGAGATCAAACAAACAAGGTGTTTATTATAATGTGTTTTTATTTCCTTGTTCTTATTGTATTCTTCTGTGTTTGAGCTTATATGAGATTTCTCTACCTCCAGAGTATTTTCGAGAAAGAGAATTTTTTATAGTGGAGTGTGTGTACAGTGTGGATTCTTGGATTAGTCACCTCAAGGAGGTGGATATCAAGTAAAATCTAAAGTGTTTGCATTGGTGAGTTTTCCCTTCAAGATATCCGCTACAAATCATCATTGACGAAGCGATCGAAGCTATTCACCTCTCTAGTACCCGGAGTGTCCTAACAAGAAGAAGAAACGAAGGATTACAAGTTTTTGGCTTGGTTCTCCTTTTCTTGATTGCTTGAAGATTGAAAATGAGAGCTTAGCATGGGATGATAGTAATGGAACAGTAGTTTCGCTTCGTGCCCAAATCTCCCCTTTGAATGCTTCAAAATCTAGTTGTTTCTCAACTTTTTGTCGCAGCTAATCGATTATCAAGAACCCTTAATCGATTATGGATTTATGATTTATCCATTAAACGGTCACTGACTTCATATCAATGGCTAAGATTACTCCATTTTGAATCTTAATTGATTGGTGGGAGTTTCTAACCGATTTGTAACCTTAATCAATTGCACAATCGATCTGCCAACCTTGTTTCCTCACAAAGAAAGCATTCTAATCGATTGTACCAATTGATTAGCCATTCCTAATAGATTTTACAATCAATTCGAAAACTCTCTATGTGCTCACAGAAAACCACTAATCGATTTCACCAATTGATTACTCTAGTGCCTAATCAATTATGCAATTGATTCAGCAACTCTCTGTGCGCTCGCAGAAAGTTGCTAATCGATTGCACCAATCGATTAGACGTGCCTAATTGATTGTGCAATTGATTCGGCAACTCTTAGTGCGTCGCAGAGAACTTGCTAATCAATTACACCAATCGATTAGACATTCCTAATTGATTGTCCAATCGATTTGACAACTCTCTGTGTATTGCAGAGAGCTTGCTAATCGATTGTACCATAACCTAATCGATTATGTAATCGATTTGGCAACTCTATGTCCTTGCAGAAAGTTGCTAATCGATTGCACCAATCGATTGATAATCGATTGTGCTATTGATTCGGCAACTCTTTATGCGTCACAGAGAGCTTGATAATCGATTGCACCAATCTATTAGGCTAGTGCATAATCAATTGGTTAATTGATTTGAGAAGGGTTTAGGGTTACCCATCAATTGATAAACACATTATTCCAATTACCTCATGCTAGATAGCCTCCTATTTCCTAGACTTTGTGTCTGGAGTTTCCTCATCTTCGAGTCTTCATCTACCTTAGTATGCGATCTGCTTAGGTTCCCACCATTTGCTAAGAATCCGATCCTCGAGCTTCTTGGACTTAGCTTACCTTGCATCTAGTCTTCCAACCTGTAAGGACTTCATCTTGCCAAGAATTCGATCCTTGATCTTCTTAGACTTTTCTTATCTTGCAAACTTGTAACTCAAGTTCGATTCAAAGTATTAACCTAAACTTAAATAATTGACAATCATTAAAACTTCTCACCCAGAGCATGATTGTATCAACAATCTCTCCCCTTTTTATGTTTGATAATCTATTTAAGTTTAAACTATTTTTCAACATATATTATCATCAAGATGTATCATAAGCATAAAAATTGCAATTAACATGATGTTAGTCAATCAACTAATATTCCTATTTCAGTTTTATAACAGTTGAATTCTCATCTTGTCAGGTATTCAGTTGACCTCAATTTATAAAAGTATTTGACTATCCTTAATCTACTTGACTTTTCCTCAACCAACTAACATATTGATCGACTATCAAATATTCATTCAACTTTGACGTACCTAACGTCTCGACCAATTAACATGTTGATCAAACATCAAAATTTCAATTCAAATCAAGTCAAGTTTAATCAACCCGATCAATCTTGACTAGGAGTCAATTGCACTAACAAAAATCATCCTAAGTAACTAATCACGTGATTAATCAGCATTAATACTAATCATCCACAAATTTAGATTAAAAAAATAACATCAACAAATTGTCTAGCACAACGTTTTCATATCTTAACAAAAAGATTCTTTTTTTATTATTTTTTTTTTGCCTTTTTTTAATAAATATATTAGTACATTATCAATTATAAATTTAGTAGATATTACCAGTAAATAAAATACTTTCTATCACAACAGATGATGCCATTGAAATATAATTATTATACAAATAAAATTGAACAAATTCCACTTAATCAACTTAATTACATATCATAAATGTACAACCGTCACATCAATAATAATACTAATCGTCTATAAATTTATATTAAAAAGTGACATAAAAAGTGCATGATTAAGACGCATCGTCCTATGAATATGGAGGGAAGTAAATACAGGTACACAGCTAAAAATATATGACTATGATGTTAACTTCAAATAATGACACTCTAAAAATTAAACCGTGACTCTCGATCACGCGTGCGCCCCTAGCTATGCTACGCCTAGGGACGACTTAATTACAATTCGTTAATTAGCAATTTTGAATTGTCAAGGAACTCTTGATACCAAGTGGCCGAGAGCTTTGGAGTCCTCACTTGTGTTTCATAATCGACGTGATAAAATCCAAACCTCAAACTATACCCAGATAACCATTCGAAGTTATCCATCAAAGACCATATGAAATACCCTCTCACGTCAGCACCTTGCCTACAGCCAAAATTAATCATCATTAGTCATTAATCAACCTCATTAAGATCACAATTACTATCGTATAAAATTAATTAATTGATGGGTTAATTATACCTCATTGCTCGATGCAAAGAAGTGAGGTAGGTTTGTAAGTATTCCACTCTCTCCTTATCATTTAACAGTATTTTCAATGGAGTCCTATGGTCACTCTTTTGTGGATATCCTGAGTAAAATTTATATTTCATAAATAATTTTATATAAAAATAATAAAAAAATATTGAAATTCTCATCATTAATTTTCGCATGTAATATAATTAATGAGCATATATACTAACCATTTTCTGTGATAAACATGGATATATTTTCGTATCTTTGCTTCGTGTACATCACGATCTTCTCCATGCCACGTGGAACTACAAACATGTCTGTCATGGCTGTCTGTATGTGTATAAATAAATAAATGTAAATGAAATATGAATAATTTAAATAGATGCATAAGAAATAACAGATTATATATTATATTGGAGGGGAATTCACGAAAACTTTTAGCTACAAGGTTTTCATGATATTTTGATTTTGGGGAATATTTCTATATTAAACAAAATATAGGAAGAAGATGGTGAATTGATAAGATGGCAGATTTATTTATTGCTACGATTATTTTTTTCATAGAGTCTAAAAATAAAATTATAAAGGTTCAGATTAAAATAATAATATTATATTATTATAAAAATATATAAATTTTTTATCTTAGCAAATGGTATCAGAGTCATGGTTAAATCAAATTATATGGATGAAATATGTAGGATTTAAATTAAAAATCTTTCATTGAGGCATTGACATAGAATTAAGATATAAGTTGAGCTAATGAGTTAGCATAATTAACTTAAATATATTGTCAAATATCAAAAAGAGAATATTATTAGTGTATTTATCCTCAGGTCAAGGTTGACTAGTTTAACTAACCTTGAGTTAGGTCAAACTTGAGTTTTCATGTTTGACAATGTGTGAGAAAGAAGTTAAGTAAGTCAAGGGATGATCGGATACTTTTTTGGAACAGTCTTAACTAGAGGTTAGACGACAATAAAGCCCTAGTTGGAAAATAGGCAATGAAAGTTCTAGTGGGACTAGGTAAAAGAAAATTTAAATGGATCAAAGAAGATCACATGTTAACAAACGAAAGTCCCAATTATTAGGATCGTTGAACCAGCTGAAGGAAGTGAATAGCCTATAAATTTTAAATTATAACTTCTCTTACTTTCTACTTCAAAAATACACACATTAGTTAAAAAATAAATAACATAAAGAGAGTAAGGAGACTAAGAATTTACTTGGTTAACATTCTAGATCGTTGCTAATCTAAGGCAATACTAAGTGTACTATCAAGCTCCTTCTTTGACAAGGGTAGGAGGAAGAGTAGCTCCTTACAGTATTTGAAAACAATATTTGTGAATACAGAATTGGAAATTGAAAGTACAAAATGTGTGTAGAAACCTCGAGCATCAGGGGCTCTTTTTATAGCCTTCTGGTTGAGATATTTGTTTGTTGACGTGGCACATTTCGAGCGCCTGGAAGCAGTTCAGGTGCTTCAACTGGGTCGAGTTGATCCACTTAGCAACAGGTCGCTTAATAACTCTAAATGGTTTAATTTCAGTCATTCCAAACAGTTGTATATGATTCGGACGCCTGGAGTTTGTTGACGTAGACTTCGTGCTGATCCATTTTGGCAAAGGCTCTGCTAACATCGTCGCCCATCAAGGCATTTAGAATGGTCAACTTAGAAGTTGACTATTCTTCATTCTGATTGCATGGGTAATGCTCACAACATCCAGAATTGAGCTCACATGAACTCAACTCCGTCTTTCTCCTCTAGCGAGTCTTCTCTCGGTTTTTTATCCTTTGGATGCGCCTCGCGCACCCTTCTTGCTCTACTGGTATACTTTTCTGCAGCTCCTCATCCCTCGAACACCGAGCCCGTCAGTTTTCTTATCGTGTTATCCTTCTTGCTCGCTGCATTTTCCGCTCGACTTCTTATGTTCCTAAGTTTCTACACACTTAGACACACGACATCAAACACACATGACATAATTTAACTCAGTTGATCAATATCACAACTAACTAGAGTACTTACAATCTCTCCCTTTTTGATGTATATCAACCTGAGTTAAAGTTAGAGAAATCAAACAATAAATGATTTATGTTAGAATAATTGAAAACATGAAATTTTACAATTTACTTCTCTTCTAAACTTAACACCCATTAATTCTCCCCCTTTGCACCAAAAATATGGGTAAATAAAATGACCAAAAATATGGGTAAATAAAATGAAAAAGATAGAGAGAAAAATATGAATTTTTTTCTAGGGGATGTTTATATAGTATGCAAGTCTATATATTTTTTCAAGTCGTTATTTTCAAAAAAAAAAAAAAAAGAATTTCTTAGAATTAAACATCAGATTTTCTAAAAAAAAGAACTTCCTAAAATATCAAAAACAATTAATGTACAACATAATCAATCTAATCATAGAATATTATTTTTTATTTTATTAAAAAAATATTTTTTTTTATATACATGAGTATTTTTTTTTGTAAAATAAATGTTTAAAATAAATTTTGACTTCTAAAAATCTTACTAATTTTTCTAAACGTTCATCTGGTTAATTTTGAAAAAATCAAATTTTTAAAAATTAATCTATGAAAATTTTTTAATTTAAAAATTTTATTTTTAGTAAAAAAACTTCATAAAAATCTATGTAATTGTTGAAAATTTTGAAAAAAAATTGCTAATAGTTAACATATTTATTTATCAAAAAATTTAAACATAAAGAAAATTGAACAAAAAGTTTTTAAAATATAATTTTATCAATAATGTTAATAAATAAAATAAATTAATTTCTAACAATTAAATCTAAAAAAAATCAAACAGGTAAAAATGTATTTTGGAATCTAATATAAATCTTTACCTATTGGATTGATTAAATATTTTCTAGGGATATCATTTTTTTTATACTTCTATAATTTGATCTTTATAATTTCTAACGTATCAATTAGACCCTCTATAATATCTAAAATTTGAAACTTATAAAAAGTTTAAATTTGAGTATGTATGATTCATTTCTAACATTTCTATTTGATCTTTTAATTTTTTATTTTTAATCTTAATTTTATCAAAATCTTCTAATAAGCATGCATAGTCTTTCTTTGAATTTATATGTTTAGTCCTAGTTTTACATAGAGTTCTAGATAATATTTTAATAGTATCATGCATGCATTTTATCAGAAGGTAATTGCCTCACTTACTGTGTTGAATTCATAGGTGAATGTTCCTCCTTCGTCGATGCTCTCTCCTGAATGCTTTCATCGTCTTTTTCTTGGTGGTTGGCCAATAGTGCTAATCCGGCGTATTTCTCAGTCTTGGACTCTTCTGATGATGACTTGCTCCATGTTGTTTTAAAGTTCCTTTGCTTGGACCTTCTTGACCCTTTTGTTGGTGCAATTTTCCTTGGGTCAAGGTTGACAGGTTGACTAAGTTCAGTTAGCTTTGTTATAATTTGAGGGATGTCCTAAGGCAATTGCCTTATGATTTTTTTCTATTTATTTGATAAGTATATATTCACTATTTGAGTGCACATTAATATATTATATATTTGATTGTCTTAATCTCACTTACTGAATGTCCATAATATAATTCATAGTATGAGAGAATTTGTGATTAGATCACAACTAGTGATTATCTCTACATGCGCAATTATGAATATATTGAAAATTTCCTAGTCATCGAATTGATGCTTTTGAACATCATCAATTATGTAAGACTAGCACGGATTATACTCCTTGGTTCGGTCAAGCAGTTGTTTTCTCACTGGTTGGAGACATTGAGATGTCGAGAGTTAAACGTGGATGCTGGTTATGGTAACTAGTTCATTAGAGTGACTCGTTGTAAAACGTCATATGGTTCTCTACATATATATAGATATGTCTGTGAAGTTCTTACTGCAGTACGAGTGCAAGTTTCCTTCGACTTGAGGTATATAAGTCATCTTGGTCATGGAGACTTATATTTTGACATTTTAAGCAAGCATCTCATTGAGTGCAAGTGTCTGAAGGTGTTGGATAGCCTACAGAGGATTCACCGCTTCTTGCGAGGAGACGTATACCCTATGGCCACTCGTTAGGATTATTACTCAAAGTGTTTGGTTAAAGCATCATATGTTAAGAGTGTGAGACTCTTGTACACATGTATGAGTAATTTGAATCCTCGGAACGAGGAAGTATTACTTGGGCTAAGTATGACGTAGTCAGCCTAGTGGGGATAAGACACATAGACCATGCCCTGAACCAAGTGGATATAAGACGAGTGAAAGGAACGAGGTACGACTCACTGTAGCTCCTGAACCAAGTGGATATAAGATAATTTCTCTTCTCCTCTCCCTCTCCCCTTTCTCTTTGCCACCGCCAATAAGGGGAAGCTTTTCCCCTTGTTGTCGTGACCACCACAAGGAAGAAATCTCTTCCTTGTGTGCTTCTCTTCCTCTTCCTCTTGATCCCTCTTCTTCGCTTGTGGTTAGTAACTTTCGAAGGAGAGACTTATACTCAAGGAGTTATTTTGAGGAGCTCAGTGTGGATACGAATAGAGGAGAGGTTCGACAACGTCGCTACGATTGATGCTCTTCTCGTTACAGGTCAATCGTAAGGCATACCTAGCGTAAATTTACTTTCTATAAAAATTTAATTATGCAATCATGTTTAGCATGTTGTATCCTTGTATGCGTGTGGTGTGTGTGATGTAATAATTTAGGAATTATTATTATTTTATTTTCTGCTGCGCATGTTTACGAAACGTGTTTTAGCACACACCGCATCGAGCATATCCCAACAGGTTCAAGCTTGAGTTTCGATGTTTGAATAATATATGTGAATGAGAAGTCAAGTGGGTCAAGGATGATCAGAGACTTAACTAGCAAAGAACTAATTGGAAGTTAGGCAAACGAGAATTCCTAACTGGAGATTAAACAAATAGAAGCCCTAGTAAAATTAGGCAAATCTAGTTGAGAACTAGGTTAAGTCAAAGGTGGGTTAGCTGAGAGATAAACACTTGGCACAAGTAAAGTCCTAGTGGGACTAAATAAACCTAGTTGGGAATTAGGTTAAGTTCAAGGTAGTTTAGCTGGGAGCTAAACACTTGACACAAGTGAAGTCCTAGTGGGACTAGACAAACCTAGTTGGAAACTAGGTTAAATTCAAGGTGGGTGGATTAGCTGGGAGCTAAACACTTGGCACAAGTAAAGTCCTAGTGGGACTAGGCAAATCTAGTTGGGAACTAGGTTAAGTCCAAGGTGAATTAGCTAGGAGCTAAACACTTGGTACGTGAGAAATCCAAGTTGGGAATTAGGCAAGGGAAAGTCCAAGTTGGTCAAGGATTGAATAGACACATAGTGAAGAAGTCATAGCAGGTTAAGGGTGACCGAATGTTAGGCAAAGAGAAGTCTCAACGAGTCATGGATGGCTTTAGAGTTGAGCTAAGCTCAGGTTCAGATTTTAGGCATGAGTAATCAATTAGCCCAAGTTCAATCAATTAGTGGATCTATTGGGAGTGTGTTCATGAAACCACAGTGGGGCTCTGGATCGATTGATGAATCGATCATGGCTAATGTTAATCAATCAGTGAATCGACTGAATATAATTTTCACGAAGCACAGAGGCGTGGTGAATAGATTGGGTAATCGATTCAGTCTCTCTCAATCGATTGGGTAATCGATTGGGAGAAGCTTTCTCACCAAGCTGAATCGATTGGGAAGGTGCCCAATTGATTGGGAGTTTTATTGTGAGAAAATAGAAGCTTGGTGAATCGATTATGTAATTGATTCATCCGAAAGTGAATTGATCAAGTGATCGATTGGGAGAAGTAGAAAAAAGTTGTTGCAAGATTTGGACAACTAGATTGAATCTAATTTGATTTGGTAATCGATTGGAAGACCTAAATCAACACAATAAAAGGATTTCACGAAGATTCAAACACACTTCTTCTTCTCCGCTATTCTTCGCCCGTTCTTGAGGTTTTGTAAGAGAAGTGTTGCTACACTTTACAACCGATGAAGAGGCAATCTAGTGCAATAACAGATCAAGGTCAAGGTTCTTCATTGTTGTATTTATTTCTTTGTTCTTGTTGCACCCTTGTTGTATTTTCTCATGTATGAATTTGTATGAGACTTCTCCACCTCCAAGAAGGAGATTTTCATTGTGTATTTGTGAGTGAACAATGAATCTTTGGATTAGTCACCTCAAGGAAGTGGAGACCTAGTAAAATCTAATGAGTTAGCATTGCTTTGAGTTTCCACTACAACAAATCATTAATGAAACGATTGGAGCTAATCCCCCCCCCCCTCTTGCTCTCAAAGTGTCCTAACACCTTTGTCCTTTTTTTTCCTTTATTCTTCAATCTGGGGCGTGATATGCTCTTCTTTACTGTAGTTATAGCACCTCACTTTCCTGCTTTCTCGTACTTCTTAGCTTATGTTTTATCAAATTTGTTAGTTATAAGAAATTTATTTAATTTTATTACCATGTATTCTTCTTCATCTTTGTCAGGTGATGACTCTGAATCTAGTTCAATCTTCTTAGCTTTTAAAGTGATATTGTTGTTTGACTTTTCTATGTCTTTAAATTCTGCACATCGGGATTATTGTAATTCCAAAGTTTAAAATAACTCTTCTAAATACTTATCTCCAAGTCCTTCAAGATGTAGTAGAAATCCACTATTGATGTCCACTCTTAGATTCTAGGAAAGGCGTTGACTACTGTATATTAGAGGGAATCCCAATTAGACATCATTTCTCCGAAGTTGGTTAGTCCAGTGATCAACTTCTTGGTCTTTGCGTGTAGTTGAGCCACCATTTCTCACCTTTCCATCTGAAGGTTGGTTAGTTGATTTCAGAGCAGGTCACATCTTGATAGTTTGGCCTCCGAGCTTTTTTCATGAAGCTTTAAGAACTTCTCTCAGAGTTTTTTAACGGTGTAGTAAATATCAATTCGATTGACTTCCTAAGGTGGTTGTATGCTTAAAAAATGGAATTCTACTTTACCATTGGCTACAAAGTCAATACGTAGGTACTCTTCCTTTTCTTCTTTGTTCTCATTCTTTGGTCTTCAAAACTATATTTAATTATTAATAAGATATCGAAATCGGTTTTAAAAAATATCTCCATTCGTCGCTTCTAAAAAACGAACTTTCCCTCGAACTTTGGTGGGTTAATGCTTGATCCGACCATTCTTCTTATTGTTTTAGTCAGTGGTTAGTTCTTAATAGTTGGGCTTTGATACAACTTGTTGGGATCATTGGACCGACTAGAGAGGGGTGAATAGCCTGTAAATTTTATATTATAATTTCTCTTGCTTTCTACTTAGCAAAGATACACATCAGTTAAAAAGAAATAACATCAAGAAAGTAAGGAGACTAAGGATTTACTTGGTTTATAATATAGATGGATACTAATCCAAGTTAATTTTAAGTGCATTATCAAGCTCCTTCTTAGATAAGGGTCGGAGGCTAAGTCTCCCCTTACAGTGTTTGAAAACAATCTTTGAGAATACAAAATTGGAAATTAAAAGTACAGAGTGTGTATAGAAACCTCAAATATCAAGGGCTCTTTTTATAAACTTCTAGCCAAGATAGTCATTTGTTGATGTGATACATTTCGAGCGCCTAGAAGTAGCTCGGGCGCCTGGATTCGGTCGAGTTGATCCACTTGGCAACGGGTCACTCAATGGTTCTAGATGATTTTGGTGATTTCAACCACTTGTATGCAATCCGGGCGCCTGGAGTCTACTGATGTGGACTTATACTGATCCGCTTCGACAATTGCTCTGATGACTTGGCTGCTCATTCAGGGCGCTTGGAATGGTCAACTTAGAGGCTGACTATTCTTCATTTCTGGTCGCATGGGTGATGCTCCGGACATTCAGAATTAAACTCGCCCAAACTCAACTTTGTCTTTCTCCTCAAACAGGTTTCCTCTCGACTTCTCATCCCTCAGATGCACCTTGCACATCCTTTTCGCTCCATCGGTGTACTCTTTCACAGTTCCTCATCTGTTGGATGCATCGAGCTCATTGGTTCTCTTTTCATATCATTCTTCTCACTCGCTGTATTTTTCGCTCAACTTATTATGCTCCTAAGTTTCTGCATACTTAGACATAAGGCATCAACATCAAAACTAACCCAAGATACTTACAATCTTCTCCTTTTTAATGTGCATCAACATGAGTTAAAGTTAGGGAAATTAAACAATAAATGATTTATGTTAAAATAATTTGAAACATAAAATTTTACCATTTAGTCTTCTCTTAAAACTTAATACCTATTAATTCTCTCCTTTTAATTACATCAAAAATATGAGTAAATAAAATGAAACAAGATAGAGAAAAAATCTGAAAATTTTTCTAGTGGATGTTCATATAGTATGCTAGTCTATATATTTTTTTTCAAACAGTTATTTTCAAATAAATGAATTTCTAAGAATTAAACATTAGATTTTTTAAAAATAAATGAATCAATTGATGTGGAATCGATTGGCTAATCGATTCAACCCTTATGTGAATTGATTGGACAATCGATTCAGAGTTTTTTCGCAAGAGCACACAGGAAATGATTGGGTTGAAGTTCAATCGATTGAGCCAATCAATCAACCTGTTTTAGTGAAAGCATAAAAAGGTTGTGAATTGATTGAGGGAATCAATTAAGCCCTTCTCGATCGATTGGGCCTGTTGATTGGGATCTTTGTCACAAGAAAATAGAGAGCTCGAGAATAGATTGTGCAATAGATTATGTTGTTTTCTCTCGCGAATAGAAAGTTTCTAAATTGATTGGGACAATTGATTAAAAATTGTCAAATCGATTGGTATACCTCACCAATCGATTAAGGGTTTGAAAAAGAGTTGTTCTGCAAGTTGTTGGATGGTTAGCTGATCTGACAATTGATTAGGGGAAAACCTAATCAATTAGGAGGCAAAAAACAGTTCGAACAGTATCCATATAAAAGGGAGTTCATCTAGGATTTTCGCCGCCAATTCTCAGGACCCTGAGGAAAAAGTGTTGTTGTATTTTCAATCGATCAAGAGACATTTCTATTTCCAAACAACAATATTAACAAGCTAAGCAAGATTTCATTATAAAATATTTAGCTTTATTTTCACTTATATTCTTGTTATATTTCTTGTGTTTGATGTTGTATAAGACTTCTCCGTTTTCGGAAAATTTCTGGAAAGGAGTATGGTCATAATGGAGCTGTGTGCAAGGTATGAATCTTTGTATTTTTTGAGGTGATAGAGATTAAGTAAATCTGAGATGTTAACGTTATGAAAATCAAGTAAAAGAATCTAAAAATATATAAAGGACTAAAAAAATTTCCAGAAATCCTCAAATAATTATATAAAATAAATTTCTTTGACCTTTTTTCCAATTGGGACTCCATCTCGGTCTCCGGTGGTGAGCACGAGGGCATCGCCTTTGGGCCCTACAGCTCCACACTTCGGGCAATCTTTCACATAGAGACTCGTATAATGATTTATTCCAATGAAGTCCAATTTACTTTGCAATTTTCTCTTGTCACTCCCTGAAAACTTTGGCAGTCTGGACCCTAAAATTTGCCTCATTTCAGAAGGATAATCTCCGCGTATAATGGGATCAAGAAACCTTCACCCAAAAAAATAATGAATTATTATTTTTCCTTAACATTTTTTTGATGCATAATTAAGAGAATAATTAAAGAGTTAATTAATCAATTACCATGGAGCATTAAATGCTAATGCTCGCTGAGAGGCCTTGTAATCCTCCGTTATATTCCTGAGTGGCTCAAACCAAGTGGTCGACATCGCAATTCCAATAGCACCTTCTTGTTTTATCTAATTTAATAAACTTTCAGGGGTAAAATGCCATAATTTTGAAATTCTAAATTGTATTTTTTAAAAAAATACAATTTTCCTATACCTGATACTTGCTCCGGTAAGTTTCTACTGCAGTAGCATGGGCCAAGATTATGTGATGAGCCGCGACATAAGGCTCGGTGCTTGAGTTGCCCGACCAACAATCTTCAAATCCACGCGAACAACGGTTGGGAGGATACGATCCGATCCGATACCCATAAGTAACTACGATGTTGGGTTCATTGAAAGTCGTCCAATACTTGACCCGGTCGCCGAATTCCCTAAAACAAATATCTGCAAATTCTCCAAATTCCTCCCTGGTAGAAAATAATTTACACACACTGTGAGCTTCATTTGTATAAAACGATTACAATTTTTTTCTAAAATATGCAAAAGGTCCTCACTGTAGTTGTGGGTTGAGCCATCCACCGTATCCGACTTCGAGCTCTTGTGGAATGTCATAATGATTCAAGGTAGCAAATGGCTTTATTCCTAATATTTTATTTTAAAAAAATCAAAAAATATATTCATTAAAAAAAATAAAATTAATCAATTTTGGATTAATAATTTTGTGTTTTTAATTAAGATTACCTTTAAGCAACAAGGCATTAATGAGTCTGTTGTAGAAAGCAATTCCTAGTGAATTAGTTCCTCCAAGCCTCCCTCCTGCCAAATTAAGAAAATAAATTAATTAATTAAAATTTAAATAAAAAGAATAAAAATAATAAAAAATAATATAAAAATACTCACTAGGTAAAATTCTCGACCATGATATAGAAAATCTATATGCATTGACTCCAATAGATTCCATTAATTCTATATCTTCCTGTGCATGATTAATATTTTCACTCAATTAAATCATATGAATTAAAATAATATTAATCAATTAATATTTATGCATATTTAGAAATTATTGGCACCATGTAACGATGGTAATGATCATCTGTTATTTCTGCATTGCTACCGTCCCTGATTCGTCCTGAATAAATAAATAAATAAAAACTTAAATATTAATTTGTATTATAATTATTCAATATATAATATAATTATACCGGGAATATGTGTGAGTATATCCCAATTGC
The DNA here is from genome assembly GCF_018446385.1 of Zingiber officinale. Classification (NCBI taxonomy): domain Eukaryota; kingdom Viridiplantae; phylum Streptophyta; class Magnoliopsida; order Zingiberales; family Zingiberaceae; genus Zingiber; species Zingiber officinale. The sequence goes on along the minus strand of NW_024589907.1, from coordinate 403,584 downwards.
TTAAGCTTTTATTATCTTCCAAGTAGGCTCCCTCGATCTATATATATATAAAAATATGTCATATATAATGCTATAAAATTATAAAAAATTATGATTCTACCCTGTCCCTCCTTTTTCAGGGGTTGCAATGATATTTCTTAAATATTCATACCTGAAACGATGACGTCGCGGTGCCAAAGAGAAATGAGGAAGGAAAGTAGGTCCGATCAATGCAATCAACTGAGAAAGAGAGCATGCCGAGCACTATGATGGACAATTGCACTAGTAATCTTTTGGTTTCCATTCGCTCCGAGTGAAACAACAAGTCGGTCGGATCGGTGTGCATGGGAGCTGCTAAAGGATTACTATTCTTAGCATAAAATCAAAATTAAAAGCAGAACGAAAGAGGATTCTTTGTCGATTGATCGCTAGTTTAATTACCAATCGTGAAGATGACCTATTCGATCGCCTACTCGGTTGATGACGGTTCCCGACTATTTTGTCAAGGCTGCCCGGAGCTAACTGCCTTTACAGAAAAGAGCAGGAGAGGGAATAGGAGGAGGAGGAATTAAGCATAAGAATACATACAACACACCATTAATATCGTCAATTATTGAAATGTCTTCATTATACCTCTATCAATTCCTTTACAATAGTAATCATCAATCATCAAAATGTAACAATCACGCACGTTTATCATATTCACACCCAAATTTTTTCAAATACATGCCAAATTACATCACAATAATTTCGTCCTCTTCCGCGTCTTTCTTAATCAATAATTTTGAGTGGCCGAGAAATTTTCGATACCAATTGGCCGAGAGCTTCGGAGTCCTTACTTGTGTCTCATAATCCACATGATAAATCCCAAACCTCAAACTATATCCATATAGCCATTCAAAGTTATCCAACAAAGACCATATGAAATATCCCCTCACATCAGCCCCTTGCCTACCACCCAAATTAATCATGATTAATTAGCCATTAATCAGACTCATTAAGATCGCATTTAAATTAATTGTTAATTACCTCATTGCTTCGTGCAAAGAAGAGAGGTAGCTTTGCAAGTATTCTACTCTCTCCTTGTCGTTTAGTAATTCCTTCAGTGTAGTATTGCGATAGCTCCCTTGGGGATAACCTACACAAATTAAACCTAATTAATTAGGCTTGCATTGATTTAATGGTGAGTAATTAAAGAAGTAATACTAACCATTTTCTGTAATAATCATGGGCATGTTGTTGTATCTTCGCTTCATGTACATCACAATGTTTTTCATGCCACGTGGAACCACGTAGAACTCCGGCATTACAGTCTGAAAAGGATTAATTATGAGTTAATTAAATTAACAAGTAATTTAATTTTAATTTTAATTTAATTTAATTTACCGGTTTTCCAATTGGGACCCCCATTTTCTCTCCAACCGTCGCCACAAACGCATCCAGTCCGAGGTCCACGACGTCACACGCGGAGAGCATGCAATCTTTCACGTAGAGACTCGTGTAATGGTTAATTCCAATGAAGTCCAGTTTGTTTCGCAATTTCTCCTTCTCGCTCGCTGAGAACTTTGGCAATCTGGCCCCCAGAATTTGCCTCATTTCGGGAGGATAATCCCCGTGCACAAAGGGATCGAGAAACCTACGCCCCAAAAGTAAATAAAGATAAATTAACAGCCTTTTTTGTAAAATAAGATTAGTAGAAGGGAAATAAATATTCGGTTCACCCACTGTAGTTTTCCTTTTTCCTTTTTTACCATGAGAAATAAAACGCTGATGCTCGTTGACATGCCTCGTAATCTGCCGTTACGTTCCTGAGCGGCTCGAACCAATCGGTGGCCACTACAATGCCAACGCTGCCCCCTTGCTTTTCCTAATTAATTAATTAATTAAAATATATATATATATATATATATATATATATATATATATATAATTAAAATTTAATTTTGTGAAATATAACCAAAGATGTATTTATTTACCTGGTATTTCAGTCTGTATAAGTCGACAGCAATCGCGTGAGCTAGTATTATGTTATGGGCTACGATATACGGTTCGATGGATGAGTCACCCGAAGAACAATTACTGAATGGATGCGAGCAGCGATTGGGAGGGTATGATCCGGTCATGTATCCTTTAGCGGCTACGATGTTGGGTTCGTTAAAAGTGATCCAGTACTTGACTCGGTCGCCGAATTCCTTAAAACATGTATTTGCAAAATATCCAAAATCCTCCCTGAAAAATATTTTTTTTATTCATGAATTTTTTGAGATAAAATGAAAATAAGAGTGAAATAATTAATTTAGGATTTAATAATTACTGTATTTGAGAGTTCAACCATCCACCGTATTGTTCTTCGAGCTCTTGGGGAATGTCATAATGGTTCAGGCAAACAAATGGCTGAATTCCTGATAAAATAAAATGTTTTTTAAATGATTTTTTATTATTTTTATTAAAAAGGTATATATAAAAAAAGATTACCTTTAAGCAATAAGGCATCGATGAGTTTGCTATAGAAAGCAATTCCTAGTGAATTAATTCCTCCATTTCTTCCTCCTGCCGAATAAAAAAATAAATACCAATTTATATATATTTTAAAGTATTAAAATTAATATATAAAATATTTTTTTAAAAAAAAATACTCACTTGGTAGAACTCTGGACCATGATATAGAAAATCTATATGCGTTGACTCCAAGAGACGCCATTAATTTAACATCTTCCTGAAAAAAAATATTATTATTATTATTATTATTATTAAAATAAAATAAAATAAAATAAAATAATTACCGAGTAAAGATGATAATGATCGTCAGCTATGTCTGCGTTGCTAGCATCCTCAATGCTGCCTGCAAAAATTAATATGAAAATGAAAATAAAATAATGATAAAAAAAGTAAGAATTAAGTAATTATTTTGTACCGGGAATATGAGAGAAAACGTCCCAATTGCTTAAGCTTTTTTGATCATCCAAGTAAGCTCCTTCGATCTGCAATTTATTTATTTACTTAATTAATTAATTAGTTAAATTAAAGATGTATATAGTTTTGATAAATTATCTAAGTTTCAAAATATCTAAATCACTTTTCAAAATTAACAATTCAGATACCTCATATTTTTTTAAACCTTTTTTAGAATCAATTGATAATGTGCAGCGATTCAGGATATTATTCATCAGTTTTTTTTAAATGTTGATTTGTATTAAAAAAAATTACTGTTTTTAATATATTATATTAAATTAATATGTGAGGAGTATATATATATATATATATATATATTTTCATGGTCGACCCGCCACTCTATCCTTGTCGCTTTGCCACTCCGCTTGGTCGAACCGAGCTAGTCTTCTTGGTTGATCTGTCACTCTTTCTTGTCAATCCTCCACTATGGTCGATCCGCCATTCTTTCTTGTCGATCCGTCACTTTAGTCAATTCGCCACTCATCCTAGCTGGCCCACCACTTTAATCAATCCCGCCACTCTGGCCAATCCACCATTTTTCTTGGCCGATCTGTCACTCTTTCTGATAGATCCGTCACTCTTCCTAGCCGATCTGCCACTTATCATGGTCGACCCGCCACTCTTCCGAGGCTGACCGACCAATCAACCACTCTTCCTGGCCAAGCCAAGTCCTTACAGAAACCGAGTCCCCAGGATTATCAACATTCCTTAGCCAAGTCGGCCCCATCCAAGAACGAGGTTTGGCCCGACGCTGGAGGGGACTGAGCCAACTCATCCTCATAGCGCATTAGTGGTCCATCAGTTCAATATTCCTCTTTTTGGTGTTTTGTATCACGGAAGATAAATTTTGCATGCAAATTGTACATTAGAAGCTCCTCTATGCCAAATGGAGAGATTATGGGTCCGTTTTAGAAAAGGTGTTAGAACATCTTTATAATTTGTCCTTTTCTGAACACGTTTTGAGATTCGTACATATACAAATAGTGACATTATAAAAGGGATCTCTATTTATATGTAAAGGTATATGATGCTACATAATTTTACGCATTCATAGCTACTGTTCATTCGACTATTCAATCTACTCAACTTGATCATTGACTTTAGAGTCGGAGGGCTTGTGCCAGGGACCTTTTCCCTACCCCAGTTACTAATGCTCTTTGAGACACGTAGGACAGCGAGGAATCTTTATTTGATCAATATCAGAGCCATCTTTTCTAGCTAATCATTTTCTTCACTTTTAGACACCATTATATATATATATATATATATAGGGGGATTTACCTTGCACATTCATGAACGACTGAGTATAAATTTGGACGCCTGAAAGCCCGTTCGGATGCCCCGATCGGCAAAAGTGAATCGGGGCGCCTAGACAACCTTCTAGACATCCAAATTTATACTCAGTCACTCATGAGTGTGTAGGATAAGGGTATACTATATATATATATATATATATATATATATATAAATATAAATTTAACATAATATATTTTTTAACACTAATTGATTATTTAAAAAATAATCATAATCAATTGCTACAGATTTGGAATTTTACTATATTGATGAACAAATCGCGATCCGGAACGGTAAGGGGTAAAATGAGTAAGGGCTAATCATTTTGAAATTTGGGTGGATATTTTGAAAACTTTAATACATGGTTGGGCAACTTGGCAATATAATTCTGATAACATCATCGATCGAAAGCAATCGAAGGAGCGTACCTGAAAAGAGGAAGTCGAAGTGCCGAAGATGAACGAAGCAGGGAAGTGACTCCTCCGTAGATCATCGCAAGCGGAGAGAGGGAGAAACCCAAATAGCACTGACAATTGCAGAGCTATTGCTATGGCTGATATTCTCCTCTTTATCGATCCTCTTCTTCCTGATCCGTCGTCAATCGACAGCTGCCAAAGGATTAATTAGTACTTTTCTTAGCGTAAAATTAAAATAAGAGACGGGGAATTAAAGGAGGAAACGAAATTACTTACGATAAATTGGCATAAAAAACTCTTCATCTCGGTCGATCGATCGGATGATGGTTTCTGAACTACTTAGAGAAAAGAGGAGGAGGAGTAGTGTCGGTGGACGTATAAGAAAATTTTGGTAATCAGCGAAGAAACAGATCACGCAACATATTCAATCAATTTCGCTGACTGACATTTCCACGTGCTGAGATATATAAATCGAAAATAATTAAAAATATTTTTTTTATTTCTTTAAAACTCACATTATCTCCCACAGAGCCAATAACATTATTTTAATCGCGCTGAGTGATGAATAATGAAATTTTTTATTGTGCTAAAAGTTTTCCTTTTTAAATAAAATAAATTTATTGTGAAAAAAAAATCAAATGGTATGGCTTATTTTTTTTTTTTTATTATTATTATTTTAGTTCACCTCCTTTCTCCGGATTGCTGGTCTTCTTAGAGCTGCTGAACTGGTTCGTCACGCTTTTGCCCATGAACTTCCCAGCTCTGCTTACGGCGCCGAGCCCGCTTCCGACGAGTCCAACGCCGGCGCCGAGGCCGGATCCGACCATCCCGACGCCGGCGCCGACGCCGGATCCGACCATCCCGACGCCGGCGCCGACGCCGGTCTGCACTAAGTCTGCGCCGGCGCCGAGGCCGGACCCGACTATCCCGGCACCGGCGCCGAGGCCGGACCCGACTATCCCGGCACCGGCGCCGAGGCCGGACCCGACCAGCCCGACACCGGCACCGACGCCTGTCTGCACCAGGTCGGCGCCGGCCACGATGCCGGTGTCGACCATGCCGACGCCTGAGCCGACCAAGGAAGCCGCCCTGCCGATGACAGCCTTCGTGCTTCCGATGACCCCCTCATCCTTCAGCTTCTTCCTCGCCTCTAGAGCTCTCTTTTCTTCTTCCAGCGCCACCAGCTGTTCTTCTTTCGTGAACGAATGGTATAGCACCTGATGAAGGATTTCAGCAAGTATTTAGTTACAATATTAATCTGATAATAAACAAAACAAATATTATTTTCTTATTTATGTAAACTGAAAACCGACCTTCACCGTAAGGCTCCCTCTGTCCTTCTTATCCTTGATGCTTAGAGTGTCCAGTGATGAAAGCAGCTTCAGCTCCATCTCTTTGGTGGCTTCAGGTTTCAGTTCCTGTAAACTTAATTTCGCAACGCCCATCTTTTTATCCTGTTGAAGGTTGTCTTCATCGTAAACCTGAAAATAAATGAATAACAATCGGTAATTAAGCCGATGTGCAACCAAACTGTTTGAAAGGATTGAGATAGAGAAATGACCTCGAAATTAATAGATTGCGTTTCCTTGTCCTCGGCAAGAAGTTCGAATGTCTCATTCCACACAGGGTTGAGATTGTCGTCGACGACTTTGGTTTTGACTTTGAAAACTGGGCGGACGTATAGAACTACGTACGGATCGGATTTACCGACAAGTTCTTGATTCTTTAAGCTGGTCGCTCTGACAATTGTTACTGTGAGCTTCCCTTGTGGTTTGAGCTCTAGCTCACTGCAGAAATCGATGATACAACTTTCAGTAGAACATTACGATTGTACAAGTAGTCCACACACAAACCAAACTAAAATGATTGTTACCTAATATCGACATCTACTCCACCTAGTGGAACAACAATTCTGTGGGGCCATTCAAGCATGTCAGTGATTATTGAAGTGACAGTATCCTACATAACAAGATTTAGAATGATCTTCATCACATTTATTTTGATGAATTTGGAGTGTGTGTGTGTATATATCAAATTCAACTCACATCGATCATGTCTGAAAGGCCAGGAATAGCAGTGAGGCTCCCTCCCACAGCCTTCAATGTATAATCTATTCTAGGCTTTGGCTGAAAGGAAAGAAAAAAAAATCAATGAATCAGTCATTTTAAACATGAAGAAGACACAAAGCAGATCACGTCAGTTCTATGCTAACATACTGGTGTAGAGTAGTGCGACGGTGATCATTTTCGACATACCTCGGCGAGTAGTGCAACGACAACAGCAGAAATGCAGGGAATCTCTTCGGAAAGTTGAAATATAACACGTATTACGGTGAAGACCTGTAGATCCTTTAACTACGCCCAGAGAAATGTAGCAGCATCAAATTTACAAAGGTACAGAGTAATCAAGGGCATAGTAGCCTGTTAGAAAAATACAATCAACTAAACTAACCTGAATAGGCAGTGAAGCAACGAATGCATCGACTACAAGAATTATGCTCAGATCTCCACCCCATAGAAAATCAATGTCCATTGTAAGTTGTCCTTTCTTGAGACACTGAACTCTAATACCTTTGGTAAAAGATGAATATATCAAATGCAGTGTAAAACTTAATTCAGATGGAACAGCTAATTAGGTAGAAATTTCTCCTGTAGAGTTACCCCTTTCCATAAAAATACTAGGAATACTAAAATGTGAACATCTTATAAAACAAAAAGGATTTAGCTTAGAAGCTTAGAATCACTAAAAATATTAAGACTCCCGAAAGGAAGTAAATAAATCGAGGAATCTTAGTGAAAAGAAAAGTAATACACAAACTCAGTTTCACTCCAGGAAGATGAAATTAAGGAGAAGAAAGCATATCAATCCTTGTAAGTTTTAAGCATAAATAACCAATTCAACAGTGAAGTTAGCTCATATATCATTTCACTGTAAAAACAACAAACTAGTGAAAACAAGAACCTTAGAAGTTGGTAAAGTTAATGTATGAGATCTCAATACATTAACAGCCTCAGTGAAATATTTTAAGCAATAGAACAAAGCACAATGTAACTAAATCATTCTAACAACCCAGCACCGTCAAACAAGTAGCAATTAGGAAAGAATATAAGAAAATTACTAAATATATAGATATTTGATATTTAGAAGTTAGAACTGCACCGTAAACAAACCTTCAATTTTAGGTGGCACATTCCCAAGAGAGAGCTTGCTGAACTTGAGTGAAGATATTCCTGATGGCCTATAATCATCCAGTAATGGTTCAACTGTATCCTTGATTACCAGCGTTGCTGCCTCAAACCATGTAAACCAATAAATTAGATTCAGGTAGAATTTGACTAGTTGATCAGACAATAAAATACCAAAAGCATAAAGAATCATAAGACTATGGTTGGAGAATTAACACTAACTGATTATAATCAATCCATGTTCTAATTGTGAGAGAATGCATATGTCTGCATTTGGGATAGCATATGAATCGCTAGTATTTATGTGCTATCTTTTGTAATTTTTACTATTCATTAGTGCATGATGCTTTTGAAAAGGTAGATTGAGTTTTCCTTCAGTCACCAAGAATTTCTCATCATATTGAATGGTTTTGTCGTGTACATCTTTTTATTAAATAATTCAAAATTTGATCCCTATCACCTTCCATTTTGTTTTATATGTTCCTTTTTAGTTCATAATACATATATTTCAATCTCTTCCCATATAATATAGATTAGTTTCTTTTTCATCCTTCTTTACCAAACTTTTCATTTACATTTTTCAATCCTACCGAAGAAAGACAATGAACAACCAGTCACAACTTACTCAAAATTACACATTATACTACACACAAGGCACCTGTGCCTGTAGGTTACTGGATACTTGGATAGATCACTCTGTAATCCTGTATACAGATGTCAGAGTGATCAGAGTTCAGATTGTTTTGCGATTAATAAATATACTTGAAACCTAATACAAGAAATATAGAAGAAAATTTTCTTCTCATTGCATGATCTTTCTGGTAGAAATGCTCCAACACAGTAAAAAATAAAGCATAAAAAAACAAAAAAAAAAAAAAAGAGAGGCTCTGTCAGCATTGTCATTCCAATGATTCAATGTCACTGTGATCTCGTAAAAATAGAATTAAAGCTCTATCAAAGTTTCCAATCTTGGAATAGCAGTACAACTCTAAACAAGTAGTAGCTAAGCTTACTTCTGCAATAAAGGGCCACATTTTGCCTAACAACTTGTTTAGCCACTTCACCTGAAAACATTGAAACATAACTTCACCGAACAAAGTACATGATTAAAACTGACCCAAGTGAATAAAAGAACCAAAAGAAGTTGCAATACAACAGCACAGGGATCAAATCGAAAAGCAAATTATCAAGAGCCTAAAGAGAAAACAGGAAAGATTAAAGTTGATGGCACAATTCTACTATCACATAAATACAAAATTGGCAAAATTTTCAAGTATCTATTCCCTACATGATTTCTATCAGAAGGCAGAAGAAACATGTAGTTATTCACTACACATGAAACACCTAGCTAATAAATCAATTAGCCCAACTCTCCTCCGTACTTAAATCTAGAAATGGGAGTCAATTATGCACCTATCTAGCCATATTATAAAGAAGAAAGATGGCTATCACAGAACTACACAATTGGCAAAATTCTAAAGCACCTTTTCCCTGCATGAATTATTTCAAAAGGCAGAAGAAGCAGGTAACTATGAAACTCCTAGCTAATAAATTTATTAGCCACACTCCATCCATAAATCTGGAATCTGGAAGCCAGAAGTTTGTAAGGAAAATAGTAATGAACACTTCAACTTTTGAAACCTCTCTAGCTAATCTAAACAATGCTTTTCCAGATCTCCCTACAATAAAGTGTCTTTGCCTAAATTATGAATTAGTTCAAAGATGAGATTATGCGGTCTTTCTCTCCATTTGTGTGCTTTTTTTCTTATTAGACAGAAAGCAAATAAATAGTTGACAAATCATTATAAAAAGTAATCAGACAGCAATTAATTTTACCACAATTCTGGTTGAAAAGAAATTTAATAATATTTATTTACTTAATATGATATCAAATACTGAGTTATCCATAAATACAAAAGTCACCACCAAGTGGAGTACACTTCAAATTTACAGCTATTTCCAATATTGAGAACATCTGTAGACTTTGTGAGAACTAGTTCTCACTGTTATTCATCTCTCTTCTTCCTCATTCGGCACCAGAAATTTGAAAGTCCATTCAAATCTTTGTGAGATGTTATAATAAGACTGTGACTGAATACCCAACATGACTAAAATAACTGAATGGGCCATATATTTCAGATGTATGCTCTTTGAAAGTGTTTGGGCTTTTATAATCAATATTGTGCAATAACCTGTTCAAATGCAGGAAACGAAACCCATTCAGGGTAACTGTCACCACAAAGTTTCTTCAACTCATCTCTGCCCATAGACGCAAGGAGTTTTATATCAGCAGCCTGTAGAGAAGTGAATGTGAACAATAGCATAAATATGACCTTTTCCAACTAATCCTAGCATATTATAATGTGAAGAAGCATAACTCAGTTAATGCGAAAGATAAAATGCTAGTACATACACGATAGATAAACCACTACAATCACTATCTAATCTAGGCATGAACAATGTGTTGCTATACCGATTGAATCAAACCATAGAGCCACTATATATCAAGAACCTTGAGTAATTCTCATTCCCACATAAAAACCAGTTTTTAGTTGGCACGACTGCAAGCTGATCGCATACTGTTCAAGGAGACCCTAAAAATTCTATCATAATTCCTGATCCAAATCTCAATTTATGCACATCATCCTTGAGCGCGGACCTTGCTAATCTACTACGTCTCTTTACAATTTTCATAGGCAAACAAAATTCCAGATCCAAAAGCAACCTCGTAGAACAGATTATGAAACACGCATCAAGCTACATTACGCACCGACTTCCAACAAACAAATGAACGGCGCCAGAGCGAGAGGGGTGCGCGTAGGGGAAGAGATCGTACCTTGGCGGCGCGCTTAGCGCTTCGGCGCTTCATCATGCGGTTCCATCCGGCTATCAGAGAAATTCCAACCATCGCTCCCATAATCAACCCCGAGATCAGCCCCATCCTTCCCACTTTATTTCCTCAGCGATACCGAACCACAGAATGAGTCGATCCAATATTCGTCGAAGACTCGATCGCACGCTGTGAGGAAACCGACGGATCCGAAGAGTTGAAAAGCAGAGAGAGAGAGAGAGAGAGAGGGGAGAAGATGGAGGAGGAGCAAGCGAGTGAACGAGAGAGAGTTTGGAGAGGAAACGGCCTGGTGACAACTGACAATTCGGATCGCGTGCCGTATCATACGATTTTAATAAATTTAGAAATGCCTATGATTTAAAATACTTTAATATCATCAAATTTTCTTTTATATTTCTAATTTTGATGGGTGTTAAACAAATTAATTATTAGTATTTTATATAATTTACATATTCAATTCTTACTTATATGGTCCTTACTAATATTACTATTTATCAATTAGAAGAAATTATAAATATTGAACAAAATTTAGATACTTTTTCAAATGAACCTTAAATCCAAGAAGAATATACAGTCAAAGATTGTTATTCTTTTTATACAGTACTCTATAGACATTACAGAACACAACCACTTCATTTACCAGATGGAGAGGAAGAATATTTCACACTTATGACTGAAGAATCAGCAAAAACACTTTTACAACAAAAACATAATTACATCCATCTAGCACTAATTGTGTTTGATCTAAGAGGACTTATTAGAAAAAGCATAGGAGTTAAAAGTCTTTTTAACCCTTTATAACTCAAGATTTTCTAATAATGATAAAACAGTTATTGGACTTATTAAAGTCAATATAAATAGCAACTTGAGAATTACTTATTTTTACCCAAACTTTAATATGACTATTTCAGACTTTACAGAACATATTAAAATCTTAGTCCAAATAAGAGACTATGAATATTTTCAATGTCATAATATCCAAATTGACATAATTTTTCTTGAAAAAATAATGACTAATATTAATAATAGTTTTAAAGTTCAAATAAACAATATTATTGAAACACTTACTAAAAAAGAATTTATTTTCTTAAACCTAAATACTTTTCATCTAATCTACTGGTCGGGTTAGACTGAACCCTTAATCTAGAACTTAGTACTAAACAATAAATTTTACAACCAATGAAATCTATTATTTATAAAGATAGACATGGTAGTTCTATAGTAAAATTTCATAATTATAAACCCTTAACATCACAAGAAGAGGATCATGATGATAACCAACTAATATGAACTTAATGAATATACAATACATCACACAATCAGACCAAAATAATGAGGCAAATTATTTATTTTATAACTTAAATGAATATGTTTACATCTCAGCTGAAATAGCTATCTATTTCACTAATGAAGATTTAATAGAATTAGAAACTTTTGATCTCTTATACCATAAATTAGAACATAACTGGATGTTATATTTTGATGAAGATTATAATATAATTGCTAAAAAGAAAGATTATTTCTCAAACATCAATTTAATGAATTCAGCTAAATCTAGTAGCACTAGCAATTTCAGACCACAACCTCCACAAGTGAGTTATCCTAAAAGTTTTATGAGAATTATAGATTATGGACTAATAACAATCTCTTATTGAGAACAATAGGCAAAAGAAGACCACTAGAAATTACCTACTTTGGTAAAAAAAAACAATCTTATTAAATATAGGAGAATGTAATGATCCACAACAATATGATATCTATTTAGAATAATAGATAGTTTCCGTTAAAAGAGATTACCAAGTCAGACATGAACTAAATATAAAATTTGGTAAAGCCATGATAAGAGTATGAGAAAATTGTTGGTTAGTCATAGGAAAACGTACTGGTTCCACTGTACAAAAATTTTTGTACAAGTGTCGAACCTTTCTTTAAATAACCTATTGTGTTCTTTAGAAGTTAAATTAGGAATTGCAGACGGAACTTAACATCATTGATTCCAAATTTAACTTATCTGTTCTTAATGGTTTAGATTTGAATCGCAAGCGGAACTTAACACTATTGATTCAAATCTACCTAAGTTATTAATTCCATAAATATTAATTTTCAAAATCGGCTTCCAGGATTGCATGGCGAGGCACATGGCCTTCTTGGATATGAGAGCAACCACCACCGCCTAGGTAAAGTCTTTTAAGGAAAGCTAATATTTATTTCCTTAAATAACTCTAGGTTAACCAAAAAGAATAATCGAATCACAAATTCGAAAAAGAAGAAAACACAAACTCAAAAAATAAATTCGAAAAACTAGATCTAATTGCCTCTTGTATTTAGAATTCATACAAAGAAAAATAACTAGTATGATGCGGAAGAAAAATACTAGTTATACCTTCTCTTTGTAAGCTAATGACCTCAAGATCTTCTGCCGTATTCCTCGCCTCGCCTTGGACATCGTGTGGGCGACGATCCTCCAAGATGAACACCACCCAAAAGCTTCCTCCTCTTCTTCTAAAATCCGGCCGCCACCACCACCAAGGAGAAGAGAGCAAAGGGAAAGGGAGAAGGGAGAGGGCCGGCCACCAAGAGATCTCCAAGCCAAAGAATAAGAGTTGTGTCTCATGAAGCCCTCTCACCCCTTCTTTTATATTATTTGCCCAAGGCAAATAGGAAAAAACTTTTTACAAAAAATAAAATCATCCAAGAGTTTTTCCTCTTTCCTTTTAATTTTTTCTTTTCTTTCCTCTTGATCGAATCAATCACCAAATTTGATTTTGTGATGATTTTAATTTATTTTATTATGGTCGGCCCCTTGCTTGGGCATCAAGCAAGGTGGTCGGCCACCTCATCAAGGGAATAAAGGAAATATAAAGTTTAAAAATTTTACAAGAAGAAATCCTCTTATAAAATTTACAAGCTCTCTTTCCTAAAGTAGGAGTTAAAAAAGGAAAGTTCTAAAAAATTAAAACCATGTTTTAAAATTTAAAACTTCTCTAATAAAATATCCTTTTTTAACATGATGATAGAAAATTTTAATTTTAAAACTTATCTCCCTTTTTTTCTTAAACCATGAGGATGGTTAAAAAAGGAAAGTTTTAAAACTTTTAAAACTCTCTATTAAAACATGTGGCCTAATTCAAATAAGGAAAGTTTTAAAAATTAAAATCTCTCTTTTAAAACTTATAGTTTTCTACAAAGAGAAAATTTTAAAAATTCAAAACACCCCTCCTATTTGAAATAATAGTGGCCGGCCCCTACATGCTTGGTCACCAAGCAATAGGGTCGGCCCTATTAAGAGGAGATGTGGCCGGCCATTGCTTGGTCACCAAGCAATGGGTCGATCCCCTTCTTGGACACCAAGACGGGCCTTTCGTTGGATGGACTTGAGGCTTTAATGAGGCTACGACAGGGACCTAGAGGAGAAATTGGTTTTGGCCTTCCGATGAGCTTGAGTATCCCGTGTTCGCCCCGAACACACAACTCAAGTTCATCGATAATAACTCATTGCACTAGAGAGTTATTACCGCACCAATCCCAAAGTACATTATGGGCTCCTTCTTATCATGAGTGTGTTAGTCTCCTTGTGTTTAAGATTACGAATGTCCACTAATTAAGTAAGTTACTGACAACTCACTTAATTAATATCTAGCTCCAAGAGTAATACCACTCAACTTCATTATCATGTCGGACTAGGTCCACCTGCAGGGTTTAACATGACAATCCTTATGAGCTCCTCTTGGGGACATTCTCAACCTAGATAACTAGGACACAGATTCCTTCTATAATCAACAACACACACTATAAGTAGTATCATTTCTCAACTTATCGGGCCTATTGATTTATCGAGCTAAATCTCACCCTTTGATAAGTTAAAGAAATAAATACTAAATATATGTGTTTGTTATTATATTAGGATTAAGATCACACACCTCCATAATAACTAAGGTCTGGTTCTTTTATAAAGCCAGTACAAAAAGAACTTACCTAAAATGGTCCTACTCAATACACTTAGAGTGTACCAGTGTAATTTATTAATCAAGATAAACTAATACTTAATTACACTATGACTATTCCGATGGTTTATTCCTTTCCACCTTAGTCGTGAGCAACTGTTTATAATTTATAGAGAACCGACAACATGATCTTCTAAGTGTGACACCACACTCCATATTGTCTACTATATAAATTAATTTAACAAATAAATGCAGATATTGACCAATGTCATTCTTTTATTTCAACAAAATAAATGTTTACAAAAGCTAGGCTTTTAATATACACTCTAACAAAAAATACTTAGAAAATGTTGCTAGAGCAGCATGGGAAGCTTATAAAACTACTTATCCTGAGGAAGTAACAAGGATTGCTTCATAAGAAAACAACATACTTAATTTTTGTTATATCATTCATCGGCTATTTACTGCCAAAGATGTTAATACAGGACTAAACATAAGGCAAAGAGAAGCAATGCAAGATTTAGAACAATTACAACTCTTTAGTTAGAACTGGATTAAACCCTTCTGTAATGACTTTTTATCATTAACAGCAGTTTTAGGCAATTATTGTAACCCAGAATTAGGAGAACAACTCTTTAACAAACTTTAAGAAGATTTAGCAAAAGAAATACATAAAGCTTGGACAAATATGAAAGTAGCACCACAATATGATAATATTGGAGTACGAATTCAACATATTATCTCAATATTTAAAGAAAAGTATACCTATATTCATATATAAGAATAACATTAAAATCAACAATATGAATTATGTAGCTAGATTTATACTCCACAATAATATGATCTCTCCCAACCTAAAACACAAACAAACCATAGAAATATTTTATCAAGAGTACCCAAACCATCAGTAACAAAACCTAAAATAGCTAGACTTAGAAAAACATACTATGTTAGAAAAAGTAGAAAACAGAAACCATACCTAAACAAAGATAAACAGGTAAGAAAAGTTAAGTCAAAGAAAACTTATCCCAATACTATTACTTGTTTTGCCTATAATGAACTTGGACATTTATCTTATGCTTGCCCAAATAAAAAAAATCTATACATAAGAGAAGCAAAATTAGTTACATGTACCAATCTTGACTTAGTAAAACTACAATCAGATGTCTCTGATACATCTTCGATTTACTCTATTGTTTCAGTAGATGATGTAGAAGAAATACTGTTATCTTCTGACTATAGCCTAGTAAATTCTTTCTTATATCCTTCATACCCTCCTAACCCTGAAACATCAGATTACATGCTCTTAGATAATTTAGAAGAATTATGGGAAGATTTTCCAGACACAAATTTAATGCTCAAACAACTTAACACAAAACTACAGAAGAACTTAACTGTCTCCATTATTGGGTACTAAAAATAGGAACTGATAATATTCTTTTTTTTTAGTTATTATCCATTGTTAGATAATAAAGGCACATGTAAGATATGTAGGAAACATGCCTATAACCTATGCCTCCATCAACTCTTTTCCATTGTAATACCCATAAGCCAGCCATCTAAGGGTAGCACTCGAAATGTTTTACTGAAAACGCGTGTCTCTGTATTAGAAATTCATCTTAATCAATTAGAAATTGAACTTGCTACCATACATAAAACATTAAATGGACTCCTTACTCCACCGTTTTCAGAGATTCCACCTTCTTCATCGGTTTTTGATAAAGGTAAAGGCCTGCAACTTTTTATTACTCCATTAGATACTAATCTAGTTTTTATCAAACCCTCTAGTATATGTAACACAGGAAAAACCCTAGACATTAGAGTCAAATGTCTTGTTAATATCCATGTATGTGAATTCACATTACATGCCTTTCTAGATAGTGGGACTACTAACTCCACAATAGATAAAACCACACTTTTTTTTATATTACTAAAAATCCTTATCAAAATTACCTCCCAACCATTAATTTATACTCAATTTGATGGTCAATAATTAGAATGATTATAATTTGTTGCTAATATAGATTTATAAGTTTATGATAATTATGACACATACAGTATACCCTTCCACTCTTTAAACTATGGATAAAACCATTATTACATCCTAATATATACTTGATCTTAGGATTAAATTTTCTTTTAGCACCAGACAGAGCTTTCCTTCTAACCAAAGATTATGCTCTTTCCTTCTCCTCACCCATAGTCTCGGACTATCCATCTATTATTCATCCCTTAACTACCAAACCACTCTTAGAACCCCTGCCTCTTGACAGTGCCGATAGTACTTCTTGTAAATGTTCTACTAAACATGTCTGTAAATAGTCAAGTGAGCAAACAACATCTCTTAATAACTCATGTTAAACTTGTGGTCTAGCTCTCTGACTATCAGGATCAAGAAAACTAGAATTACTTGGCTGGTCAAGCCCTATATCAAATCTTGATAACACCAGGACTATCCCACCTGATTTAATACTCTTAAGATAGTTGCTTCAAATAATAAATACTCATCAACCTGATTTAGACTCTCTCATTTCTAGATTAGAGAAACTAGAAATTATTGGAGAAAATTCTACTAAATATTGGGACAAAGATAAAGTCTACAGTAAATTATCAATAATTAACCTAGATCTCACAATTAAAGCTTAGGACTTAAGATACAGAAATTGGAAAATTGAAGAATGTAATACACATATAAATCAACTACTAACTCTAGGAGCCATCCAGAGATCAACAGTTAGATACAAAAGCCTAACTTTTATAGTTAATAAGAGAGCAGAACAAAAACGGGGCCAATCAAGGATGATGTTTAATTACAAAAAACTTAATGATAACTGTCAAAAAGATGGTTATAAAATTCCTAACAAGGACTAACTCTTGAATAAAATTCAAAACTCTAAATGGTACTCTAAGTTTGACACGAAATTAGGGTTTTGATAAGCAAAAATGTACCCTAAGTATGTTGAATAGATAACATTTTCATGCCTAGAAGGACATTTTGAATGGCTCGTCATGTCATTTGGTCTGAAGTTGCCTCCCAAATATTTTAAAGAAAAATGGATGATATTTTCAGAAATGCATCCATGTTCACTAGTGTCTATATTGATGATGTCTTAGTCTTTTCTAAAACTAAGCAAGAACATTATGCTCATCTATACATAATTTTTAATCTTTTTGAAACCCATGGTCTTATTATTTCTCGCAAAAAAATACAACTAGCAACTACCCACATCTCTTTCCTTGATACTGAAATGGGTCACGGAATAATAGCACTTCAAGCACATATTTCAACTAAGCTTCTCAATTTTCTTGATAAAATAGAAGATACCAAAACTCGATGCTCTTTTTTAGGCCTTCACAATTATGAACACCCTTATTTAAAAGACATAGGAAAAATTAGTGGTCCTTTGTATAATAAAACTTCATTAACAGGACAAAAACACTTTAATCAATGAGATGTAGCTCTTGTCCAACAAATAAAACAACTAGTTAAAACAATTCCAATGTTGGCTCTACCATTAGATTCAGATTATTTAGTTTTTGAGACAAACGACTATGAATCTGAATGGGATGGTATTTTATTCCCAAAACTTCTAAATATGAACCTAAAAACTTTATAATCTTATGTCATTATGCCTTTGGGAAATACCAAGAAAAGGGACCTTACTTCCCTAGATTATGAAATATTAGCTGGTATCTACTGCCTAGAAACATTTAGACTATTTATATGTAATAAACAAGAAGTTACTATCCAAACTGATTATGAAGTTATTGTAAAATACAGTCAACAAACACAAGGCTTATGAAAAGGTTTAGGACATAAAAGATGGCATAAATTTATAGATACTATTATTAATAAATGTTTACGCATCCACTAAGAATACATCAAAGGATTTAATAATTCTTTAGCAGATATATTATCTTGTTTATTACACTAATTTTATTTTTTTTTAGACAATGGATCGACCACGGAATGTACGTAATTTTGCTACTAAGATATTAAGGTTTGGAAACCAAGAACTACAACAATTTACACAACATCAAGATCAGTTTCATTCTACATTTAGAGACAAGTTAGATCACATTCAATATTGCCTTATTGATAACATTTGGCACATTTCAACTATTCCTGGTAGTTTTGGACATAAGATTGTAGTTATTAGCACTTTATCAAACTACTTTCTGACAACCATACAGAAACCAGCTGGTAAGAAATTTTCTTGTTATGTAGTTTTCTCTAGAACACAAGCTAGTGTCTATGTTACTTGGAAAGAAACAAATGTGGCAATACAAGGTTTAGAACATTCCTTCTTTAAAAAGTATTATTCTTTTGAAGAGACTTTCAATGCCGCTAGGACCCAACTTGGTCCTAATTTCTTTATTAGTACCTTATTAAAGACAACAACTTTGGTTACAAGCCCGGCTATTTCACAACCTCATGATTTTTTTATTTCCCCTTAAACATATGCACAAATTATCGAAGGAACCCATAAGCATCCTTCCTCTCCTACACCTTCAACCAATAAAAAGCTTTATCGACCTACTTACTTAACACTGGCTCAATTAAAGGAGCAAACTGCTACAACATCAACCCAAAGAACTTTAGAAGCCCATTTATTGAGCCTTCCTAACACTACCGGATGACATTAATTCTTATGTCTGAAATTTATAGAGAGGTCGACATTATAGACTTTCATTGAACTATCCAAAGCCTTGAAAGCTTTCCATAAAAATCCCCCTCCTGAGATAACTATTGTCTACGAAGCAGAATTTAGACCAAAACTCAAATGCCAGAAGCTTGGCCCAGCCTGTGAAGATTCTACTAAATATGGATGCACGTGTCAACTTCTATACTCTTTCCACAAAGTTAATTTAGATTATGAAAAGTATACATCAACCTCGTATAAAGGAAGGCTAATCACTCCTTTCACTTTAATGGACTATGAACTTCTCTATAAAATCTAGATTCACGACATAGACTCAGTCAAAGATTTTCTTAAGAAACTTGGAATTATTATTTCTCTTGTCCTTTTTATAGTATGTACTTTTGATAGTTCTCCTCCTAAATGGATTGATCTTAAATGGAACCAGCCAGACATCTGATCAAAATCGATATAAATGAAGTTGGAGGATATCAAGCTGAACTTGAAAATTATCCTTCCGATCTAGAACTTGATTGGGAAGCTCCTCCTACTTTTGGCGATCAACTAAAACATTGGCGAGCTTCAGTACAAGGAACCAATTGGGCTTGGGACCTCTTGACATACCCTGACAATTACCTACTAGTAAAAAAACATATACTAAAAAAATCTATTGGCCCAAGGATACGGGCACAAGATTTTTTTTTCTTTCTCTTTTTAGACACAACATACAACTTTAATCCAATATTACCAGCAAAAAACTGAAAGGTTATATAACAAGAGACTAGCCAGTTCAACTCTCTCCACCAGAGCATACAGAATAGCTCTACACAGAAGCATGAATCTAGATCCAGCTGGTAGCTCTTAGACTCCTTTAGATTTCACAGGTGAAAATAATCTGGATAACACGATGGAATCCTAAACCAGCCTAACAAACACGGTTACATAGTAACTCATCCATTACTTCATCCATGACATTTTCTCCACTCATTACAACAACAAACTTTACCTAAACATCAGCCATGACGTTTTTCTCCACCAAAACCACAACATCACCACCACTAAAAATATTACAGTACCTCCACTCATCCAAAACGTCAGCCAAGACGTTTTCACCTACCACCTGTCTCTCCTAAATACTTTTTAGCCTGACCCCTCTCCTCTCTCTCACCATCTATCTATATTCCGCCTATATTTTTGTGCTCTAGCTCTCTCTAACTATCAGGATCAAGAAAACTAGAATTACTTGGCTGGTCAAGCCCTATATCAGATCTTGATGACACCGGGACTATCCCACCTGATTTAATACTCTCAAGACAGTTGCTTCAAATAATAAATACTCATCAACCTGATTTAGACTCTCTCATTTCTAGATTAGATCAAAACTAGAAATTATTGGAGAAAATTCTACTAAATATTGGGACAAATATAAAGTCTACAGTAAATTATCAATAATTAACCCAGATCTCACAATTAAAGCTCAGGACTTAAGATACACAAATTAGAAAACTGAAGAATGTAATATGCATATAAACCAACTACTAACTCTATGAGCCATCCAGAGATCAACATTTAGATACAAAAGTCCAATTTTTATAGTTAATAAGAGAGCAGAGCAAAAACGGGGCCAATCAAGGATGATGTTTAATTACAAAAAATTTAATGATAACTGTCAAAAAGATGGTTATAAAATTCCTAACAAGGACTAACTCTTGAATAAAATTCAAAACTCTAAATGGTACTCAAAGTTTGACACGAAATCAGGGTTTTGATAAGCAAAAATGTACCCTGAGTATGTAAATAGACAACCTTTTCATGCCTAGAAGGACATTTTGAATGGCTCGTCATGTCATTTGGTCTGAAGTTGTCCCCCAAATATTTTAAAGAAAAATGGATGATATTTTCAGAAATGTATTCATGTTCACTAGTATCTATATTGATGATGTCTTAGTCTTTTCTAAAACTAAGCAAGAACATTATACTCATCTATACATAATTTTTAATCTTTTTGAAACCCATGGTCTTATTATTTCTCGCAAAAAAATACAACTAGCAACTACCCACATCTCTTTCCTTGATATTGAAATGGGTCAAGAAACAATAGCACTTCAACCACATATTTCAACCAAGCTTCTCAATTTTCTTGATAAAATAGAAGATACCAAAACTCTATGCTCTTTTTTAGGCTTTCACAATTATAAACACCCTTATTTAAAAGATATAGGAAAAATTAGTGGCCCTTTGTATAATAAAACTTCATTAACAGGACAAAAACACTTTAATTAATGAGATGTAGTTCTTGTCCAACAAATAAAACAACTAGTTAAAACAATTCCAATGTTGGCTCTACCGTAGATTTAGATTATTTAGTTTTTGAGACAAACGACTGTGAATCTGAATGGGATGGTATTTTATTCCCAAAAGTTCTAAATATGAACCTAAAAACTTTATAATCTTATGTCATTATGCCTTTGGGAAATATCAAGAAAAGGGGCACCTTACTTCCCTAGATTATGAAACATTAGCTGGTATCTACTGCCTAGAAACATTTAGACTATTTATATGTAATAAACAAGAAATTGCTATCCAAACTTATTATGAAGTTATTGTAAAATATAGTCAACAAACACAAGACTTACGAAAAGGTTTAGGACATAAAAGATGGCTTAAATTTATAGATATTATTATTAATAAATGTTTACGCATCCACTAAGAACACATCAAAGGAATTAACAATTCTTTAGCAGATACATTATCTCGTTTATTACACTAATTTTATTTTTTTTTTAGACAATGGATCGACCACAGAAGGTACATAATTTTGCTACTAAGATATTAAGGTTTGGAAACCAAGAACTGCAACAATTTACACAACATGAAGATCAGTTTCATTCTATATTTAGAGACAAGTTAGATCACATTCAATATTGCCTTATTGATAACATTTGGCACATTCCAACTATTCTTGGTAGTTTTGGACATAAGATTGTAGTTATTAACACTTTATCAAACTACTTTCTGACAACCACATAGAAACCAGCTAGTAAGAAATTTTCTTGTTATGTAGTTTTCTCTAGAACACAAGCTAGTGTCTATGTTACTTGGAAAGAAACAAATGTGGGAATACAAGGTTTAGAACATTCCTTCTTTAAAGAGTATTATTCTTTTGAAGAGACTTTCAATGCCGCTAGGATCCAACTTGGTCCTAATTTCTTTATTAGTACCTTATTAAAGACAATAACTTTGGTTAAAAGCCCGACTACTTCACAACCTCATGATTTTTCGGTTTCCCCTCAAACATATGCACAAATTATCAAAGGAACCCATAAGCCTCCTTCCTCTCCTACACCTTCAATAGACAAAAAGCTTCATCGACCTACTTACTTAACACTGGCTCAATTAAAGGAACAAACTGCTACAACATCAGCCTAAAGAACTTCAAAAGCCTATTTATTAAGCCTTCCTAACACTACCGGATGACATTAATTCTTATGTTTGAAATTTAGCAGAGAGGTCGACATTATAGACTTTCATTGAACTATGTGAAGCCTTGAAAGCTTTCCATAAAAATCCCCCTCCTGAGATAACTATTATCTACAAAGCACAATTTAGACCAAAACTCAAATGGAGAAGCTTGGCCCAGCCTGTGAAGATTCTACTAAATATGGATGTCCGTGTCTATACTCTTTCCACAAAGTTAATTTAGATTATGAAAAGTATACATCAACCTCGTATAAAGGAAGGCTAATTACTCCTTTCACTTTAATGGACTATGAACTTCTCTATAAAATCTAGATACATGGCATAGACTCAATCAAGGATTTTCTTAAGAAACTTGGAATTATTATTTCTCTTGTCCTTTTTATGGTTTGTACTTTTGTTAGTTCTCCTCATAAATAGATTGATCTTAAAATAGAACCAGCCAGACATCTGGTTAAAATCGATATAAATGAAGTTGGAGGATATCAAGCTAAACTTGAAAATTATCCTTCCGATCCAAAACTTGATTGGGAAGCTCCTCCTACTTTTGGCGATCAACTAAACATTGGCGAACTTCAGTACAAGGAACCAATTGGGCTTGGGACCTCTTGACAGACCCTGATAATTACCTACTAGTAGAAGAAACATATACTGAAAAAATCTATTGGCCCAAAGATACGGGCACAAGATTTTTTTTTTTCTTTCTCTTTTTAGACACAACATACAACTTTATTCCAATATTACCAGCCAAAAACTGAAAGGTTATGTAACAAGAGACTAGCCAGTTCAACTTGTTAGGACCAAAAGTAGCTAGAGGGGGGGGGGGGTTAATAGCTCGTCGCGTGCTCGTTGCTCGGCGTTGGTTGTTTCTTCAAAGATACGCAGCGGAAAATACAGAAACAAATCACACAACGCTAACAAGGTTGGTTTACTTGGTATCCACCTTACAAGAGGTGACTAGTCCAAGGATCCACACCTACACACACACCCTTCACTAATAAAACTCTCCTTTATGGTAACTACCAAGGGCGGAGAAGCCCTACAAGACTCAATACAAGAAGAAAGGGAAAGGTCATGAAATACAAGCTTACAATGAGAGCAAAAACCCTAACCCTAGTTTCTTCTTCTTGCTTTGATCCGCCTCTTGACTTGGAAGAACCTCCAAGAGCCTTCAAGAACTGGCGATCTCGAGCTTGAGAAAAGCTGTGGAGAAACTGGTGAAGATCTGAAATGAATCGGTGAAAAGATGCCGCAGCCATCGCACGCCTGCAGCTCAAATACGACGCAACGGTCGGATCCCGATCGATTCAATTATTCCCAATCGATCGGGGAGGCTTTGGATCGATCCACGGATCGATCCAAAGCGCCTCTGTGCTCTGGAAAAATGCCTGGATCGATCCATGGATCGATCCAGCGCTTATCGTGCGAAGCAGCAGCGTCCCAATCGATCCACTGATCGATTTGGACCTTTGGATCGATCCACTGATCGATCCAGAGGCTTTCTGTTCGCTGGGAAAAGTCTGGATCGATCCACTGATCGATCCAGAGGCTTTCTGTTCGCTGGGAAAAGCCTGGATCGATCCACTGATCAATCCAGAGGCTTTCTGTTTGCTGGGAAAAGCCTGGATCGATCCACTGATCGATCCAGCTCCTGGATCGATCCAACTCTTAGTTTTTGCCCAAACTAAGGCCCAAGCCTCTCAAAACAACATCCGGTCAATCTTGACCTGTTGGTACATCATGCCTAGCATCTGGTCACTCCATTGACCTGCTAGGACTTCGCACCAAGTATCCGGTCAATCCCTTTGACCCACTTGGACTTTTCTCTTCGTGCCAAGTATCCGGTCACTCCCTTGACCTACTTGGACTTCCACCAGATGTATGGTCAATCTTGACCGATCTGGATTTCCTCATGCCAAGTATCCAGTCAATCCTTTGACCTACTTGGACTTCCCAACACCAGATGTCCGATCATCCTTGATCCATCTGGATTTTCCCTGTGCCTGGCTTCACTCACCAGGACTTCCAATCTGCCTAGCTTCACTCACTAGGACTTCTCTTCTGCCTGGCTTCACTCACCAGGTCTTTCACCTAGCTTCACTCACTAGGATTTCCAATATGCCTAGCTTCACTCACTAGGACTTCTCTTCTGCCTGGCTTCACTCACCAGGTCTTTCACCTAGTTTCACTCACTAGGATTTTCTTCTGCCTAGCTTCACTCACCAGGTCTTTCACCTAGCTTCACTCACTAGGATTTTCACCTGGCTTCACTCACCAGGATTTCCTTCTGCCTAGCTTCACTCACTAGGACTTTCCTTCTGTCTGGCTTCACTCACCAGGACTTCCTTCTGCCTAGCTTCACTCACTAGGACTTTCCTTCTGCCTAGCTTCACTCACCAGGACTTCCTTCTGCCTAGCTTCACTCACCAGGACTTCCTTCTGCCTAGCTTCACTCACTAGGACTTTCACCTGCATTGTCCATTGTGTCTACATGTATTGTCAAACATCGAAACTATGACCAAGACTCAAGCTTGGTCAACTCAGTCAACCTTGACCTAAGGGATATTGCACCAACAATCTCCCCCTTTTTGATGTTTGACAATACCTTTAAGTTTGGACCATTCTGAGTTAAGCTAATCCCATAGCCTTAACTCCATTCATGCCAAAGTATGAATGTTGGTTCCCTTCATTTTCCCCCTATGACCTCCCTCATAGGTAATGAAGGCCTAACTTAACCCACACATTCTCCCCCTATTGACACACATCAACCCATCTTTGAGCACACATCAACCCATGCCTCAATTTTGGGCACACTTCAACAAATGCCCTATTGTTGAAAACTCTCCCCCTGAAGAGTTGCTCATCGTTGTTCACAACTTCACTCGTTGTGAGCAACACGATAATGAAGAACTCATTCCCTTCATTTTCAACCAATGCTCGCCCTGGAGCATTAACATGGTCTAATGACCCAAATGAAAGTCTCATACCCTTATTTTTCCTTAACCCTACATTCTTCCTCAATGTAGGCAAATGCCTATCCTTGAGCATTATCCACTTAACGGAAGGTTAACCACCTTCCAAGGTTCATGAAAAATAATTTTCATGTCTTTAAAGAGTCCCTCCCCCTAAAGACATGGTGGTAACTTCTGTCATTGCACCAACAATGACTTGGAATCCCTAAAACTTTAGGAAACCCAATTTTAGAAGTTTTGAGGTTCAAATATTCAAAATTTGAAACAAACCTCAACCTAAACTTCAACCTAGCCTTCCTTAATCAATCCATCCTTGTTTTCCACACGAAAACACCCTTTTTATGTATACAAATGTACTTTCAGGGGTTTGGAATGGTTACGTAGACTATAATAGGTTCAAAGATGTTGAAATCAGGTCTTCCCAGCCAAAATCAGCAACTTGGATCGATTGGAGTTGGGTTCCAATCGATTGAACCTTGCTGAATCGATCCACTGATCGATTCAGTCTACTTGGATCGATCCACTGATCGATCCAGCGAGCTTCTGCTCGCTAGAATTACCTTCTGAATCGATCCACTGATCGATTCAGACACTCCAATCGATCCATGGATCGATCGGAGCTCTGATAGTTGCTGAATTTCAAATTCAGCCAACTTCAGAAACCCCTAGAAAATTCTACAAAAATCTAAAAATCATGAAATTTCGTTTAGACATTATTTAGGGCATACTTTATCATGGAAAAATAGTTTTCTATGAAAATACATCATATTTTCAAAGATTGACACAAACTTGAGAACTTACAAAAACTTTAGTGTTTTCTTCAAGTTTGTGTCTAACTATTCAATGGTAATTACTATCAAAAGATAGCCTTCACCAAGGTTTTCCAAAATTATTTTAAAAACATTTTCAAAACCAATATCCCACCATGTTCCTTGGGCTTAATGCACATGACTTGTACATTAGCTTTCCCAATGATGGGAAAACACATAACTATGTGTTTTGATAAACTTAAAACTCAAAGAAATGCACTAAATCAACATGTTGAGTTTTGTTCATCATCCTAACATCTCACTTGTATCTATTGTGCACAAACACATACATGTCATCTTATAGGTCTTTGTGAGATGTAAAGTTTAGTTTTGCCCTAATCTAGGGATCATGCATATCTATCTAGGCATTTTGTGGATATTGAACATCCACTTAGGATGTTACTTGTTAATACCACTTGTTGACAACACTAGTTGAAAACACTTGTTGATAAATGCCATTTGTCCTTGCTTACAAGGAATTAAACTTACTGCATGATAATGTTATGGCATACATCAAAATGAAATAGCTTTCAAAAGAAAGAGTCCTATAATTACATGATGTATGTATGACATGACATGGTATTTTTGTATTTTTATAATAAGTCATGAGTGAAAAAATAAAACATGATGTCATGACATATAATGGGCAAACAATCATGGCAAGGTTTAGCATAAATAAAATATACTTAGATTTCCTTTTTAAGTATCCTTAACCACTTAGCTAACTCAAAATATATCACTTGTTTTAACTTAAAACGTTAAACCTAGATTGCCCTAAATGCTTCAAAGAAATGCCAAAACCTAAATTGACATTTCTATTTCTCTTGATTTGTTTATGTCACTTAAAAATTAAGCATATCCTCAAATGTTTGCATATTCCATTTTTCCTCAAGAGTAATCACATAAATCAAGGTCCGGATTGCCTTAAATTTCTAAGAGAATACCAAAATCCCAACTTGGTATTTCTCTAGGTTTTCCCAATTTATGCCATTTTAAGATAAAATCAATTTTTCACCATTAGGCACATTTTACTCTTTCAAGGAGTAAATAATAATTCCATTTCTTTTTCAAAGGTTAACAAAAACCTTGAAAATGCTCCTTGAGTGTCAATTTCCTCAAAGTTGGGTTAACTACCCTTCTAATCGGAGTTGACACTCTCTAACCCATCTATGGGGTAGAGAAGATGCTCCTAGGAACCCAACACCTATTGGTGCTCCTTGGATGCTCTAGGTACTCAGTAGGGATAACTTCCCTAGATACCTTCCTAGTGACCTTGTTGGGCTTCTTAGAAGCCTTGGTCACATTTTCTAGGTCAACTCTAGGGATAGCCTCCCTTGTGACCTTGTTAGTGACTTTCTTAGACTTCTTAGAAGTCTTAGTCACTTTGGTTGCAAAGATACTTCTAGGGATATCTTCCCTTGTATCCTTGACTTGACCTCTAGACCTAGGGTTGATTCCATAACTATATGGAACCCTATGGTAAGATATTACATCCTTCTTAGCCTTTGGTTTGTATCTCAAACCCCTATGGCCATTAGATGACATTTGTGCTCCTACACCTAGGCTATGCT
Source organism: Zingiber officinale (assembly GCF_018446385.1). Lineage (NCBI taxonomy): Eukaryota > Viridiplantae > Streptophyta > Magnoliopsida > Zingiberales > Zingiberaceae > Zingiber > Zingiber officinale. Next base: position 375,495 of record NW_024589907.1, on the reverse strand, counting down.
CATTTTGCCCTTTTAGGATATTTTCCATCCTTTTTAAGGTCTTTTCCATTTTATCAAGCCTTGACCTCAAGACTTGATTTTCTATCATTAAACCCTTAGATTTTGATTTTTCATTACACCCATGTGCATTTTTGTTCCTAGGCTTATACCTATGGTTCTTAGTGTGATTGCCTAGATTTTTATCTACATTCCTAACCTTAGGTGTAGTAGTTTTAGCATGAAAAGCTATATGTTTTTCCTTAATGCTATCATGCTCTCTATTTTCATGGTAAATAGCATTAAAATGATAAAAATTAGAATTATTATGCTTTTTACCATAACATAAAGGGGTAGGCTCAATAAATGTTACCTTCTTCTTTACCTTGGAGACTCCCCCTTGACTAGTGCCTCCTTGAGCCTTGACCATCTTCTTCCCCTTAGGACATTGACTTCGGTAATGTCCCTTTTGATTGCAAGAAAAGCACACAATGTGCTCCTTGCTCTTCTTTGTTCCGGGGATGGCCTCCTTGGGCTTCTCCTTGCCCTTTTGTGCCACTTGGCCCTTCTTCTTGGCCAAGTTGGGACACTTGCTCTTATAGTGCCCACTTTCCCTACACTCAAAACATATTATATGATTTTTATTTTTAATTGAACTATTTATATCTTCTTGTGTAGGGGTGGCACTTGCTCCTCCATTTGATATGGATGTAGAGGCTTCCTCTTGATCTGAAATCGATTTCCCTCCAATTGATTTGTCTTGACTTGTGGAGGTGGAAGCTTCTTCTCCATTTGACCCGGATGTAGAAGCTTCTCCTTCTTCTTGATCCGGCGTCACCAAATATTGCTCCCCCTCAATCCTAGAGGTGGAGGCTTCATCATCTTGTACATGGAACAAGGAGTATGCTCCCTCCTTGTTCTCTTCATTGCACTCCCTTGAAGATGAAACTTCTTCTTGAGCTTCTTCTTCGGAGATTGAGCATCTCTCAACCTCGGAGTCCTCCTCTTGGTCGTGCTCCATAAAGTCACCCTCTCTGAATTCTTCTTGCTCTTATACAGTGGAGGGGATCTCTTCATGAAGTTTGGCCAATTTACTCCATAATTCCTTTGCATCTTCAAATTCTCCAATTTTGCAAAGGATGGTGCTTGGCAATAAGTTTACCAAAAGCTTGGTCACTTTGTCATTTGCCTCGCACCTTTGAACTTGCTCTTGGCTCCACTTACTCCTCTTGAGAACTTTGCCCTTTGAATTTGTTGGAGTCTTGAAGCCTTCCATAAGAGCAAACCATTGCTCTATCTCCATCATAAGAAAATTTTCGATTCTTGATTTCCAAGAATCGAAGCTCGTGGAAGTGTATGGTGGAGCCACTCTCGTGTCGAATCCGAGCCCATCTCGGAATTCCATTGTAGAAGTTGAGCTTTTGAATTTCTTTAACTTTGACAATTTTGCTTCAACTTCTTCACCCTCTAGCTCTTCTTGTTATGCTTGACCCTTCCGGCAATGATTCCGGTGAAGAGCGGCCTCGCTCTGATACCACTTGTTAGGACCAAAAGTAGCTAGAAGGGGGGGTGAATAGCTCGTCACGTGCTCGTTGCTCGGCGTTGGTTGTTTCTTCAAAAATACGCAGTGGAAAATACAGAAACAAATCACACAACGCTAACAAGGTTGGTTTACTTGGTATCCACCTCACAAGAGGTGACTAGTACAAGGATCCACACCTACACACACACCCTTCACTAATAAAACTCTCCTTTATGGTAACTACCCAGGGCGGAGAAGCCCTACAAGACTCAATACAAGAAGAAAGGGAAAGGTAATGAAATACAAGCTTACAATGAGAGCAAAAACCCTAACCCTAGTTTCTTCTTCTTGCTTTGATCCGCCTCTTGACTTGGAAGAACCTCCAAGAGCCTTCAAAAACTGGCGATCTCAAGCTTGAGAAAAGCTGTGGAGAAGCTGGTGAAGATCTGAAATAAATCGGTGAAAAGATGTCGTAGCCATCGCACGCCTGCAGCTCAAATACGACGCAACGGTCGGATCCCGATCGATTCAATTATTCCCAATCGATCGGGGAGGCTTTGGATCGATCCACGGATCGATCCAGAGCGCCTCTGTGCTCTGGAAAAACGCCTGGATTATCGTGCGAAGCAGCAGCGTCCCAATCGATCCACTGATCGATTTGGACCTTTGGATCGATCCACTGATCGATCCAGAGGCTTTCTGTTCGCTGGGAAAAGTCTGGATCGATCCACTGATCGATCCAGAGGCTTTCTGTTCGCTGGGAAAAGCCTGGATCGATCCACTGATCGATCCAGCTCCTGGATCGATCCATGGATCAATCCAACTCTTGGTTTTTGCCCAAACCAAGGCCCAAGCCTCTCAAACCAACATCCGGTCAACCTTGACCTGTTGGTACATCATGCCTAGCATCTGGTCACTCCATTGACCTGCTAGGACTTCGCACAAAGTGTCCGGTCAATCCCTTTGACCCACTTGGACTTTTCTCTTCGTGCCAAGTATCCGGTCACTCCCTTGACCTACTTGGACTTCCACCAGATGTCTGGTCAATCTTGACCGATCTGGATTTCCTCATGCCAAGTATCCAGTCAATCCTTTGACCTACTTGGACTTCCCAACACCAGATATCCGATCATCCTTGATCCATCTGGATTTTCCCTGTGTCTGGCTTCACTCACCAGGACTTCCAATCTGCCTAGCTTCACTCACTAGCACTTCTCTTCTACCTGGCTTCACTCACCAGGTCTTTCACCTAGCTTCACTCACTAGGATTTCCAATCTGCCTAGCTTCACTCACTAGGACTTCTCTTCTGCTTGGCTTCACTCACCAGGTCTTTCACCTAGCTTCACTCACTAGGATTTTCTTCTGCCTGGCTTCACTCACCAGGTCTTTCACCTAGCTTCACTCACTAGGATTTTCACCTGGCTTCACTCACCAGGATTTCCTTCTGCCTAGCTTCACTCACTAGGACTTTCCTTCTGCCTGGCTTCACTCACCAGGACTTCCTTCTGCCTAGCTTCACTCACTAGGACTTTCCTTCTGCCTATCTTCACTCACCAGGACTTCCTTCTGCCTAGCTTCACTCACCAGGGCTTCCTTCTGCCTAGCTTCACTCACTAGGACTTTCACCTGCATTGTCCATTGTGTCTACATGTATTGTCAAACATCGAGACTATGACCAAGACTCAAGCTTGGTCAACTCAGTCAACCTTGACCTAAGGGATATTGCACCAACACAACTCTCTCCGCTAGAGCATATAGAGCAGCTCTACACAGAAGCATGAATCTAGATCCAGCTAGTAGCTCTTAGACTCCTTTAGATTTCACAGTTGAAATTAATCTGGATAACATGATGAAATCCTAAACCAGCCTAACAAACACGGTTACATAGTAACTCATTCATTACTTCAGTCATGACATTTTTCTCCACTCATTACAACAACAAACTTTACCTAAACATCAGCCATGACGTTTTTCTTCACCAAAACCACAACAGCACCACCACTAAAAATATTATAATACCTCCACTCATCCAAAATGTCAACCAAGATGTTTTCACCTACCACCCGTCTCTCCTAAATACGTTTTAGCCTGACCCCTCTCCTCTCTCTCACCATCTTTCTATATTCCACCTATATTTTTTGTTTCTCTTCCTTAGTCATTTTCTTAGTAACCAATTGGTGAATAATAACTGTATTAGGAACTTATACAGGTTAACTAAGAAGGGTTTTCTACCCAAAGTCAATAGTTCAATGGTGAAATTCTGAACTATTGGATCGAGAAGCGCTAGAGGAGTGGGGTGAATAGCGTTCGTGGCTTTCATTTAAAGTATTCGGAAAACGGATCGAGTAACGCAGTGAAATAAGAAAACAAACACGCAGAAAGACCCAAGTAATTTTACTTGGTTCGGAGCCTTGGGCGACTCTTACTCCAAGGCTCACACTCCCTGAGCGTTTACTTTAGGCAACAACTATTATAGCGCAAAAGAGTACAATTGAATATTGCAATTAGTGCAGAAAAAACTATACCGACAACTCTAAATGGAAATCTCAAAGTTTCGGATCGTCGGGGACTTGTCGTAGCTTAGCCGGGTCATTTCTTGAGCAACACGCGAAGGATGAATCACTTAGAATTTAATGATACAAGCTGCTGGTCGAATACCCCTTATAAAGCCTGTTGAGGGCGCCTTCAACCTTCTTGAAGGCGCCCTCATCCGCGCCGAGTTCGCCGCACGGATGAGCTCTGAAGATGTCGTCGTTGATCCACTTAAAGGCGCCTATATACCCATTGAGAGCGCCCTCAAGCCTGTCCGAGGCGCCTCAAGCCTCCATAAGGGCGCCTCTAGCTTCGCAGTGTGCACATCTCCTCCTTTGCACTCGAGGCGCCTCCAAGCTCCATGAGGGCGCCTCGGGTACTGTTCATCCGAGACATACCTTGCTTTTTAATCCCTGCAAAACATGTTAGTCCATAAAATACCAACATATCCTGCAAAACAAAGTTAGCACATAATAAATACAATAACATAAATATTTTGACAGTTTCCGGACTCTCCGGTTCTGACTTCAGATTTCTGACTGAAAACCCTAAGTCTAACCGACGCCTATTGTTCCCTCCGCGGGGAACACACCCTCACCTACTTCACTCAAGAGAGCATACTTGTTGTCAGTCTGATTCTCCAGACCGGCTGGACTTTCTGCCTAGGGTTATCACCCCCTAGGACGTAGGATTACCACCCCCTAGGGTTTTTCGCCACCTAGGGTTACCTCCCCTAGGACCTAAGGTTACCCCCTTAGGATTTCCTCCACCTAGGGTTACCACCCCCTAGGACCTAAGGTTACCATCCCTTAGGGTTTTCTCCACCTAAGGTTACCATCCCCTAGGACCTAAGGTTACCATCCCTTAGGGTTTTCTCCACCTAAGGTTACCACCCCCTAGGACCTAAGGTTACCATCCCTTAAGATTTTCATCATCTAGGGTTACCACCCTCTAGGATCTAAGATTACCGCCCCTTAGGATTTTTCACCTGCCTAACCGCAGTTAGGACTTTATTGCAAACTCATTCATATATGTTTGATAACAAACCAACTTAACTTTGAACCCTTTGACATAATAAAAACACATGTTCGATCTTCGGATGCTTCCCACACCAACATGAACAAGTGAGACTTCCTAGAAAATAAACAACAAAAGAAAAAGATAAGAATAACAGAGTGTTCTCTCACTTGACCAAGTATCTCTTCAAAGTAAAACAAACTATTTCTTGGACTCGAAAAAAAAGAGTTAAAATTTTACCATACCGTTCCTATGACTATTATTATTTCATTCTACTTACTATTATTACTATTACATGTTTCCATACTTTAATTTTTATTATTGTTACTTTATTCTACTTATTATTATTGTTATTTCACTACTACTTTTACACTTTCACTATTCTGTTAAAAAAAATAAAATCCTCCCGTGACACCCTAATGTCACATTAGTTCAATCATCATAAGCCCTTATGTGAAAATTAAACCTAATTATTTAAGAAATACACCCTACTTTTTAACTACCACACTAAACTCTCATTTCATAATCGCTACATTTGCATCTTTCGCTTGAAAGGAATATCAAATTTTACCACCACACCACACCATACCATGAGAGCATAACCCAATGGGTTCTGTCTTGTCGGTTGCTTCATTGGTCGGCACCCAGGGATAGATGGCGTAAGAATTATTAGTGCTCGCTAGAAGATTAATCACATATATTTCTTACAAGAACTGGGTGGGTGGTCTAATGCTTTGACACAAAAGAAGATTGTAAAAAGGTTCTACGGGGAAGACCATATTTTATCATTGGTATTCCTATTTTTATGAAAATCATGTCAAAGTGTTTTCTCTTTAATGAATACTGTCACTTTGTTCCTACTTGGATTCAAATCCATGGGTTGTCGCCGGATTGTTGGACGCAAAAGGTGCTAAGCATGATTGGTTCGGAGGTTGAAAAATCGTTGTACACTTATAACTTGACACGTATAAGGGACCGTTTGGAGTATGCTAGACTCTTGGTGGAAATTTCGGCCATTGGAGAGAGGGTGTATAAGGTTCCCATCACTTTGCTTACTGAAGTTCAAGTTGACCTCCGTATCATTTATGAAAGCTTATCGGATTTCTATGAAATGTGTAAACGATTGGGCCATCGTTTGGACACTATTCATCGAAGTGATGGCCCGGCAGGACAACAAGCAAATCGGTTAGGAGATAATGTGCAAAATGGTGCCAATGAATAGCGACAATGGAGGTCAATGTCACAATCAACAAGGGGACGGGGGAGAACAAGAACGAGGTATAAAACTCGTTCAAAGCAACAATGGAGGCCGGCTCAACAAACACAGAATGTGAAAGTTGTTGTTGAAGTTCATGGCATTGGAGTCCAAGGTGTTGTTGACTAAGTTGGACTCCAAGGTGATGTTGACCACAATGTTGAAGTCCAAAATGTTGAAAACGTTGGTGATCATGTTGGAGACCAAGTTGTTGACCAAGATGTTGTCCACGATATTGAAGACATTGGTGTCCAAGGAGAAGCTGCTAAAAACATGGAAGTCCAAAATATTGAAGCTCATGAAGTTGTTGACCATATCGTGGAATTTCGAAATGTTCAAGTCCAAGATGTTGTTGATCACATTGGTGTCGAAGTTGTCGACCATGATGGATTTCATGTTGACCATGTTGGCATTCAGGAAGTTGTTGAGGTTGCTACCAAAGATGACGTTGCAAATTATCCATCGATTGCCAACACAAGGGCGGTTGAAGAACTCCAATAGTCGTTGGGTGTGCAACAGACGACAACATCTAGCAGGGAGAGCTCCTCTTCATCCTCCACAAAATACATCTAATGAATCCTTATTATCCTCCATACCTATAGCTACTGCCTCAACCACAAATGGAGACATAAAAGGAGCCACAAAGGAGGTGATGCCGACACCAAGGAGCGAGAGCCAACTTCGAGCACGAGCAGTCCGGCGAGGTGGTCAATGAAGGTGGCTGCATAAAACATTAGAGCCTTTAACAAATCCTTAAAACATGGGGGGAGGGTGCATCAGCTACTCAAACAGAAAGATATTCAAGTTATGACATTTATTGAAACCAGGCTCAATGAAGATTCTCTAGATATCATCATGCAAAGAAAGTTCTCAGGTATGGGGATGACAAATAATTTTATTTATTCTAATAGAAGTTGTATTTTACTTCTGTGGGATATACACAGGACCACTTTGGATATTCTTGCCCAACGGATCAGTATATACATTGTCATGTTCGTTGCTCTATTATGGCTTGGGTTTCTTTAGTGACATTTGTATATGATTTTCATTCTATCATGATAAGGCGACCTTTATAGACTTCTCTCACACTCCTTAGAGAAATGATTACGGAACCTTGGCTCATTATAGAAGATTTTAACTCGCCTTTGGTACTTCAAGATAAAGGTGAGAAACCGGTTTCTAATTATGAGATACATGACTTAGAGTGTTTTGTTCACACTTGTGGTTTGGTTGATCTTCACTCTATTGGGTGTCGTTTGACATGGACAAATGAAAGGGTTTCTTGCAAGCTAGATCGTGCTATGGTGAATTCACAATGGCTTGTTGAGGATTATGATAGTTATGTGGAATTTACTCCTCCCAAATGTCTATCAGATTACTCTTGTAGCATAGTTTCAACACATGCAAGGGAGAGAGGATCCAATAGTCTTTCACGGAAATAGGTACATATGTATAAAAACAAGTTTGAGAGGAAAAAACTCTCAAACCGAATGTCAAACACATACATCATAGCTAAGAGTCTATCCTCTACAATCGAGGTAAACCTCTTGATCATCACTCAATTCACTTACATGGTAATGCACTCAAAGCAAACCCACACCATCACAACCACAATCAAAAGAACAACCAATTACTCACTCACAGCATATCACACAACACCATGACCATAAAACAAAGTCAAACTAACTATCAATCACTTACTCACACACACACCATGACATGCAATTAAAATGGCAATCAAACAACGTGAGCAAGCATAACCAAAGTGTGGAGCAAGTGATGTTCGGTCATGGGAAATCATGGACAGGAGCAATTGCACAAACAGTGGCTTCAAAACACGGACAACAAACAGAAAGCATCCCTTCATAGAGCATTGTCCCACTTTTAGCAAGTGGTCAGCTATTAACAGATTTGTCGTGTCTTTACGACGAGCCGTTTGCTGCGAACTAGATAGATTCTTATGGTGGATCTATGAACCCTCTTGGGCTTTTTGGCAAAACCCCAGCCATCAACGGATTTGATGTTGTCTTTATCGCGAGCCGTTTGCTGCGGACTAGATAGACCTTCTTGGGCTTTTTGACAAAGCTCTAGCCATCAATGGATTTGGTACTGTCTTTACCGCAAACCATTTACTACGGACTAGATAGATCCTCTTGGGCTTTTTGGCAAAGCCCTAACCATCAACGAATTTGGTATTGTCTTTACCGCGAGTCGTTTGCTGCGGACTAGATAGATTAATTATGGTGGATCTATTCACCATCTCTCCCATGCCCCCAACATACATCCTCTCACAAGTCAGCATTTTGACTCTCACCACTAATCACAAGACATGCATAAGTCAACATTTGAAATAGCTTGCATATACTCAAGTCTTCAACATACCTTGCATGCGTACACACAAACCGTGAGGCTTTAAATCCATGAACAGTAGAGGTAGCTTCAAAAGCACGGACAACAACAGAAGCTTCAAAACCACGAACATCTTAAGTCTTCAAATCCACGAACAGTATAGATAGCTTCAAAAACTCGGATAGCGATAGAAGCTTCAAAGCCACGGACATCCAAAACCAGCTGACAACAAACTCCTCACGAGCAACAACCACCTCAACTTCTGCATAAGTCCACAAAATGATAAACATGAATTTGAATCTTCCGCAACATGATATCAATATCAAGAGTCATTCCCTCATAGCGACATCTGTTACGAGATTCCCACAAAACATATATCATACAAAAAACTCCAAAATACCGAGCTTTCATTTTCCAACTTGCACCTTTGTAGTGTTGACCGAGAATGTGAAATAGCTCCACCACTGAGTTAACATCATGATTTATCTCTAGCCAACTTCTCACCCTGTTCCAAAGAGCACATGTGACAGGGCACTCAAAGAACAAGTGGCCATTCGACTAATCTTGGTCATGGCAAAGCACACATGTCTTGTTTTCCTCATATAACAATCTATCGGTTGTTTGTAGCCTCCCATGAGCAAGTAACCAAAGAATGAATCGATGCTTTGGCATAATCTTTGATCTCCAAACCAATGATGCCCACGACACTTCAGGACCTCTTGATATAAAGAAGCCATATGCATTTGTTGTCCCATTTTTTTCCATTGCAGACCACTCAACCATCAATCTGTTCGCCTCTCCACTGCCACTTGTAGCTCCTTGGATCTTGTTCTGAATGCCCACAAGTCTTTTGATAAGCGGAGAGTCTGAGACTTTGATCTCCCATTGATAAAAATTAACCTCTTTGAGATAATGATGGTGCACCCATCTTACCCATAGCGAATCCACATTAGTTTGGATCTCCTATAGTGTTTTGCTAAGAAGAGCCTCATTCCATGCATAAAGGTCGCGAAGTCCATAACCACCATCTTGTTTTGAAAGACATAAAGTGGCCTAAGAAATAGGAGGATGCTTTAAAGACCACACAAATGCACGACATGTAGTTTTGATCTTGTCAATGACACCATCGGGAATGGGGAGCATAGAAAGTCAATAACACTCCACTCCTTGAAGCTAAGCACCGTCTTCACCAACTTCAAGCGCCTCGCATAAGATAAGGTATGCTTTGGCCAAGAATTAATCTTCTTTGTAATAGTATCAAGTAATGGCCCATAATTTACAATTCGCAACTTTTCCGCCGCTAGTGGAATCCCCAAGTATCGGAATGGAAATGCACCCTCTTGGAACCCAATAAGTTGGAGCAATCGGTCCTTCATTCTATCATCAATTCCCGCCATATACATATGAGACTTCGATGAATTAGCCCGAAGTCCTGCTTCATTACCAAAAACCTCCAAACAATCCGCCAATACTTTTATTGAGGACTCATCCGTCCGTACAAACAGCATCGAATCATCGGCATGAGCACGATGTGTGATGTCGACCTCTTTACACATAGGATGAAAATGAAAAGAAGGTATCAAGGAAGCGACTTGCAACTTGCGAGATAATACTTCAATGCACAACCCGAAAAGTAGAGGAAATAGGGGGGCACCTTGCCTTAGACCTCGACGTCCATTAAAAAATCCATAGATACCATCATTTAGGGAAATAGAGTAAGAAGTCATAGTTACACACTCCCTAATCCATCCACAATATTGTTGGAGAAAACCAAAATCAATGAGAGGCTCCATAAGAAAATCTCAATCTACTGTATCAAAAGTCTTCTGTAAATCAACCTTGATCATACATCTTGGGAATATTTTTTTACGCGCATACTTCCGTAGCAACTCCTGAGTGAGATTAATGTTATCACCAATAGAACGCCCTTTGATAAAAGCAGCTTGCGCCAGATCCAACAAGTCCCCCAAAACTCCTGCTAACCAGCTAGCCACTACCCTTGCAATGACTTTGTAGAATACATTGCAACAGGAGATAGGCCGATAATCCGTAACCTTCGGGGCATGGTCCACCTTTGGCACCAAGGATATCAATGAGTGATTCCACTGTTTGAGGAGCTCACCACTCTGGAAAAATTCTTGAGCAGCTGCGATAAAATCTGGTCCAACAATATCTCAAGATGAAGTGAAAAACTTAGCTCACTATCCATCCGAGCCTGATGCCTTGTCGCTCCCGATGTCATATAAGGCGGTTTTAATTTCCTCCATCGGCCTGATTAAGTCCACAGATTGACCATGTGTGAGTTTTCTTCCAGGAAGTTCACCGTTGTCCATAGGGTTGCATGCTACCTTTTGCCTAAGTAGATCATGAAAGAAGCCCACAAATTCATCTGTCACTTCACTCAAGCTGGTCGTTTGCTCTCATTCTGTTTTGTGAGTGTAATAATTGCATTTCTATTGTTATTGTGCTTCACCACATCATGGAAGAATTTAGTACACTTATCAGAACTTCTTAAGTAAACATTCTTCGCACGCTGCTAATAAAATTATTTTTCATTTCCACAAGTAGAGTGACCTTCCTCCGTATATAATCATAGTCAATGGGAATTGTTCCTCCTGGTAGGACCCCTTTTTGTATCTCTTCTAAATCTGTAGTTGCTCTTCTCGCCTTCTCTGAAATGTGTTCAAAATGATTTTTATTCAACTCTCGCAACTTGCTTTTCAAACGGGTCAACTTTGCCTTAAGAATATATTAAGCATTCCCAAAAATCAACGTCGACCAAGAGTCCAACACAAACTCGGTGAAACCTTCTTTGAGTGACCACATATTAAGGAACTTGAAAGGTCGGTTTGGGGGACGATCTTTCACTATAGTATACACGATGGTACAAGATTGGTCCGAGAGACACCCGGGCGCCGTAAACTCCGCATAAGCATCAAAATCTGTCAATAGGCAAAAAGAATTCACCAAAGCTCTATCCAATTTACAAGAAACTATACCATTGATTCAAGTGAGCCGACAACTAATGGAGCGAAGATCCACCAAACCACATACTTGAATAAAAATTTGAAAATCTCGTATTTCATAATTAGTGACTCGAGAGCCCCCTTGTCTATCCAATATTGATATAATAGAATTAAAATCACCAAGAATCAACCATAGCTCAGATATAGATCCTCCAAGGTCCATAAGACCCTCCCATAACGCCCTCCGAGCAACAATATAATGAAGCCCATAAACAAATGTTACTAAAAAATCTCTCTCGGAGACTCGACACCGAACCAACAATGAATGAATTGTTCGGTTATCGAGAGAATATCCATATCAACTCTGTGTAAGTTTCAAAGAAGTAGCATACGACCATGATTAAACATATCAAAATTATGTACATGCCCCATGCCTGAAAATCACCGATGCATAATATGAACAAGAGAGGCCCCATTTAGCTTCGTCTCCAATAATGTCATCACCTGAATATCTTTCTGCTTGAGGAGGTGATGCACCCCTCCATGTTTTAGGGACTTGTGAAAGCCCCTAATGTTCCAAGCAACTATCTTCATTTGACATCTTTCGCTTGGGCTGCTCGAACTCGTAGTTGTCATCCACTTTATAGAGGTGTTGTACTTCCAATCACTTCCTTGCTCTTCCCTTTATGTCTCACTGAATCAACCTAAGAGGATGCTGAAGAAGTTGATCCCAGTGTCATGGATGTAGCCGAGGATGATGGTGTCGAAGATGATGGCGCCGAGGATCGAGTTGCACCACTACTATCTGTTTGGGACCGATGATCCGCTAAAGAGGAAGAGACCTCCTTGCTATACTTGTAATCTCCGGTATAGTAGACAACTCCTCTACATTCGCCGCCTCTTCATGATGCACATACTGTGCATCCACCTCATCATGATCTAAGGGATGTACAACTGCCATAGGCTTAGGATTATGTACCACCACAATTGCTAAATCATTCTGTGTCACTGGATCCTCCATAGTTTGCGATTATTGTCTTGGTCGCCATGCACGCCTTCTAGATCTCGATTTTGATCTCCTTCTCCCCCAGTAACCTACTGATTTAGATCTTGCCCTCCCTGCACGAGGCGGACCGCCACAATCTTCTTTCCGGTGATCAATCTTCTTACAAGTTTCACAATATTCAGGCACCATTTCATAAACGATTCTGAGATCAAGCTGCACTCCGGTAGGTAACGTGATTGGAACCTTATAAATTCTATCCCCAATGACCGGAACCTCCACCAAAAGACGAGCATACTCTAGCCGCCTCCTTGATCGTGTCAAGTTATCTGTGTATAAAGGCTTGCCTACCTCCGAACCAATCATACTCAAGACCTTCTGCGACTAACAATCTGGTGGTAAACCATGGATTTGTATCCAAGCTAGAACAAACCGACCATCTTCATGAAAGAGAAAGCACCTTGGCATAATCTTCAGAAAAAGGGAACTCCAAAAGTAAAGTAAGCCCCTCCCTGTAAGATCCTATCGCGATCCTCTTTTGTATCAAAATGGTAAACCACCCATCCACTTTTATGCATAAAAAATTTGTAGTGAACCTTCCATTGGTTGGCTATTGCATAGACTCCATTTCTTCCTAGATGTTGCCCCATGAAACAACCAATGAGACAAAAGCCCAGGGCATCTTCAATGTCATCAATATCATCAAAATCGATAGATAGCCTCTTGCCTTTAGCTTCATATTGCTCCAGAGACACGCTAGATGTTGGCTTTCGATTGTTTCTAAATAAACTTGCTCAAGTTTTCTTTTTTTGCGCCTCCAGTGCCGGTTGGGTAGGTGGAACAACCTACGGCAATCCATGCTTCTGATTATCACTATCTCTAGCCACCGGTATTGGATCCGGCATCACTCCCTCCGCTGATGCAGCCTCCTCATGTTGGTGGTCTCACCAGCAACCTCCTTCACCTTGCTTCCTTGTTCATCCACCTCAGCACCGCTTTTGGTATTAGAAGCATGATCAGCAAAAGCATCCTTCACATATTGGGCCACCTCACCAATTGGAGAGTCCACTTCATACTCCTTGTCCACTTCATGAAAATCATTGGCTGCCAAGTTGACTATTTCAATGTGGTTGAAACGTTGCTCTTCATATGAGGCAAATTGTAATTCACGTGCTTGACTCAAGGGAGAATATTTGAGTCCCTTTTTCTTTTTTCCCATTGTGGAAAGTGGACACCTAAGCACACTTCAATTAAATTAGCTTCCAAACAAAAGCCACCGAATAAGGATTTGTCGTCCAAGATTTGCCAATCAATGATAAGAAATTTGGTAAGTAATTAATGCAATGAAATGTCGTCCAAGATTTGCCAATCAATGGGAAGATATTTGGCAAGTAATTAATGCAATGAATGCAAATTAATGAAAATATGTGGCGTTGAACACTTTCCTTCCTTGGCAAAACTTGGCCGAAGATGAAAACTTTCCTTATTTGGCAAAGCTTGGCCGGAAATGACTGAATAATGACAATATTTGGCGATGAAAACTTTCCTTCTTTGGCAAAACTTGGCCGGAGATGACCGCCACCTGAGTTCGCCGTCGGGAAAAGTTGCTCCTCCAGAAACCACCAACCACTTTGCACAATGGTTGTAGAACTCAGAGAGGCCAACGAAACCAGAAAGAGAAAACCAAAAAGAGAGAAACAAGGAGAGGGAAGAAATCTAACGAACGGAGAAGGGGCAGGGGGAGGGGCGAGGGGGGAGAGAGGGGGGAATGAAAGCGCTCACACAAATCATCGAAGAGTGATTCCGGTGTTTCACTAACCTCCAATCAACTTCTGTCTAGAAATTCTAGAGAGAAAGGAGAGCTTAATTCTCTCTAGCGATTCCATGGGTGGTGACTTGACTGACTGAGAGCTCTTTCACACTGAGAGCTCTTTGACTGAGAGCTCTTTCACTCAAATAAGTCTTTCAAATATTATAATATGTGGACATTACATGATAGTTTCAAAGACTTAGTGGCAAATACATGGGATGAACAGGTCTATGACAATGCATAATTCTCTTCAAGACAAAACTTTCACGATTGAAATACAAGCTAGGGGAACTTGGTAAGCTTCACTTTCAACATATTAAGGAGCAAGCCTCAAGAGTAAAATCAATGTTAGAGGATGTTCAAAGAGCCATTCTTAATTACGAAGAGCCCCCAAGTGATTATGCCACAATAAGAAAGAAAGCAATTATGCTAGCGGAGGCGGAAAAACTTTTCTATCAACAACATGCCAAGACCATTTACCTCAAGAATAATAATCGATGCACCAAATTTTATCATAACTTGGTGAAGCGCAACAACAAGAGAAATGCTATTATTACACTCACCAAATAATTCGAGGAACAAACAACTAATTTGGATGAAGTTGCCGAAGAGTTTGTGGAATTTTTTCAAGGCCTCTTGGGTGAGGTCAATCAAAGTTCACCCATTGATGTTTCTTTCTTGAATGGAAATCGGTTGTCTCAATCTCAAGTCTCAACCCTAGATTCCCCAATCACGGAGGAAGAAATAAAGAAGACTTTATTTGATATTGTTAGAGTGTATACTAAAAACCTAACTTTTGGTATAAATATTTATCTAGAAATAAGAATCACATTGGTCAAATGTCTACATTTGTGATAAATGTAGTTGTTCAATTAATTTATATTGTAGATAACATGGTGTGTGGTGTCACACACAGAGGATCATGTTATCAGTACCTTATAAATTATAAACAGTAGCTCACGACCAAGATGGAAAGGAACAAACCATTTGAAGGCCGTAGTGTAATTAGGTATTAGTTTATCTTAACTATATAATTACACTAGTACACTTAGAGTGTATTGAGTAGGACCATTAGAGGTCGTTTTTTTTATACTGACTTTATAAAGAAACAAAGACCTCAGTTATTATGGAAGTGTGTGCTCTTAATCCTAATATAATAACAAGCACATATATTTGATATTTATTTCTTTAATTTGTCAATGGGTGAGATTTAGTTCGATGAATCAATAAGCCCGATAAGTTGGGAAATGATATCACTTATAGTGTGTGTTGTTGATTATAGAAGGAAACTGTGTCCTAGAGATACTAGGTTGAGAATGTCCCCAAGAGGAGCTCAAAAGGATTGTCATGTTAAACCCTGCAGGTGGACTTAGTCCGACATGACGATGAAGTTGAGTGGTACTACTCTTGGAGCTAGATATTAATTAAGTGAGTTGTCAGTAACTTACTTAATTAGTGGACATTTGTTATCTTAAACACAGGGAGACTAACACACTCATAATAAGAAGGAGCCCAAAAATGTAATTTGGGATTGGTGCGGTAGTTCAATAATAATTCTCTAGTGGAATGAATTATTATTGATAAAGTTGTGTGTTCGGGGCGAACACGGGATGCTTAATTTTATCGGGAGACCAAAATCAATTCCTTCTCTCGGTCCCTATCGTAGCCTCTTAATTATAGAGTACTATACCCACCTATACCCACCTTCTTACCCATCCTATAGGGGGCCGGCCAAGCTAGCTTAGAGACCAAGCTAGGGCCGGCCATGTTTTGGTTCATGGGTGAATTCATGTGGCCGGCCCTAGCTTGAACTCAAGCTTAGGTGGTCGGCCCTATTAAAATAAAAAGGAATTTTATTTTTTAAATTTTTCTCATGTGGATAACATGATTTAAAAGAGAGTTTAAAAATTTAAATCTTTCCTTTTATAAGATTCTACAAAAGATTAAGAGAAGAGTTAAATCTCTTTCCTTATTTGTAGATTAAAAGGTTGATTTTAATTTTGGTAAAAACTTTCCTTTTAATCATGTTCATGATTTAAAAGAGAGTTTAAAAATTAA
The DNA here is from genome assembly GCF_018446385.1 of Zingiber officinale. Classification (NCBI taxonomy): domain Eukaryota; kingdom Viridiplantae; phylum Streptophyta; class Magnoliopsida; order Zingiberales; family Zingiberaceae; genus Zingiber; species Zingiber officinale. The sequence goes on along the minus strand of NW_024589907.1, from coordinate 359,006 downwards.
ATATCTCTTTTATAAAGCTTCTACAAGGATTAAGAAAAGATTAGATATCTTTCCTTATTTGTATATTGGAAGATATTTTAATTTTTAAAGATAACTTTCTTTTTATCCACATGGTTAAAAGAAATATTTTAATTTATAAAATTTCCTTTTTATTGACCATCATGAAGGGAAAATTATTAGAGAATTTTTTTTTTAAATTTCCGGAAATAAATTAGGAAAGTTTTAATTCTTGATTGAATTAAATTTCCTTTGTTTGGTTTAAAGTGGCCGGCCACATTGTTGATGAGAAAAAAATATTTTTAATTAAATAAATTTTCCTTATCAATGGCAAAAGAATTAAGGAAATTTTTATTTAAATTTCCTTATTTGCCAAGGCCAAGGATTATAAAAGAGAGGGTAGAGGTGCCTTCATGGTGAACAACTCTATTATTTTTCCTCTCTCTTTTTCTTCCTTGGTGTGGCCGGCCATCCTCTCCTCCTTTCTTCTCTTTGATGGCCGAACCTCATCCTTCTTATGGAGACTCATATGGTGGCCGGATCAAGTTTAGAGAAGAAGAAGAAGAAGGAGAGAAAGAAAGCTTTGTTTCTAGCATCCCTTGGAGCATGGTGGTGGTGGCCGAACCTCTTCATCCTAGAAGAAGTTTTGATGGCCGAAACTTGCAAGGAAGAAGAAGGTGCTTGGTGGTTCTCATCTCGGAAGATCGTTGCCCACACAACGTCCGAGGTTAGAAGAGGAATACGGTAGAAGATCAAGAGGTTTTTCTAAAAGGTATAACTAGTAATTTTTCTTTCCGCATCATACTAGTTATTTTTGGAAATAATACTAAATACAAGAGGCATACGATTCTAGAGTTTCGAATTTGTTTCGATATAGTGTTTTTGTTTTTCTTTTCCTTGTGATTTGATTGTTCTTTTCGGTTAACCTAAAGTTATTTTAGGAAATTAAATATTAGCTTTCTATAAAAGGTTTTGTCTAGTCGGTGGTGGTTGCTCCCATATCCAAGAAGGCCATGTGCCTCGCCACGTCAGTACTGGGAACCGATTATGAAAATTAATATTTAATGGAATTAATAACTTAAGGTGACTTGGGTCGAACGTGTTAAGTTCCGCAGGAGATCCAAGTCAAAACCTAAAAGAACAAATAGATTAAGTTTTGGATCAAACGTGTTAAGTTCCGCAGGCGATCCAAAATTTAATTTAAAAGAACACATGGTAGCTAGGAAAAGGTTCAGACCTTTGTATAAAATTTTTGTACAGTGGAACCTCTAGGCTTTCCGAGTAGCAACCAACAATTGGTATCAGAGCTAGGGTTTTGCCTCTGTGTATTTGGTATTAGTTTAATTATGCACATGTCATACATAATTTAGGCAGGATAATAGTAGGATGTGCTAACTTTGTGGATGCAGGATCCAACTATTATGGCTTATAGTTTTATGTGTGTGATTGGACCCTTGGACATGTCAAGGGCATTTATATGTGTGTGCATGATTGTATTATAAAATATAGTAGGAGCTGTATTTAGTTTTATTAGGATTTTATTTTTGATCTAGATACATGTACATTCCTTTTATGGAATATAGGATCAAAATTGTAAAATTCTATTTATGTCGCGGATCGAATCTTACAAAGTGTGGAACCTTCTAAGGACCAGAGGCGCAGCGGAACAAGGAGCAAGATGGATGCGACAGCTAGACCCGGTGGCGGTGGCCAAATATGGCAGCAGCTTGGGATGACAACACACGGAGGACAACTAGAGATAAAAGTCATAATAGTTGAAAATTAGATTTTCTATTTATTGCTTTTATATTGTGTTGTGCATGTTAGTTTACAAGTTTAGTAGGCTAGCATAGTTAAAATTCCTCATTAATAAATAACTAAGTGGGAGAGAGATTTTAAGTAAATCCCATGGTCTCCATTCTTGGTTTGTAAGTGATGCAAACAAGCTTGCGTTGGCTCGAGTGCCTTCCTCCATGATGGATGAGCTAGTTTGCAGATCACTAGAACAGACTTCCATTTTGGATGACTATAGGAAGTTAATTAAGAGCGTGTGATCTTCCCAATAGAAGGGCATAATCTTATTAATGGACTTAGTGTCAAGTAATGGTATACACTTAGACACATCTAATAGTATCCTCCCATCGGAGTCACTATTATTATTTGTGTGACCAAATGAAACCAACTATTAATTTGTCATAAAACTAGGTTGACAAGATAATAAAATTAAAGGGTTAAAACCCCTCTTACAAATGATTGATTTTGTATACGTCCACACTAACGTGGCATACAAAATTAACGGTGTTTGAGATAATTTTATTTGTCATAAAGTTACGTTGACAAGATAGTTAATGGGTAAAACCCTCCTCTTACAAATGTTGATTTTGTATACGTCCACACTAACGTGGCATGCAAAATTCACGGTGTTTTGAGGTGTTGGTAAATTTAAATAGTATTGTTAGAGGAATCAATATTATTTTAAATTTAGAAGTCTTGACCAAATATTTGATTAAAGATAGACCAACTATTAATTTTATTCGTCATAAAGTAAGGTTGACGAGATAATAAAATTAAATGATAAACGTCGCTCTTTGAATTTGTATACGTCCACACTAACGTGGCATACAAAATTCATGGGGATTTTTAAGGAGTTGGTCTTAACCAAATATTTTTGTGATTCTTAGGATGATGGTCAATCCCTAGCTGATATACTTTAGGATAGACTTAGTGGTCCCAATTATAATTGATTGGAAATAGGATTTGGACATTAAGGTAGACTGTTCTCTTAGAACTAAGAACAATATAGGTGTATTTTATTCATTAGTTGAAACATGTTTAGTGGTGTTATCTACCAGAACCTGGAGTGTAGATACAGATGCCATTAATCATGTCCGCAATTCATTGCAAGGTTCCAGGAAACCCGACAACTAAATGAAAATAAAAACACCGTCCACATGGGCACTGCTGTAAAAGTGGCAGCTGTTGCAGTGGGAGATGTTTATCTTTTGATAAAAATAAAACATGAATTTTTGAGTAATTGTCTTTACGCACCAAGTTTAGAAAGATTTCGTTTCTAAACTATTCAAAGAACATGATATTCGCCTCTTTTAATAACAAAGTTGTTATTAAGGAAAAGAGGAAGTTATGTTCTGGCACGTTGGTTGGCAATTTATAAATCCAAAATCTCTCACGATGCAACAAATGGAAATTAGTAACACATCTTCTAACTTTAAGAGAAAGTAACCTTCGGAAATGAACCAATTATATCTTTGGCATCTAAGGCTAGGTTATATTAACTTGAGTATGATTCATTGGTAGCTGATGAACTTTTGGGTTCATTAGTAGTGGAAATCTTTCCAACCTGCGAGTCTTACTTGGAAGGAAAAATAACCAAGAAGCTTTCAAGTCTAAGGGGTATGGAGTCAAAGATATGTTGAAATTGGTTCATTCTGATTTGTGTGATCCTATGACTGTCCAAGCAAGAGGTTGTTTCAAATATTTCGTCTATTTTATAGACAACTATTTGATATACGGATACATTTACTTGATGTGCCACAAGTCTAAGTGCTTTGATTAGTTCAAAGAATATGAGGCTGATGTGGAGAAATGTCAAGGTAAAAGTATCAAGACACTACGATGAGATCGAGTGGCAAGTACCTCTTGGGAGAATTTAGGAGTCACTTATCAGAAGTAGGGATTCAATCCCAACTAACTACACCTAGGTATATCCCAACAGAATGGTGTAGAAAAAGGAAGGTATAGGATTCTTATGGAAATAAGTAGATTGATGATGAGTTATTTAGAAAATTACCAAATTCATTTTAAGGATATACTCTGGAAACGGAAGTGAACATAGTACCTTCCAAAGTCAGAACTCTCTACTCATATAGAATTACTGAATAGGTGTAAGCCTATTTTGAAGCATATTCGGATTCGGGTAGTCCAGCACATATGATGAAGAGAGACAATGATAAGTTGGACAGGAATTCACTTGTTTGTGGGATATCCTAGAGAAATGAAAGTAGGTTTATAGTCTTAAAAATCAGAAGGTTATTGTTAGCATCAATGACTGATTTTTAGAAAAGGACTATGTAATAAACCTCATGCCCATAAGAAAATTTGTTCTTAAGGAAATAATAAAAGACATGTCTAATCTAGTACCAATTGTACAAGATGAGATACCAGAAGGAAACTGCAACACGTATCACAAATGATACATAATTGCATAAAGTGCCTCATCGTAGTGGGAGGGTTGTTAGGCAACCTAAAAAGATTTATGTTTTGGGAGAGTTTTTGAACTCAATCCCTGGAGGACATGAACCTGATCTCCGGACATATGACGAAGCACTCCAAGATAAAGATGCAATATCTTGGCAAGGAGTAATAAATAACAGAATTAGAATATATGTATTCTAATAAAATCTGGAAGCTTATAGAACCACCAAATGGTATAAAAGCCTATGGGTGTAAAAAGGTCTATATTAGGAAAAGAGGAAGGTAGAAACTTTCAAAGCAAGGCTAGATGAAAAAGGAAACTTTTTCACTGGTAGTCATGCTTAAGTCTATCCGAATTTTTTTATCTATTTGGCAAGTGGATGTCAAGACAGCATTCCTTAATGGAAGTCTTGAAGAAAACATCCATATAAAGCAACCAGAAGGGTTCATTGCAAAGAGCTAAGAGCATCTTGTGTAAGCTCAATCAGTCTATGGACTGAGGCAAAGCTTCAAGGTCTTGGAACATCCGGTTTATCAAAGTAATCCAGATCTATGGATTTAGTAACCGGATAAGTCTTGTGTATACAAAAGATGTGATGGAAACGTGGTAGTATTTCTTGTACTATACTTAGATAACATTTTTGGTAGTTGGAAACAATATCAAAATGTTGTCAGAAGTAAGGGTATGGTTGTCCAAACAATTCGATATAAAGGACTTGGGAGAATATATATATTCTTGAGATCAAAGTAATAAGGGATCGCAAGAAAAGAATATTTTACTTATCTCAAGCTTCATACATCGGAAAAATCCTTGCTCGTTTTAAGCATACAAAACTCCAAGAAAGGTTTCTTACCTTTTCAGGATGGAGTAACTTTATCTAAAGATATGTCTCTGTAGACATCAAAGGAGATAAAGGAAATAAAGGCAGTTCTTTATGCTACGGCTGTTGGAAGCCTAATGTATGCTATGCACGAGATCAGAAATATGTTTTGCCAAGGGCATAGTTAGCAGATTTCAAAGTAACCCTGGACAAGGACAATGGACTGCAGTAAAGCATATATTGTAGTACCTTAGAGGCACTAGAGATTATATGCTAGCTTACAAGGCAGTTAATTTAGTCCTTGTGGGTTGCATGGATTTTGACTTCCAATCAGATAGGGGCAATAATAAGTCAACCTCGGGGTTTTGTGTTTACTTTAGGAGGTAAAGTCATAACTATGGAAGAGTGATAAGCATAGGTGTTTTTCTGAACTCCACCATAGAAGCTTAGTATATGGCAAGCCTCTGAGGTAGCCATAAAAGCTGAATGACTCAATAACCTCAAGATAGATTTAGATATGATTTCTGGTTTGTCTAAAAATTATTACAATTTATTGTAATAATGTTGGTGCAGTAGCAAACTCGAAGAAACCATAAGTCTATAAGGCAAGTAAACACAATAGAGCGCAAGTACCACCCAATACGAGGAATCGTATAAACGAGGAGAAGTTGTTGCCGCCTAGATTGCATCAGGTGATGACCTATAGATCCTTTCACTAAGGTCCTTAAGGCAAGAGCTTTTGATGGGCATGTTGAAGGGATAGAAATCAGATGTATGGCAGTAGATATGGCAGCTTAGTCTTTTAGTATAAGTGGGAGATTGTTAGAGTGTATACTAAAAGCCTAGCTTTTGGTATAAACATTTATCTAGAAATAAGAATCACATTGGTCAAATGTCTACATTTGTGATAAATGTAGTTGTTCAATTAATTTATATTGTAGATAACATGGTGTGTGGTGTCACACACAGAGGATCATGTTATCAGTACCTTATAAATTATAAACAGTAGCTCACGACCAAGATGGAAAGGAACAAACCATTTGAAGGTCGTAGTGTAATTAGGTATTAGTTTATCTTAACTATATAATTACACTAGTACACTTAGAGTGTATTGAGTAGGACCATTAGAGGTCGTTTCTTTTATACTGACTTTATAAAGAAACAAAGACCTCAGTTATTATGGAAGTGTGTGCTCTTAATCCTAATATAATAACAAGCACATATATTTGATATTTATTTCTTTAATTTATCAATGGGTGAGATTTAGTTCGATGAATCAATAAGCCCGATAAGTTGGGAAATGATATCACTTATAGTGTGTGTTGTTGATTATAGAAGGAAACTGTGTCCTAGAGATACTAGGTTGAGAATGTCCCCAAGAGGAGCTCAAAAGGATTGTCATGTTAAACCCTGCAGGTGGACTTAGTCCGACATGACGATGAAGTTGAGTGGTACTACTCTTGGAGCTAGATATTAATTAAGTGAGTTGTCAGTAACTTACTTAATTAGTGGACATTTGTTATCTTAAACACAGGGAGACTAACACACTCATAATAAGAAGGAGCCCAAAATATAATTTGGAATTGGTGCGGTAGTTCAATAATAGTTCTCTAGTGGAATGAATTATTATTGATAAAATTAAGTTGTGTGTTCGGGGCGAACACGGGATGCTTAATTTTATCGGGAGACCAAAACCAATTCCTCCTCTCGGTCCCTATCGTAGCCTCTTAATTATAGAGTACTATACCCACCTATACCCACCTTCTTACCCATCCTATAGGGGGTCGGCCAAGCTAGCTTGGAGACCAAGCTAGGGCCGACCATGTTTTGGTTCATGGGTGAATTCATGTGGCCGGCCCTATTAAAATAAAAAGGAATTTTATTTTTTAAATCTTTCTCATGTGGATAACATGATTTAAAAGAGAGTTTAAAAATTTAAATCTTTCCTTTTATAAGATTCTACAAAAGATTAAGAGAAGAGTTAAATCTCTTTCCTTATTTGTAGATTAAAAGGTTGATTTTAATTTTGGTAAAAACTTTCCTTTTAATCATGTTCATGATTTAAAAGAGAGTTTAAAAATTAAATATCTCTTTTATAAAGCTTCTACAAGGATTAAGAAAAGATTAGATATCTTTCCTTATTTGTATATTGGAAGATATTTTAATTTTTAAAGATAACTTTCTTTTTATCCACATGGTTAAAAGAAATATTTTAATTTATAAAATTTCCTTTTTATTGACCATCATGAAGGGAAAATTATTAGAGAATTTTTTTTTTAAATTTCCGGAAACAAATTAGGAAAGTTTTAATTCTTGATTGAATTAAATCTCCTTTGTTTGGTTTAAAGTGGCCGGCCACATTGTTGATGAGAAAAAAATATTTTTAATTAAATAAATTTTCCTTATCAATGGCAAAAGAATTAAGGAAATTTTTATTTAAATTTCCTTATTTGCCAAGGCCAAGGATTATAAAAGAGAGGGTAGAGGTGCCTTCATGGTGAACAACTCTATTATTTTTCCTCTCTCTTTTTCTTCCTTGGTGTGGCCGGCCATCCTCTCCTCCTTTCTTCTCTTTGATGGCCGAACCTCATCCTTCTTGTGGAGACTCATATGGTGGCCGGATCAAGTTTAGAGAAGAAGAAGAAGAAGGAGAGAAAGAAAGCTTTGTTTCTAGCATCCCTTGGAGCATGGTGGTGGTGGCCGAACCTCTTCATCCTAGAAGAAGTTTTGATGGTCGAAACTTGCAAGGAAGAAGAAGGTGCTTGGTGGTTCTCATCTCGGAAGATCGTTGCCCACACAACGTCCGAGGTTAGAAGAGGAATACGGTAGAAGATCAAGAGGTTTTTCTAAAAGGTATAACTAGTAATTTTTCTTTCCGCATCATACTAGTTATTTTTGGAAATAATACTAAATACAAGAGGCATACGATTCTAGAGTTTCGAATTTGTTTTCGATATAGTGTTCTTTTGTTTTTCTTTTCCTTGTGATTTGATTGTTCTTTTCGGTTAACCTAAAGTTATTTTAGGAAATTAAATATTAGCTTTCTATAAAAGGTTTTGTCTAGTCGGTGGTGGTTGCTCCCATATCCAAGAAGGCCATGTGCCTCGCCACGTCAGTACTGGGAACCGATTATGAAAATTAATATTTAATGGAATTAATAACTTAAGGTGACTTGGGTCGAACGTGTTAAGTTCCGCAGGAGATCCAAGTCAAAACCTAAAAGAACAAATAGATTAAGTTTTGGATCAAACGTGTTAAGTTCCGCAGGCGATCCAAAATTTAATTTAAAAGAACACATGGTAGATAGGAAAAGGTTCAGACCTTTGTACAAAATTTTTGTACAGTGGAACCTCTAGGCTTTCCGAGTAGTAACCAACAGATATTAGTGTCGATAAAGCCCCTGGTCCGGATGGCTATAATACAAAATTTTTCACAGCGACTTAGGACACAATAGGGGCTAATTTCATCATGGCAGCAAAGAAATATTTCATTAATGGTCAACTTCTCAAACAATTGAATCATACGTTGATAGCCCTCATCCCTAAATCTGATCATACTCTAAGGGTTTCAGATTTTAGACCTATTTTATGTTGTACGATTTTCTATAAGGTCATCCTTAAAGTATTAGCGGCAAGATTGGCAAAAGTTATGGATATCTTATTGGGTTCGGCTCAAGTGACTTTCATCAAAGGCAAGTCCCTAGGTGATAGCATTTTCCTGACTCAAGAATTATTGAGAAAGTATGCTCGGAAATGAATTTTTCTCTAAGGTGTATGATCAAAGTTGATTTGTGCAAGGCTTTTGATACGGTTAATTGGAGTTTTCTTATGTCTACACTTGTTGATTTTGGTTTTTCCCAATAATTTTGTGGATGGATAAGGGAACGCATAACTACGGTTTCTTACTCCGTTAGTCTAAACAATGGATTGTATGATTTCTTTAGCGGAAGAAGAGGCTTGAGACAAGGTGACCCCCTTTCTCCTTTGTTGTTTGGACTATGCTTAGAAGTGTTCTCATGCTCTATGAAAGATATCTCAAGGTTAGATGCTTTTCATTATCATCCAAAATGCCAAGAAGTAGAACTCACGTATCTTGCATATGCCGATGACCTTTTGTTATTTGCGAGGACAGATATTTCTACTCTTAACCTCATTATGGATTGTCTAGCAGTTTTTGGTGATAAAGAGGGCCTTCGAGCAAATCCTATGAAATCCAACATCTACATGGTCGGGGTCATTAATCAACTAAAGGAGGAGGTATTACATATAATCAGGTTTCAACAAGGCACTTTCCCCTTTTGATATCTTGGTATTCCATTGGCAACAGAAAAATTGAGGATTGCAAATTATGAGACACTTCTTGACTCAATTACAAGGAGGGTTCTATCTTGGCTGAAACACACTCTTTCTCATGCCAAAAAATTGGAACTTGTAAGATCGGTACTTCAAAGAGTTGAATGTTTTTGG